>NW_028324170.1:0-307735 GCF_054372755.1 Phalangium opilio
CAAATAATCCTAAATGCTTCTTCCTTAATTCAAAACACAAGTGGATTTTCCCACGAGACTTAGCGTTGAAACCTTAATTGCACTTTTTTCCTGCTTTTGTTGTTAGCTGATTATTTTATAGAGTACCGTATAATTAAAAATGCCTTGGAAAATATTTAAGTAATTAAAATAAATGGTAATTAATAGAGCGATTACACTCTTGAAAAGAGCTAGGATGAGGTTGTGGTTAATAAATATTTCCAAGATTTCTGGAACGGTTTTCTTTAGAGTTTATTATATGTGGCATTAAATTGGCTATTTTACTAATTAAATTCTATTTAATTTAATTACAATTAAAAGATAATCGTGATCCGGTAATTGATAGGTCCGAGTGGATGCCTAACTCGAACGATACATATTTTGTCAATTGTTTAGATTTACTTAAAACTTGTAAAACTATATTTTTAAATATAAATAAAGCTTGATTAATTAGCTTACAATATTATAAGTTACCAAACTTTTCACGGATGAAATAATCCCAATATTGAGAGTAAACAGGATGGCCAAAGTTAAATTTAATCAAATTCCGAAAATCAAAATTTTAAATTAATATTTTTACGGAATATACGATCATCAATATGGCCTTTAGGTTAGGAAGCGTTTATACACATATACGCTAATTACGAATTGTTAATTAAGCGCGTGATATAAACAAGGTACCTCCCACTCAAACCCCAGTTGTTGTTGTTGTTGTTGTTCTGACCAATATATTAATATACCATACATAATTTTCAATTAACTCACGATGAAGCAAAACTTGAACTTTAACTCGTAATTTTTGAAATCATCAGAGATTCAATACAGAATGGCTTAGCTATAAGAGTGTAAAGGCATTTTCAGACGTTAAAATTTTTTGACTCATCTAAATGAGTCAACTAGTGTTGAGTGAACAGAAGTTGGATTACCAAATTAAAATTTAATACTGACCAATTTTAGCTGACTCAACTATTTGAGCCATCTAGTTGAGTCAAAGGTTGTGCCGATTGAAAATACCTTAAATAAAAGTGAAGAGTGACTAACTGAGAGATTAGTGAATGCTTTTGTCCAAACTAAGAAACTTAGGAAGCTAAAACTTTGCGTGAACCTTAACTAATAGATACTAACTAAAAATTAGATTTGTTTCAGTAGGTGATGTAGAGGGGAATAAGGAATTTTGGAATTTTGTTATTTTGGTACATTTTTAAAGGTACATGTACGCGTGTTGACTGACTCTCCCTCTAGAAGTATTGTGTCCCCTGTCCTTTGTTAACTAGCCGATCGAAAGGTAGTGGAATTTTTAGATATTCTGTATACGGGCTAGAGGAGGGAAGGGATTGCACCATTAAAAGTAAACGCTTTTGGGGGTAACTAGAAAAAGGGGTAATCTTAAAAACATGAGAGGGAGAGTCAGTTCTATCGTGGATATCTTGGAGAGAAAACGTGTACGGTCTACGGGAAATAATTTTTGGGAATAAAGTTTATAATTTTGTTTGTTTACGACGGAGTTGTTTTTTTGCGTACGGCTCTAAGACAATTAATCTGCTACAATTTATGGTGCCGAAACCCGGGAGGTTTAGATAAGTGTACGGATTAGTTAATGAAGAAAGACAAATAAACATCATGAACGAGGGCCAAGAATTGAAAGCTAGGCTGTCGCTTAGAAGAGATAGAACCAGAAATCAGGTCGAAGTCACAATTATCAATATCGATAATGGGCTTCGTGCAACTCAAATGGACGTTGCTGAGTTGGAAGCAAATTTGAACATTCTTCTTAAGTTGGAAGAATCATTAGAGAATTTAAATGACTCTTTAGAAGAATACATACCGATGGCAAACCTGGCTGAAGAGGAAGGAAAAAATCTTGATATAGCCGCTAGGATCATCTCAGCTAAATCAAGGGCGATGCGCGCGATACGAATGGCTGATACGGTAGCAGCGCAGGCAAGCTCTGCGGGAAGCAGTCCGGTCCGTCACGTGGCGAGTCAAGGGATAGTGAAACTGCCAAAACTAACAATGGGAACTTTCAACGGGGACGTTGAAAATTGGAAAGGTTTTTGGAGTACTTTTGAATCCGCGGTACATAATAACGCGTCGCTTACGAATACGGACAAGTTTAATTACTTAAAAGGATGCCTTGAAGGAATCGCGCTAAAAGCTATTAAAGGATTATCTTTGAATGATGAAACCTACGACTATGCGGTAAACAAGTTAAAAGAGCGGTTCGGCCGAGTCGATCATATTGTCGGGAAACATATGAACAATTTAATGGACTTGAGTCCAGTTACTAAAACTTCGGATGTAGCTGGATTACGAAAATTTTATGATGATGTAGAAGTACAAATTAGAAGTTTGGAAGCTTTAGGCCAAACACCTGAATCATATGAATCACTTCTATGGCGTATAATGATGAGAAATTTACCTGCGGACTTAAGAGTGGAATTCAGCCGTGAAATAGACAGTGACACGCCAAGCGCGAATAATATTTTAACATTCTTAAGGAAAGAAGTAGAATGTCGGGAACGAGCTTTCGCGCTGGGACCAACCTCGAGCCATGAAACGCGCGGTCAGTTTCGTTCGCGTTACGAACAGTTAGAATACGAACGTTCACGTACTTATCGACAGCGCAATGAAAAATCTAAAGGGTTGCCGTCAGCCGCCTCTTTAGCAGTTTGTGCAGAAAGGAAAATGGACTGTTGCTATTGTGGCAATTCCAATCACCCTCCAGAAGAATGTCCGAAGGTATCTTCTGTCAAGGATCGACGCGCTCTTCTCCGAAAAAAGGGAAGGTGTTTTATATGTACTACGAAAAAACATATAGCTAAATATTGCTCGAATAAAAAGGAGTGTTCGCGCTGTAATCGCTTACATCACGTATCTGTTTGCGACGAAGAGGAAGCCGATAACTCTGAAAATATGGAGGCTACTAACCCTACTACTCCGAAAGAGGTCGTTCAGTGCTCTACAGTGTTGAAACAAGAAGGAGAGCCGAAAAATATAGTGTTACAAACGGCTAGCAGCCTAGCGCTATCATTTCTCAACAAGGAGATACAACGGAAGGACCAGATTATCAGGTTAGATGTTTTTTCGATGGAGGCAGTACGAGAACGTACATTAGAGAAGATATTGTTCATAAATTGGGAAATTGGGATTGGAATTTACTGGTCAAGAAACGCTTACTGAATATAAGTTTCAAGACACTGAGGGAACAGTTAATACAATGAACAAAGTCAAATTCCTCTTAAGGAATGTGCATGATGCTAAGCAAGAGATAGAAATAGAAGCGCTGGTGGTTTCAGATATTTGCAACGCCACGATTAACGTACCCAAAGAAGAAACGTTGCTAGAATTGAAAAATAAAGGAATAAAGCTAGCGGACACGGGAAAGAAGTTACCAAATGGTCACGAAGCTAAAATTGGAGTTTTAATTGGTAGCGACTGGTTTTGGGCACTAGCCACAACAAGAGTAGAGCGCCTATCTGGAAGACTGGCTGCTGTGGAGACCATTCTTGGATGGACTCTTCATGGTCTGGCTTCTACGTCAATTTCTGACATTGTTGTTGCACACTCATCAGTAACTATGACAGCAATTAGCTTGGAAGAGAAAATCTCTAACCAAATCAAAGCGTTTTGGGAACTAGACGCTATAGGGATCAAAGACAAGGGAAGCGACCCTATGAAATCGTTCGAAAATTTGAACAAACGATTTCTTATCAGAACGGGCGTTATGAAGTATGCCTTCCATGGAAAGAGAATCAAGGCTCTCTGATGGACAATAAAACTGTAGCGCACCGCCGAACCCAAAACTTATTTAAGAAGTTTAGAGAAGATCCCGTATTGCATCATGATTACAAGGCAATTATGAATGAACAACTCGAAGCTGGTATTATTGAACGTGCAACAGAAGAGCCAAGAATTGGCAATCCAGTATACTACCTACCACATCGCGCCGTTATCAGAAATGCAAGCGAAAAAACACGTGTTCGCGTTGTATTCGACGCGTCTTCCAAGGCTAAGGGAGCCACATCCCTAAATGACTGTCTTCACGTCGGCAAGAACTATAACCCAGAGCTTTTGGATCTTATAGTCAAATTCCGCAAACATCGAGTAGCATTTACGGCGGACATAGAAAAAGCCTTTCTTCAGATCTTGTTAAAACCGGAAGACAGAGACGCGCAGCGATTTTTGTGGAGAAATGGAGCACCAAGTGATACGACGGAACCATTTGAAGAATATCGTATTACTCGGGTAGCGTTTGGGGTTTCCTCAAGCCCTTTTCTTTTGTCTGCTACCATAAGGTACCATCTGGATCAACACCAATTAGAAAGACCAGAAATATGCGATGCTATCCGTGAAGGTCTTTATGTTGATGACCTCATATCTGGCGGCGATGACACCAAAGAGGCTTTTGAACTGTCGAAGAGAAGTGATGAAATTATGAGTAAGGCCGGGATGAAGTTACGGAAGTGGAAAACCAACTCAAGCGAACTGAAAAAACTATGGGGGCAAACATTCGAGGGCCAGGAAGAGTTCGTCTTGACCAATCCAAGAAATCCGGAAACCACGATCTTGGGTTTAAAATGGATACCCGATCTTGACCATCTAACCTTTGACGTATCCTCCTTGCTTGAGTTTCTAACCGAGAAACGTAATACAAAACGATTTGTACTACAAGCAATAGCAAGGGTTTTTGACCCACTTGGGCTATTATCTCCTTTTACCGTGAGGGGAAAGTTCCTCTTTCAGGAACTCTGGCAAAGGGGAGTTGAGTGGGATCAACCATTGGATGACGATTTGAGGAAACTCTTTGAGAATTGGTGTGACGAACTGCCATACCTTCGTAACTTGAAAATCCCAAGGTATTTCTACCAAGAAAGAATTGAAGGTTCGTCAATAGTAGAGACGGAACTTGCTTGCTTTTGCGATGCGAGCGAGAAAGGGTATGCCGCAGTGGTATATCTCAGATACCGAACCTTCGATGGACACATTGGAACGACCTTGGTAGCCGCAAAAAGCAGAATTGCACCACTTAGAAAGACCAATTCTACTGACAAGAAAAGGAAAAAAACCAACGATTACTCTTCCAAAGCTTGAATTAACTGCAGCACTTCTAGGAGCAAGGCTAACGAATCACCTACAAAGGAATGACTTTGCTAAGGAGAAGCCAAAGTTGTCTATGTGGACCGACAGCAATGTTGCATTGGGTTGGATAAGACAGTCTCCAAGCAAATACCTACCGTACGTTAGCAACCGAGTAAGTGAGATCCAAAGTCTCACAAATCCAGATACTTGGAGACACTGTAGGGGAGTAAATAATCCTGCAGACCTCCCAACAAGAGGAAAAAGGGCAGATGAACTGCTAGAATCAAGGCTATGGTGGGAGGGACCATCGTTTCTGAAAAGCAACGAAGATTGGAAAACAGAAACTCAAAGGACTTTCGGTTATCCAAAAGAATGCGAAGAAGAACTGCGACCAGCGTTCAGAGAAACGTACCAAGGAGCCTGTGTTTCTGGAGAAGAAATCGAACCCCTTCTTAATCTGGAAAGGGTCAGTACTTTTACGAAAGCACTGCGGACGATAGCCTGGATGCACCGCTTTGTAGGGAACGTCAGAGCACGAGCTACTGGCAAGGCCGATAAGGTACAAATGGGAACATTGGATGCGGAAGAATTGAATCAAGCTGAAAAGTATCTTATCAAAACTGCACAATTGGAAGACTTTGGAACTGACATCGGAAAAATAAAAAATAATCTAGAACTGGCAAAGGACTCTAAATTACATAAATTAGATCCCTTTTTGGATAAAGATGGATTACTCTGTGTTGGTGGGAGACTAGAACATTCCGAATTTACATACAGAGAGAAACATCCTTGGATTTTAGCGCCTTCAAGCAGATTGTCAGTTTTGATAATCGACTACTGCCACCAAACGACAATGCATGGAGGTCAAGGCATGACACTGACACACCTGAGGGAAAAGTTCTGGATTCCTAGAGCACGTCAAGTGGTTAAAACTAGAATAAATGGTTGCCTCATTTGCCGGAAATTAGCCATGAAACCTGGAAAACAAACCGAAGCAATACTTCCTGCCGATAGAATACAACGTTCAAGACCTTTTGAAGTGACAGGAGTGGATTTTGCAGGCCCGCTATACACAAAAACTGGAAAGACAACGACTGAAAAATCCTATATCGCGCTTTTTACTTGCGCCGTCACACGAGCGACTCACCTTGAACTGGTATCTAATCTCACAACAGAACGATTTCTTCAAGCATTCAGACAATTCGCGGCCCGAAGAGGAATGCCAAGAACCATTTACAGCGATAATGCTCTAACGTTTAAAAAAGCTTCGGCAGATTTGCAAGAACTTTGGAAAAGGATCCGTCACCCAGAAGTATTGAATTTTGTAGCTGAAGCCAGAATAACTTGGAAATTTATTATTGAAAGGGGAGCCTGGTGGGGAGGCTGGTATGAGAGAATGGTCGGATTAACGAAAACAGCACTAAAAAAGGTTTTAGGAAAGGCTAAACTAGATAAGGACGAAATGAGAACCTTATTAGCGGAGGTCGAAGCATTCCTAAATTCAAGACCGCTTACTTTTACCTATAACGAAAAGGATGAACCTTGTCCTTTAACACCGGCTCATTTTATCATTGGAGAGCGGTTGACTTCGCTGCCATCAAGAAAATTTCCAACGGGTGACGTCATCCCATCGTCACAAAAAGAATTAACTAAGCGCTTGAAATATCAGCAAATTCTCATAGAACGCACTTGGCAAAGATGGCATAAGGAATATTTGTTAGAGCTTCGAAACACAAATGAAAGAAAAACAACGAAAAGGGGCACGATGTACAAAGTCGACGATTTTGTCATGATCCAAGAGGACAAAACACCACGAATGTTTTGGAAAACTGGTTTAATTAAAGAACTGTTCATCGGACGCGACGGAATAGTTAGATCATGCAGTGTGAGATTATCGAATGGGACTATATTGAAGCGTCCCATCCAATTAATATACAAGCTTGAATTAAATGCTAATGATTAAACTGATTAATGAACTTAGTTAAGTTCATGGTGGGAGTGTGATGTAGAGGGGAATAAGGAATTTTGGAATTTTGTTATTTTGGTACATTTTTAAAGGTACATGTACGCGTGTTGACTGACTCTCCCTCTAGAAGTATTGTGTCCCCTGTCCTTTGTTAACTAGCCGATCGAAAGGTAGTGGAATTTTTAGATATTCTGTATACGGGCTAGAGGAGGGAAGGGATTGCACCATTAAAAGTAAACGCTTTTGGGGGTAACTAGAAAAAGGGGTAATCTTAAAAACATGAGAGGGAGAGTCAGTTCTATCGTGGATATCTTGGAGAGAAAACGTGTACGGTCTACGGGAAATAATTTTTGGGAATAAAGTTTATAATTTTGTTTGTTTACGACGGAGTTGTTTTTTTGCGTACGGCTCTAAGACAATTAATCTGCTACAGTAGGTATCCATCTTAGAAAATGGCCACCAGAAATGAAATTAAAAAAAAACTAGCTTACGATATAACTTTCCGTACTAGATTTCCAGATCAATTGGGACCCAAACATTGGGAAGAAATCTTACCCTATTTAATTTGCCATTAGACCTAATTCCTATCTCCCCAATGGGAAGCAAGCTTATAATTTGGGAAAATGTACCACTACCAAAGTCTAGTATTTTACCCCCAAATAAAGTCGTCTTTAGTTGTCTATCCATAACGGGGAAATGTTGGTCACAGAATAACAAGAGACGTTGATGAAAAGCAAAGAAAAATATCTGGAGCACTCTCTCGCGCGGTCGACTCAGACATTATATTACTCCCGAATTTTTGCTCTTGAACCTCCTAAGCTTAAAAGCTAGTCTACAATCCCCATCCTTTGGAAGAGGCTGGAAAAGTGTTGGGGGAATTTGAGTAACTTGGAAATGAAAATTTAGGCAATTAAATCTTAACAAAGTTAAATGACGATGACCACCGACGCCGCCGTCATAGTCTTTTAGTGGCTTTAATGGAAAATATTCCCCCATAGAAAAGCGGTGTTAATTTAAAGGAAAACTAATATACTCAAAGGTTATACTCTTAACCATGCGTTAAATGTTGTTTCGCCGCGGGAAAAACACAAAAATATGGCAGGAAAGAGGGTTGAGATTCAATCTGGAACAAGTATTCTCTATGGGTTTCTACCATACCCAGGGAGTTAAAAATCAGGAGTATCGATGAGACAAAATAAAAAGGGTGTACTCTAGCTTTCCCGCTTAAAACACAACGTTATATAACGCGTATATAGCTCAACGCATCTGAAAGAGTCAGAAGAACCCTTCAAGAGCTTTTAAAATTTACAAATATCTTTGGTGTAAAAATAAAATATGCATGGCTCATGCCTAAATGTTTAAAATAAAATATGCATGGCTCATGCCTAAATGTTTAAAATAATTTATGCCTAATTGAGTTTCTTAGGGATAACCCTTTAAATTTAAGCAAGAAGAGATATCTAGTTTACTAGAGAGAAGGTATAAGATGCCTAAGTATTCGCGCAAGGCCATAGTCCCAGTCCACCTTCCAAAATACAAGGGGGGACGTAGGTAAAAGGAGGCCGGGCTATTTCGCTACACTCTCCTCAGTCGGAAAATATGACTGTAATTTTCCCGTCATTCGCGTCGCGCTGACGTGAGTTTTCAAGAAAAGATGAGATGCTGGCTGTAATTTAAGAGCGGGGATTAACTACGGACAGGCTACGTTTGGACTGGAGATAAAGCTAGAAATGTGTGCGAATTTTTCCTTCTCCCTAGAAAACTAGATATCGCTTCTTGATTTAAGTAAGAAACTGAAAGACGATGTTAATTTAAAGTAAGGAATCATTCCTAAAACACTTTAACAATCATAACTGGCTTATGGTGGAGCTAATATTAGTTCAAAATATAAAATAAGTTACATTTTCAACTCAAAATTAATTTCCAACTGTATTTCGGTTAAACCACTCTCCCTTTTTTTTCTAACACCCTGCATCTATCTAACCCCTCAATTTTCGGCATATATCGTCGATTTGCGAATTCTAGAATAGATCAAGACAGATTAAAGGAAGAATTTTTCCTTTGCCAAACTTCCTTACGAGTCATTGCACTTTTATTTTCCGGGTCCACGCCTTCGTTGAAAAGTTAATCAAAAGGAAAACATTAACCTGAAAGTACCTGAATAAAAATCTCTTCCTCCCTCACCAAAAAAAGGAAAGAAAAAAAAGAATGTTTGAAAGAACCCCCAAGCGAAAGAATCTAATTTAAAATAAAAAAATAAAAATCTCTTAATTAAAATTCGAGTGATATTAATTAGTGAAAATTCTCTCCGTTAAGCCTCTTTTGACCTGGCTGATATATGTATGCCCTTTTTGAAAAAAAGGGACCCGGGATCTCGACTTCTTTGGTATGCATGCACGTGATCCGCGAATTTTACACTCTATTGAGCCCGTAGCTTCCGTATCTTTATTTAGGATTAAATACTAAGCTTCGCTGGACGGATTTAATTAGTTAATAATTAAGGCATTTTATACGCCAAACTGATGTTTAAGGAATAAGGAAAATACGACGTCTTGTTTATCAAAGTTTTTTCCAAGTATTTGTTATCATCTTACGGGGCGAAATTTTTAACCATAACAACTTAAAGGATTTTTTCCTTAACAGTCTAAAGTCATTTCCCTGAAAAATTTTAATTTCCTTATTTATTTGTTTGTATGAGAGTCAGAATCGTGTGGTTAAATAAATATTAGTTCATGATAGGATAGTTACCAAAACAAGAAATTCCCTGACTTTTCCTGATAATTTGGAAAACATTTATTACATCCAGGGATAGATTTAATTTTAGAAGCAGGAATGGAGAACGGTTAGTATTTACTTCAGTCCGACTCATAGACCAGTATAGAGCCCCTCCCTCCAACACGTTACGAAAAGTTTAAATGATCTTATAGGCTCACTTAAACTAAGTTTTGATGACGTTGCTGACGGGGACGGCGAAAAATACGTAATACCTTTTTACCTCTATCGCTATGACCCGCCTCTTCTTTCATACCCCCTCCCCCCGTTCCGTCGTAGGGGGTCCGGGACTTAGACGCTCGTCCACATTACTCTGTTCTCCATTCCTACTTCTAAAATTAAATCTATCTCTGTTACATACCAAAGTTTATCTAAATTTTTATTAAAACCTTATTATTTCCAGTTCTGCATGATACCATTGGAAAGAGGACAGTTAGAGGCTATCGCAGCATCAATTATTTTGCTTAAGTTATTTCTGATGATGTTCCTTTACCAGGGAGGAGGAAAGCTTGAACGCAGAAACCCAATCAAGTTACGTTAGACGGATCTATAGCCGCAAATATACTGTATAGTGATTCTTGGAAATAAAGTTTGCATTGAGTTGAATGACTCGATATAAAAGAGACATCCGTGTCGAGCAAAAGAAAAAGGGAGAAAAGCCCCGCCGAGTTTTCACGTGGGTTTTTTTTTGCGCCGTCTTGTATCTGAATAGAGAATTCGCCTTCAGCATTTTAGCGCCAGCCTGCCACCGCTTTTATCCGAAACGCAATCCGAGAAAAAGTTTGCTAGCGTTCCCGTTATACTATCGGGATTTGCGCCAGCGAGAGCGCGCCAATCCTATAGTTGAGACTGTATCTCCCTCGGGGTCAACCCGAACTAACCCCTCACGCCTTTCTTCAGTTAATACCAACAAGTGACAATGTTCATTTTACACGAAGAACCTAAGGTATTTCCCAAATATCCGCTTTGTTTCCGTTTTCTTTCA
Organism: Phalangium opilio; assembly: GCF_054372755.1. Lineage (NCBI taxonomy): Eukaryota > Metazoa > Arthropoda > Arachnida > Opiliones > Phalangiidae > Phalangium > Phalangium opilio. The sequence goes on from NW_028324170.1 coordinate 10,821, forward strand.
CTTTTACAGGCGTTATCTAATTCCAAATTGAGTAAAAAAATGTCTACTTTCACGTAGTACAATTATTTTTTATCTATTTTATCAATATCAAAAGATATTCGATGTTTTATCTATTTTATCAATATCAAAAGATATTCGATGTTTTATCTATTTTAAATATAAAAATTTAATCATATTTATATCTTATACGTACTTGAGTGTATTGCGGTCGAACATTTTTACAGGGGCCATAGCGTTAACATGGGCTTGTTTCAGCCTTAAAGCTGGCTTCCCTTAAAAAAATTAATATTTCATTTTTTGATACGTACATGGGTGTATTGCGTGTGAACATTTATACAGGGGCCATAGCGTTAACACGGGCTTGTTTCAGCCTTGAAGTTGGCTTCCCATAGAAAGTTAATTTTTCGTCATAACATTATCGAGAATCGGGGATTATAGCCACTTCATCGGCAAAATGAAGCGACAACACTTAACTGGCCATAGATTTTAGCCATCGGGCGGACATAGCCTTTCTTGTAGGAGTATATTCACCGGCAGGGGTCTGTCTAAATCTAAATCCCTTGGAATTTCTCTCCTATCTATTCAAAGAGGTCGAGCGCAAAAGCGAGATCCGAGCTGTAAGCTGAGCGGAATATATACTTTTCTCCTCTTTCTTTTCATTCAAAGACGAAGGAACCAAGACGTTCGTCGCTGGCCTCGCTCGCGCAGCCAAAACCCCACCCGCCATCTTCCTTGTCCGCCTCTCGAGCTCACAAAAGCGGCAGGCGTTGAATGTCTAATATTACACGGATGGACAAAGTTGGTTCAGTCCAAGGAGTTATAGGGAACCAACATCCGCATCAACCAACTTGGGAAATTGGAAAAAGAGTAAGGGGAGAGAGAGAAAGAGATAGAGGGAGAGAGAGAAAAAAACCGAAGGGCAGTTGACGGAAATTAAAGATCGAGAATGGATTCTGACAGCCTATTGTGGCCACGAAATAAATAAATAAATAAAAAATATATACATATATATATATATATATACGGTTCTAGATGGAGAGATAGGGAATGGGATTGGAAGAACCGAATGCTTTAAGACGTATGCACGGTATGGTATACGGTAGCAGCGTCAAATACTAGAAACCGTCACTCTTAACTGGACTTGTTCGCATTTTTTTTTTTTAATATTCTTTCCTCAAATATTATTTATTCAGAAGGAGCTGGAATGAATTTAGGGCTTCCCGTCAAGGATGGGTGGGGTTTTATTTTAACCAAAGGTAAATAGAAATAACATGAATTGAAGTGAGGTACCGGGTTAGATGAAAGCCTTAATTTGTAGTGCCTTCTAGTACGACGCGAGGTTTTGCTTTCTCAATCAACGCTCTACATTATTTTATATTACGTTATATTGTTTTTAAATTCTCTAAAAGACAAAAATACAACTTGTGGTTCATTATTCCTATAGTGGTAATGTATTGGAAATTGCATTTTGGCGAATTGAAAGTTATTATCATTTAAACCTGATTGATAGATTTAAAATTTTCGGTTTTCTCGAGTCATACCACTGGTACAGCAAATATTTTCTGTGGCTCTAACGCAAAATTAATCAGACGTTGTCTAATACCCCTCTCATTACATTCTGTTATTTATAAATTTCTAAATTGCTTTCATACTATAATTAATATCTTCGATATACCACCCGATTTTTTTCTCAGTAAAAAAAGTGTCAAATACGAACTGGACATTAAAACTAGGCACATTTTCACACGTGGTATCTATCGAAAGATACGGTATATAGTTTTCTTCCCAAAGATAGGATAAAGAAACTGGAAAAGGCGGTAAAAAGGTATACGTGGGGGGGGACTGCTATCGTCCTCTTATCAGGTGTTTGGATGCTCTCTCTCTCCCGCCCTCTCTGTCCTGTCGTCTTTCTGTTTAAACGCTGTCAGCACCCGACCAACCGGGTAAAAAGGTGAAAGCGTATACCTTCTTCCTCCAGAAGACGTAGCTCGTCGAGAACTAGAGGTGTGAGAGTAGAAGCTCGCCTCACCTCTTCTTTAACAACCTAAACGAGAGCTTTCTTTGACAATCAGTAATCGCGAAACGTCCTTCCAGTTTCTCTATATCTTTGGACTTTTATTTTGCCCCCATAATAAGATCACGTGATCGAGCTAAATTTTCACGAAGTCGTTACCAGGAACCATTAAAAGGGTACAAACAAACTGCGTTCGAGAAACCAGTTGAAATCATAGGCGTATAAACAAAGTTTCTCCATACAGGGTTCGGACGAAATTTTTATTTTGAAAATCCCTAACTTTTCCAGCCAGCTTATCCTTGACCAAATTTTGTAAAATATCCCTGACCATTTTAAGTACGTGTTTACCAGAGTCCACTTCATAATTACACCTGCAGCCCATATTTATTGCTCGAAGCAATCATGTTTTGGATATACCAAACGAAATCCCTGACCTATCCCTGACTTATTAGAAAAAGAGCATTTAATCCTTTTTTCCCAAATCCCTGATTTATCCAGGTTCTGTACAAACTCTGCCATAGAAACAACATTGTACCGGCTACGGATTTCAAGGTCTCATTGAGGAAAAATAATAAGGCTTCATTTCTAAACCCAACTATATATTTTTTTTAATTAAAGTCGCAAAATTTCGCAGTCAGAAAAAAATTTAAAAAAAACAATCACTTCGTTAAAATTTAAAATGAACTCTTAACTCGTCTAGATTCTATCCGGCGCGCGTCCCTATTCGTTATCAGTTGGAGATGGGGCAAATCTGGCGTCTCTTATTTTTTCCTAACTCTATCTCTCTCTCTCTTTTTTACTCAGCTTTTAAACGAAGAAGAGCCACTTTCCGGAAAAACAGGAGCTTGAAGAGGAAAGATTTGAGAGAAAAGAGAATGCTATTCTCTTATTTCTTCAATCCCGTTTTCTCTCCTGTCTCCCCATCCTGTTTCCTCTCTCTCTCTCTCTCTCTCCGAAGCAGTTTCAACTCCACTCTTCGTCTTTTTCTTTATAAAAAGGGAAAAAGTTCTGTCGAACTCTAAACGAAATTTCATCAGAGGGATATAAAACTAGGCCTAACTCCGGCAACTCCAAAAGTCGCCTAATGCAGAAAGGGAAAGATTGCTAAGCCTAATGCATTGAGAGCCAAAAAGAACTCGCGTGTATGGTTATATAAAAAATCAATGTTGAACTTTGAACTTATGGTAAGGAGACACTTTAGTCGTCGGTTGAATATATATCTTTAAAGATTTAGAGCTTTATAGTCCCATTAAATTCCATTTACTGTTCTAAAGGGGAGGGGGCTCTGTGAAAAATTTACCACGTCGTTCCTCGAACTTTTATTTCCCGTTACATTCCATTTATCAAGCTCTCGAACCGAGATCAGCTTGACGGATTATGATTTCTCCCTAATTTCGTAGAGACACTTTGACGGGAAGTAACGAATAATTTTTAAAGTGTTTCCGGAAAAAAATAATCTCTTAGATTTTACTAATCCATGCAGAGCAATTTAAAATTGACGCTCCTGGTCGGAGCAAATTGCGAGCGATCTCGATCTCGGAGCGAGTAAATGGAATACGCCATAAGAAAACAGCTCGGTGAAAAAAAACCAGCTTGGAACATAATCTTTAATTAGTAAAATGGAAGGAAAACTCTATGGTGTAACAACACCCTCTGCTGAAAGGGAGTAAACCGAAATGTCAATCAAACCCATAGACAAGTACACGTGAGAAGGCATTAACTAACCATCGGTAGTCAATGAGTTGTGATAGTTATAATGACGGTGGCAAGAGTGCACCCCCCCGTAAGAAGTAAAAAAAGAACACATAGTGTTAAGAGGTCACATGCCATCGTCGCCGTAAATGCCGCGCCCAAAATGAACTCGACGTTATTTCTAAGAGTGAAGTGTACTAGAAGTATAGCCCTTGAAAGATGTCCCCGCCAATCAATGAGTATACCTATAGAGCTGTATAAAGACGGGTATATATGCTATATATAACTTATACGCAGCCTAAGGTATTTATTTTTAAATTACAGGAATTGTCTGAACTGAAACTACTCCCCAGATACATTTTCCCAATAGATAAATCGATTCCTAGGCATTCCGATTGCTGTCCGCTGTGTGGCACAGATCGTACCAAATAAAAATAATCATAATGGGGAAACTTATGTTATAACGACACGTTGGGAAACGCCTTTCAGTGGTTATCAATTAACTAAATGAGTAATTACAGATAAAATTAACAATAAGGGATTAACAATGCTTGAATTATTTGCGAGTGGCTTTGAACTATACAAGGCCTTAAAACACTACCGTATAAGTGCGTCTACCATTAAACATTCCATTATTATCTTGGCGTACAATTTGGAATTATTCTTACCACGTTGCCACGAATCATGCTCTTCAAGTCTTTATGTATCGGTTACTTTCAAGGGTTCTCCACTTCAGGTTAATTAAAATTAGGTTAACTATAATTACTAAATCCACCTCATATCAAGACGATTTTTGACTGCATTGCAAATCTGGGTCGAAATGTCGCGTAGTCGTCTGCTTAATTCTGAGTCGAAATCGAAATGTTAAAAACATTTTGAGACTCTGAAGCAGACGACAACCCATCATTTTGAAGCACGTTTTTCAGCTAAAAATCCAGCGTCAACGAGGATTAGACGAAAGTGAAATCAAAGGATATCCTTCTCATTTCGAATTTTTACACCATCCAAGTACTTCAGTTTACTTTAGAGATATCGATCCATCTCCGGTCGACTTCCAATAATAAAAATATGTGTTAGTCTGATCTTTACCACTCTGCAACGCGAACCAAACAAAACTAAACAACTGGGGAAACTTTTCCGAGAGAGAGAGAGGAGAGTTGCGAATATTTGGGGGAATTTATGGCAATATTATACAAAATATTGGTTGACCCAAGCAAAGTTTCGATCGCAAACACGGTGGGGTTTTTTAAAGCGAGTCATAATTTACCCCAACAAAAATTAAACTTCCCTATAATTTTAATTTGGACGTTGAAGACTTATTGGTATTTACATTAAAGATAAAAGCTACAGGAAAAATTTATATACAATAAATACATTATTCCGTGTACTTAATTATATTAATTACAATGCTTAAATTAACTCCTAAAAGTAATATCTTTATTGGGGGGGGGGAAGAAAATCTCTTAAAAGGTCACCCTCTACATTTGTTTATAAAAGAAACGACATGGTAAAAGCAATCATGTATAGGTGCGGGTCCTTTTTGTTATTTCTTCGCATGACATTACTAAATTATTGACCACAAGAACGTAACAACTCCAATAGTGACCATAAAGGTATAATACTCTAGGTGTTTTATGAATGACCCCTTAATTAAATTAAATTAAATTAAATCATCTTTCAGTTTCTTAGTTAAATTTAAGGGGTCATCCGTAAAATACTAAATCCAATCTTAACTTGAAAACAGTGTCATATAGATAGAAGTTACATTTTAGACTCAAAATTGAATTCCCAAAGAAAATCCCCCTTAATTTATGGATGCAGACTTATCAGAAACACCTGTATATTACCTATGGTAATTAAACCTTTGAAGTTAAATTAGTAGACCCTTCGCTTCCATCTTTAAAAATGGCTTAAAACCCGAAAAATAACAAAAACATGCTGAAAATCAAATTGGATTGGATGGAGTCCCTCTACAATATTACTTGCACGAGCACATACTTGATATTCGTGACAATTACTATAAAAGCCCGCACGGTGACTAGGTACTATGATCGTAAATACATAGAAACTTTTATATATTAAAAGTACGATAACGATAATTCCATGACCCCTATGGCCGACCATTATTGCCCCCTTTAACAATTAAGAAAGAGAGGGAAAATAAACAGAGTAAAAAAAACGAGAGCTCTTTGTATGCCTTCACATTAGTTAAAAGTCTATTCTACTTTCCTTCCAAAGTTCCAACTAAGTATTTAAGAGAATCAATAAAACAATAGAGGTTTTTCTCCGTCAGTGTCTTTTCCAAGGTAGTATTATTCTACCATAATTTAGTTGTTTTCCCTCTAAACACAATAATCTTACTAACTAGTACTTATAAATATTCAGCAGTGCACTGTCGGTCAAGTATTACGATTACAAGGTCACGTACTGGAGATTTATAACGTCTCAAATAAACCACGTTTAAATGTACGTTAATAATAAACAAACGAGCATAAAAGTATACATAGTTTCCAGACTAGGAGAACTCATACCATTTACACAAGGATTCGGGCTACTTTGTGGACAATAGTGCAGACTACTTTGTACTCCGCAGCCTGGCCTCCTTGTGTAACTGGTATAAACCCTCCTAGCCTAAAAACTACGTATTCTAATACTTAAATTTGTAATTAAATTCAGTTCAGCTATAGTTCCTAATCGTCACCGTCATGGGTCAATTATATTGACCCCTATAGGTCACGTGGTGCGAGCTACCGTGAACACTACAAAAAGGTAAGTTCCCCATTAAGCTTCTTAAGTATAAGTTTGCATCATAACGCGTCAAGACAAGCCTAAGTTTATAACTTGGCCCAACTTATTAACGTATGTATAGCCATGATGTAACAAAAGAAAACACATCGAATACATTTGATAGTATTGTTAGAGGGGAAAAAGGCTTAGTATAATGTATACCACTATACCCTCGTTATATGGAAAGTATCGCGCGCGGCCACAATTCTTAGACGATATTTCCTGGTCAAGGCAAATATTATTATACATCCTGTTTTATCGAGGAATACGAAAAAAAAATGGGACAGAGGAGATTACTATGGAATAATATCTTTATATAACAAAGAGACCCGTGTTGGTATGCCAAGAAACCAAGACTATTTGATCAGTGCTCTTTAATCTAATAGATTTTAGCTCGATATACGCTTTTAGCTTAAGGCAAACTCTGGCTGTTGATTCTTGCTTATGCCAATATAGAAGAAAACGTAACAAGGCTAATCCAGGATCGCACTGGTATTATGTTTACTAAGGTATTGGCCTAGTTGGCCTGATACGTAGCCTAGATATATCTGTTTTGTAGACAAATAGTATAAAAATGTTGTAATTTTGCTATATATACTATAAGGAAAACGAAATAGTATACAGTTTTGTCTGTATTTCTGTTATTAACGCTTCGACAGATTTCAGCTAATTAGTTATACTCTTAATAATGAATCTAGGCTATCTACTCAGCGTGTGCGTGGTTCAAACGCGGGACTTGACGAGAAGTGCGCAATGCATGGATCTACAGTTTAAATATTGCAGTATATATTTAAATAAACGAGGATGATTAAATATGGAGTGGTAATCTAATAGAACGCGAACCAATTTATGATACTTTAAAATAATACTTGAATTAACACTCTAAAGCCATGCAAGGTAAGTCATATAACCTCGAGTTAATTTGAGTCATATACACCCAATTAAAACAAACATCCAAAGCTTTATATTTCAACGCCATTCAGGACTTCCTAAATTTTCCTTAGGAATAATGATGTATATTTTTACACCTGGCTAACCATTTGAGTCAAAATAGTATAAATTCCATTGAAAATAGTCACTTAGTTTCGGCTCCGTGAACCGGCGCCATGGAAGTGTAACAACACCTATAGCCCCCTAAAGTCATGCCGCGAATAACAGCCGTTTCTCGTTCTTTTCCCCAAATAACCAACCAATCATAATTTACTCCTTTCCCCAAGTAACCTTGGTAATCCTCGTTTAGTTTCTTATCTTAAGCAAACTCTGATTGCGGATTGGTAACGTATTTGCAGGGTTAGCTTGACGAGGGTACTTTTAAGTCGTTGACGAAACGTGATAAAAGTCACGTTCGTACCGTTAACGATTTGCGATAGATGTTTTTCTCTCTCTCTCTCTCTCTCTCTACCACACACACAATCGTATAGGTTATATTCGGACAATTGTAGGCTGAGGTCCTGGATTCTAGACAAAACGAAAACCCGGCCGGGATTCGATCGTGCCCGAGATTAAACGAAAGGTATCAGATTGGCTGCACAATCATACAGCATAACCTTCAAAATGATCAGTTGCAAATCTTAATTTAAGGCTAGGAAAGATATGTTTCCAGACACATGTGGCGCTTTTGTTTTCTTAAATGACCAAGGCCTATTCGGACTACTACAGTAAATAAAATCTTAAGTTTATCATAAACTCTAAAATGGTATGTTAATTAAAGTAATATCAATTATATGATGCAAAAATAAATTAACGAAGAATTACGAATATTTCAAGATAGGCTCTTTCAAACGTTATGTTTAGAAAAAGTCTTTTTTTTCTTTCTTTCAAATATTTTGCTTCATCAGATAAGTCACGTGGTATAAAAAGATAATTATGTAATGACCTCACGCCCTCTATTGTTTGAAATCGTTTTCGCGCGCTAGATAACCCTTCCTAATTTAGAAGTGATTGTCCAATCACTTTCTAATGATTTTGTACGTCACAAAATATGAAATATTAGGTCAGTTTTCATTTTTGTGCATTTTAATGTCAACTTTTCCAAAAAAAATAAAAATAATAATAATAAAAAAGTAAAGATGTTCTGGTAAAATTTTCAACTGATTTTCCAACAAAGCTAAATAAAAATCAACGTAGCAACATAAGTTAAAAAAGCGTGTCATCGAAGCACGTCAATTAACTATGTAATTAAACTAAGATTATACTACACATTCTTTAGAGTTGCAGATACCTACACTCCTTGGGTCAAAAAGAAGAAAGAAAAAAACCCAGTTTTCCATTTTATTATTCTATAAACACAGTATGTTCCTAAAAGCCAGTTTTATTAAACTTTTAAATATCAGTCGTGAAAAGTAAAGTGAAAAATGTAGCCTGTATAAAAATTTGTATTTTCTCTTCTGTAAAAGGGGCTATATATTAAGAATGGCAAATTAAAAAAGAAGGAACGGGACAGTATGGGAGCAGCGCCGTGCTAAACTATCAAGAAGGAACTGCACTAGAGTGCTCCGAAAGAATATTGCCTATAAACCTGGGCGACATTTTAATAGATCATAAAGTTTGCGCGGTAAAAAAGAAGGACGTGGAGGGCGCAGGGATATCGGGTCTCTTTAAAATTACGCGACAGAAAAATACTAAGATCCTCCTATAGAATCGTAACCATAAGTAAATAATAGATATCTATAAGTAGTATACAAACAGATACTAATTTAAATTTTGGAAAAGGAAAGAAATTTAAATGTTACTGTTGTCTGGGATAGATTTAATTTTAGAAGCAGGAATAGAGAACGGCTAGTATTTACTTCAGTCCGACTCATAGCCCTGTATGGAGCCCCTCCCTCCAACACGTAACGAAAAGTTTACATTATCTTATTGGCTCACTTAAACTACGTTTCGATGACGTTGCTGACGGGGACGTTAAAAAATACGCAATTCCTTTTTACCTCTGTCGCTATGACCCGCCTCTTCATTCATACCCCCCGTCCCGGGGAAGGGGGTCCGGGACTTTGACTCGCGCCCAGATTACTTTGTTCTTCATTCCTACTTCTAAAATTAAATCTATCCCTGCTGTTGTATAAGAGAGTTTTAGAAATTTGACAAGAATTTGTAACTTCTAGAAGTAACTCTAATTTCAAATAAATATTGAAAAGCACGTGTGATAATTTCTATCTCGCGCCAAAACTCACTAGACAGAAATTTTTTGGGAAGAATAATCACACACTTATGCTATCTGCCCCTCTTCCTTGTATCCACCACGCACCCTATGGCCTTAAAGTCTTCCTTGTTCCTAGTGTTGTACGTAACCCTTACCCCTAGCATACACCCAGTTAGTTGAAGAGAAGTGTACCAAGGCCTAACTCTAAATCCTAACTCCTAACTCTTAAGAACCACGTACAAGAAAACGGAACCGAACCAAACGGAAGAGAGTAAGAAGAAAAAAACAACAAAAGAAGCGGGAAATAAAGGCGGGTAAAAAAAACGGACGTTTTACGGCAAGTTACCCGAATGTAAATCTTTCTAAGGAGCCGATAAAGAACGAGACGGCTCCGGTCATTTCACGGTGTCGCTTCGCTTGTAAAAAGGTGTACTACAGCAGCTCCGCTATAACTGGCCCTATACTGGACCCCCAGGCATTTTTAAACCCTCAAAATTGACCCCAAACCCGTGGACTATTGATGTTGAAAATATTTCGGTCAACAAAAATCATATTGTGATAATTTTCTCGTAGGAAAAACCGATTTTACGTCATGGTTACGACACGGGTCATCAGACGATCAGTGATAATCAAATGACGGAATGTGCCTATCTTACTAACCCTTTTTTTAAATCTTTTCCATTAACAAAAAGTAACGTAATATCAGCCCAATTTCACATTTTCAGGTATTTAAAACTAACAAATCTTTACGGAAGTCCAGAATCAACTCGGCCACCCGTTTACAGAATCTTTAAGTCCATCTTATACGCAATATAACGTCACAAGCAAAGTGGACATATTAAACCAAAAAGGGCCATTTGTTAACGTCCTCAAAAGTATATTTCGAATTCACGAAACCGATCCCTAGAGAGCACTGTTGCGTCTTGCCCGGCATGGTTACTCGATTCTTTTCCTTATTTTTTGAACTGGGCACTGAGGGGTGAGTGAGACGGGAGGGCGTACGCCCACGTATTATATGACTCGTAGCTAATGCCGCGGCGGCTATGCCGTATAGCTTTCCTTACATAAAAAAGGGCTCGCACCATAAATGGGTAGAGTTCCCCCAAGTATAGCTATCCAACTTCGAAACCCCTAAAATACTGTAGCCTACATAGGTGGTATACATACATTTCCACAAACGTATAATACATAGCTAAAAATACTTACACAAAAGGCGGGAAGGAACCCTTCTTAAGAAAAGCTAGATCCGCGGATTTTCTCTTACAACGACTTTGTATCAGTTTTTAGGTGAATTTGTTGCGATGCCCATTTTAAATTAAGTTGTACGTTGTTGAGTTCTATTTGAACCCAAGTACCACATGCAAGAATATAGAAACACGTGAAAGACTTACCAATTTGTTCAGGCTGGATGTAGGCCTAGAAGGAATACATCCGGTTCTGTAAGAAAAATAATCAAATTGAAAAGTTGTTGATAGACTAAAATGATTATACATTGTCAAAGAATTAAATAAGACGAACAATTACTTTATCTGATAAGTCTGCCGACATAAATTAAGGGGGTTGTTCTTTGGGCGATTTTGAGTTGAAAATATAACTTCTATCTCCATTTTGCCACTGTCCGGAACACTGTTTTCAAGTTAATATTGTTCAGAGTATTTTACGGATGACCCCTTAAATTTAATAAAGAAACTCAAAGACAATTGTAACCGCGCTTGCGAGATTTCTAAACTCGCCCCACGTGCCCATAAAAGCCTTGGCTAATACTAAAATTAAACTACTCCCGTTACTTAGGTTCATTCATACTTTTATTAAACTAAATAATAATTAAATACCGACTTGTATTTATTACAACTAAAGAAATTAAATGATGAAGTCCAATACCAGGGTCAAAGCCCTACGCTGGAACGAACTACCACATCTTATTAGTGGATAATGACTGACTGTTTAATATTAGCAGTCGACAATTTTTTCGTTAGGAAAGGTCAAAGGTAACACAGGGTGTTAATTCTCTATATTAACCTTACACCCCTGGAGTAGAAACTCAGGAGGTCCTTAAACTATTACGGAAGGTTACACCGGAGCCTCCGAGATATCTAGGCCCGTGCGTGTTGATTTTTATGTGGGGAAATATCCAGTTTCATAGAGGAAATATTTTCACCCAATATGTGTACTAGATGGCGCTCTTATTTCAGTTGCGGAGGGGGTCTTCCATAAATTGTCGTTGATATTTTAGGGTCCAATTATAAAATTTTTATGAAAGAGAAAGGTTTCACCCTTAAATTTACGTAATTGTTTTAGGGGTTACTTATTTTGTATTGAATCTTTTGGTTAGATTTTGTGGATAACAAAATTAATTATGAGATTTTAACGTTGTAGCAGTTGACGGGGTCACGAGGCTGAACTTATTTTTATTTATACGATACTAAAAGCGCCCACAAGCGAGAAAACACGGCGAACTAAATTAGTTTATATTCTCGCTTCGCAATAGGCACGGGCCTAGATATCTCGGAGGCTCCGGTTACACAATGATTTCCAATTTAATTAAGGAGTCATCGCTAAAACACTCAAATCATAACTCGAAAACAGTGACCCGGACGGCAAAATGGAGATAGAACATTTTCGACTCAAAATCGCCCAAAGAACACCGCCCTTAATTTATGCCAGACTTATCAGAAAGAGTTAAGACCAACAATTATTTTATATATATAAGGATGCCCAACAATTAGGTCGCCTATAACTTTCCTAAAAAAAAATAATAAGTAAAAAAGCAGGTTATCGTGTGTCAAAACGAAATACTTTGATTCTCTCAAATTTATCTGTTTCTTTCTCTCTTTTTTGTTCGGTTTTTCCAATCATATGGACAGAGAGCTCGATATATTGGCAGATTTATCCATAAACCATAACCCATAACCCGCCTTTTATTAAAGAAAAAAGAAATGAAAAACGTCGTAAAAGAAAACGTGTCAAAAAGGATTCAACGATTAATCCATCTTATCAATTCTGACACTTAAAAGAGTGTATGTCTGACCCTCTTTTATCAAAGAATATGGGACCAGCATCTTATGGCCCAACGTTTAAAGCCACATACCCAAATGGTTAGACGATAATTTCCATTGAAGTGGCGCGCGAAAATACCCGAACCGGTAATAGATTATAATTGGACCTTTAATATAAAAAGAAAAAAACAATGTCTATTTCTGGTTGAACAATTTAGAAAAGGAGGGAAATTCGATCAATCGATTTACGATTAAAAACGATCATCAAAAGAAAAATCTCCAACCAAAAATAATCGGTCTGCTTCGGAGTAATTACAAGGCGCGGATTCCAACAGAGCCCAAGTCAAAGGGACGTAATTGAAACAGAGACTCACGCCTCGTAATGGGCTTATATGACGCCAAGATTTTAAAGGGATATTAACACTAACATTTGTGGATGGGCCCCTGTTGCATTTGCCGGGTTAACTTTGTAGGTATAAGTGATGGATTAAAATCGTAATGTGATAATTACAACTGTTTATTAATGTTGTTCAAGTTAATCTTTATAAAGCAAAGAGAGTATAAAGAAGGGGAGTTGAAGCTATTTTTGAAGTTCTTACTTTTCTTTTTTATCTATTTATTTATTTGTTTGTTATATTTTCTTAATAGTATCCGGTTCATAGTTTCTCAACCAATAAGAGGGCAGAGAAATATACACCGGAAGTTTGGAGTATAACTTTCAAAAACAATAACTTCTACCCCTTTCCTTTATACCCTCTTTGTTTTAAGTACCTATACTTAAGATAACCGACTCGACTGTTACTCCATTACCGAATGTCCTCCTATACTCTCTATACATTGCACATCAATACACGTGTTATAAAATCATTAGGCCTATTAACCGGTATAAACGTTATACAAACAAAATTAAATCTACTTTCAATGGCTAGTTTTTTCATACTTCAAATTCCTAAAAGCCTCTCTACTATGTTACTCCAGAATCAAACCTTCCTGCTCCAAGCCTCCAAAAAAGGTATTCCTTTGCAGTGTCCTTATATCTAACCTAAACTGCTTCGAGAAAAATTGACTAATTTCACCATCCCTTTACTTGTGAAAAACCTAAGGGTCCCACTTTTACGTATAGGATATTTTTTGGTGTGTTAGAAAGAGAATCTCGTGATAAAAGTTCATTTAGGTCTATATATCCCTATATGACTCGAGGAGTGGTTTTGGTTTCGGTGATCTTCAGCGAACCCCCGGGGTACCCCAGCGCAGCAGCACCGACTCTGAGTCAAAATAGGGCTAAGAAATAGCGTGCAGATTATACTCTAGAGTGAATAATTTTAGTTGGGCTTAGCACGCCTTTAGTCTCGCGCGGCGGTGCTGGATAAAGGCGCGATGGTGGAAAACAGAGCTAATTAGAATGGATGACGAGACAGGATCTTTTTCCTTTTGTAACAGCACCCCCCCCCCATCCCGGTAATGTATACATATACACAGTACACACGAAAAAGAGTGGGAGAGAGAGAGAGTGAGTGGTGTGTAAAAACCAGGGAGATTGCTTCTCCCTAATTTGCCTTCGTTTGGGAGAAAAAAAGAGAAGTTAAGTTTTCCCTTAGATAGGTTAAGTTTGCAAAACAATTAAAACGTCTTATACTAATTTGTTTTGATTCATTTTTATTAAAATTTAATATTATGACAATAATTACGACCAAAGATTGACGATCGAGTTGTCTCGCTTTGAAATTTTACCCTAGCCTTTGTTACGACGTTGTTAATTGTACTCTGATTGAAGAGAAGGGGACCAATTAATTAACGATTTGAAATTACCATGGGGAGTTTAATTATGTGCCAATTAAAATTGAATTGGGAAGTTTAATTATAGTTTGTAAATAAATTTTGGTATATAATCGAAGTTCGTTAATTAATTTATATATATATATTTTCCCCCAAAATGTTTGAAATTTTATAATAGAGTTGCATAAGGAAGACGCCCAATTAGCTAAAACAGAAGCAGACATTTACTAGACTAGATTTTCACGCCTTTGCCCCGCTTAATGACTAGGCCTAATATTAACATTATCGCTTTTGTTAGTAGGCAAAGTATTCTACTTTAATAAACTCAAAATTGGCCAGGGTCAACCAAGGTTAATTTAACTTAAACTATCTAATATAAAAATAAAGACCAAACTTTCTTCAATGGAGAGACAGAGACACTGAAAGGGTATACGGGGCGCGTGTTTTCCTACAGATTTCCTGATTTTCCAGCTAGAAAATCAGGGATGCAAATTAAGGTAAGGAATGTTTTTGCCCAAGAGACTAATTTATACTCAATTAGCGCGAGAACGGGAAATAATAAAGAGAAAAAAAATAAAACAAAAGCCAACCAGCTCATTAAAGGTAAGGTAACACAACTATGGACGCGCGTGCTTTCGTCTGAGGTCGCTTTTTAGCCACACCTGAATCTTATAACGACGTGGCTGTTACTTTTGACCCAAAATGTTTGTTGTTGTTGCAGTGGCATATAGTAAAGGTTTTTTAAAATTTGTTTATTTTAGACTTTGGGGTTGTTTAGAAATTGTAACTAGGTCTTTTCATATGCCAGAAATGAAAAATAATAAGAAAAATTGCTTTCCAAAACACTTGAAGTGATTTCAATCTTGAGTCATGTAGAGCAATTTCACCAAAAGAGGGTAAAAGAGAAACCGAAAAATTAGTTTAGATTACAAGATCGATGTATTATTTATATATATATCGATAGGATCGTTAGTATATCATCCACAGAAAGACCTTTTCTTTCCCCCAAGGTGAAACCACACACTTCCATTGATATACTGGACCCTGCGGTCAAGGTGGTTTAGTTAATGGAGCTTGCGTGTTTATATTCAGACTATACAGAGTACAATCTTTCGTACCCGTGCAATAAAGCGACTTCACGGACGTGGAAGTGAGATTTTAGTCCATAGTCTAAATGGGCCTTTTGAGTTTAAAACTGGGCAAAAAACGGCGAGGAAAACAAAGAATCACACGTTATTACATTAAATTTTACAAGTTCTTGATTGTGAAATTAAAATCGTGAATGTCCTCGAATAGCTAAGACACTCTTTATAATTTTATATTATGGACCCAGTAGGGTAGAATCTGAAAGGGGGACCTCGTACGGGAATCCTATTTTCAGGGGTCCCGCACTCCGCTAGTTATTTATAGACCCCTCGAGTTTTACAATGGATCTCGCGCTTATAGTTCCAGAGGGCATCGCCACTACTGATAATATCTGTGGTTCGTTTCAGTGTAGGTATGTCAAATTCAAGGGAGGAAAGATCCCCTCGACGGTTCATTCAGTTCTTTAGTCAGAGGGAGACTCAAAGTTTTCCCAATGGAATTGACGTGATTTTGGCGCGAGGTACGGTACCAACACTCCAACGAGCAATGCCCAATCAAATGACCGAGTCCCCAAACGGTAAAGAGAGAAATTCTGGGGTTGGTACTTCAGTTAGATGTACGTCCTATGTGGGAACACCCTTGACCCAAGTTGACCCCGAAACACAGTTAATATTAAAGATGTACGACTTACCATTTACGGTTAATCATTGTTTTGTTGATTTCTGTACAAAGAGTTGTTGAACTTGATGTTCCATTTGGTTTACATGAATCCGATTAACAAATTTCTGGAAGAGAAAAAATAAACATTAATTATTAACTAAAAAATTTAAAATTACACATAAATAAATAAATAAATAAATATATCAAAATTTAAATATGATGACTTATATTTAAGCCTGAAACATTAGTTCCTTTTATCGAAAGTTTGGAGTTATAGGTTATGTAAGTCAGGGGTGACATTTTGACCCCGTCCAATACGGTCACAAATTTATATAAAATGGGGTTATCCATCTTTTACGGATATAGTGGCGTAGGTTGCATTCCATTCTTTAAAAAAATAGAAAACACCACCCGATTTTTAGTGGAATTTCACGAATTTTTGCGAAGGGATAAAAAAAAATTTAGCAAAAGAATTTTTCCCAACAAAAAACATTTTATGGGCTTTTATCTTTTCGCGCCAAATTCTTTGGGCTCCCCCCTCCTCCCCATACTATAACCCCTTGATTTGATTGGCAAATATCGGATCCAGGACAGTTTTTAATCAAAGCTAGTTCTACCAAAAATACGGGGTTAGGCTGAAAGGAATTATGGGTAAAGAGTCAAAAAGAAGGGGGGGAAAGGCGGGAAATTATGGGTCAAAGGTTAAAGATAAGAAAAATGCGCGAAAACACTTCTAAAATTAATTAAAACGAAGTCTAAAATGTTTGCAAATAAATAAATATTATGAAACTCGAATCGAAGCTAGAAATACACGGTGTGACATCAGTTAGGCTGAAAGGAATTATGGGTAAAGATTTAAGAAGAAGCGGGGAAAACGGAGTAAAATTATAGGTCAAAGGTTAAAGATAAGAAAAATGAGCGAAAACACTTCTTAAATTAAAAAAAAGGTCTAAAAATAGTTTAGAAATAAATAAAAATTATGAACCTCGAATTTTAGATACAGTTTAGTGAACCTGTCAAAAATTTAAAATTTTCGCGGTATCACAATACCAAAAATACCTCAGTAGGGTCCTCTAGGGTCCCGTGGTGCACTTTTTTTAAAGAAAAAAAAATATTATCTTATATTCAAATTCTAGCTAGAAAAACAGTATACTCGAATAAGGTATACCTCTGAATTCATGAATAACTAACACAAAAAAAGGGGCATATGATAGGCTATTTCATTTTAAGACACGAGGTACATCTTAGCCACCTTTATATTCGTATCAATTATTAGGTATAACGAAAGTCAGCATAAATTTACAATTGAAAATGTCTATCTAGCTAAGCAAGCGCCCTTTCTGTTGATGAATAATTTTTTTAAAAAAAACCAAGCGTTTTTTTCTTTTTGTTTTTTTTGGTCACCATGCCTCGGGGATCAATTTTAGGGGATTATTTCTAGTAGAAACAGTCTTATTACAAAAGCTAAGCTCAACCGGGGATGTGGGCGGATGAGCAAGCATTCCTCGTTTCTAGATTAAATGGTTGAGAACGATTATATAAACCACCAAATTATAATAAGCCGAATTGCCACCAAAAATTACAGATTTAATTTTCTTATTCTTTTCCAAATTTTAAAACATATTTCCTTCATTTGTATTTTCCCTGTTTTTAGTACAAAATCAAGTTGTCAATGTAAACAATATATTTTTTTTTAGAATATTATTGTTTTAAACAAGTCAATAACTAACTTGTAAATAGAAAAATTATGTTTTGAAACATATTTATTGCGTAAGTCTAACGCAGTATACTTTCAAATAATAGTAAAAGTGAGAAATTACACGTTCAACTTTCAAATGTTCATGAAACAGGGAAATTTTCTTCCTAAACTAAAATCAAATTCCCTGAGTTTGATGAGAAACCATTCCCTGACTATTTCCTTGACTATTTATCAAAATTAACCTCGCATATTTAAGAAACTTATTAAATATTACAAATCAGCTCTTCAAAGTAACTCCTCGATACAGTAGCGTCTTATAACCATTGGGCCAGATGGGCACTGCCCACGAAAATAGGGGTGGGGGGCCCATAGAGGAGCCCCTTAATTTATAAATATTCATTTCAAAACGGTTGTTAAAGCGTACTGAATTGCAAAGGGGGCGTTTATAACTCTGTTCTTAAAATTAATGTCCCTGTCCTTCCTGAGCAAGTTACTAATCTTCCATGCCCCGTAACAATCCCTTCTAGAAGGTAAGAATAATCTTGAAGAAATAAAAATATTCCAAGGCGAAAAAGCATATATTGAAATTGAAGCACTTGGCGGATGGGTATGGCAAGTTGCCTTCTTAGGTTATGTAAATAAGTTCAGAGGGGGGAGTAAATCCCTTTCCTTAACCCCCTCCCCCGTCCCCTTCTTTGCTCTCTCTCTCTTTCTCTCTCTCTTTTGCTCTCTCTCTCTCTTTCTCTCTTCTAGGACGAAATGAGATGGAGAAAACCAAAAGAGGGATGATAACGCGATAAGACAAGAAGCGGAAGAGAGATTGGATCGAGATGGAGGAAGTAAATTAAAATTACAAAGAAAATAACTGGGAAATGAATTCAGTCAAAGGTCACGGAATGGAACGGGGAAAAAAGTTCATCGCGATGCATCCGCGCAACCGGGAATAAAAATAAAAATAACCAATTCCCATCTTGCATTTGAGAATAATGAGAAAAATGTATAAAGGGCATACATTGTTAAAACGCTGCTCCGAATTGCAAATTGAAGACGTCCAGGCTTAGCGAATTCATACGAATGGATTAACAAAGCGCGTGACGTTACGTATAGAAATAATTAAATATATGGTTAAAGCGCCAGTAACTTCAAAAATGAAACCAAGGCTTAATGTACCAACGGCAAAAGCACCTGGTGTTGGACTACCATTTTTAAAGATGGTGGCAAGTTGAGCTACAAAAACCCAGGATATAAGTAGCCAGTGTAGCAAATATTCGTGAAATCGCTTGAAACTCACAATCAATGTTATTTCATAAAGAAGGATTTTTACATTTCTGGACGCCATTTTTCAAGATGGTGTCGGATTAGAGAAACTCTTTCTTAGTGCGTGCCTACTACTTAATAATAACGTCCTTGCATATTTTCGATTTTCTAAGTAAAGTCGTTATCAGTCAGAATATCAGTCAATCAATTTGGACTTTGAATTAACAAACTACATTACATTCACTATCAATTTTTTTCCTTTAATTTAGCGTTATAGTTTAATAATTAATATTTGTATTAATATCCTCTATAAACCGAAACCGGAAATAGATGTCAAAGGGTTATTTCCCGGTTTATATAGAGTCCCATAGGTGGGTGTGTGTGTGTAGGTCGTGTGTGATGTAGAGAGATTGGGATTATGGGCTATCCGTTCCGGACATAAACGGCTTAATAGGTCAATTTCCCGGCGGATTCACCAAGCTCCGAAATCTCCGCTGTTCTAAGGACATTCTTGGAGAGATAGATCTCTCTCTTTGTGGAAAAGTGGCTTAATGGTTCAAACACCCGAGGAAACTAAGTCACTCACTCCATTAACCGCTGGCAAAATCTTGGTTAGCCGTTTTTGAGGGCCGCGTATCTTAAAACCGAACCAATATCTTAAATAGTCACTAACGGTTCTCTGGGACTCATTTCCGATTCCTTGACCTTCTCCCTGACCTTTTATATTAACACGAAGCGAGAGCAGCGTTTGTGAAGACGGGTCAAATCGCTATCCTCTTGCTGTCGCTATAAGCGCCACGGTGACTCGAGTAATGTCGATAATGATTTATTTTTAATTAAAGACACGGTGTGTGACTCGTAAAAGGTCAAAGGTTATCACCCCCTATTATAAGAAATCAGGTATTTTAAATATAAGCAAATGAAATTTCTTTTTCCTGAAGAAATTTCATTTTACGTTTTTTATAAAAATGAAATTTCCCAAAGTATAATTTATATTTCAAAAATCCGATACTGTTGGGGTTCAATTTGCCGACATCTTTTAAAATGGCGGCATGAAGGTGCCTTTGCCTCTATAGTATATTATATTTAGGTCAAATTCCATTTTCATCGAAAAGAAACAAAGACAATAGGGCCTACTAAACTTTTCGTGTTTTCCGTATATAGGAAGTGGATTTAAAAATTCAAAAAATCCATCAAGAGCTTTAACTTATTTTTTTTTATCTTCTTCCATTTCGGATTTCTAACCGTAATAGGATTGTCTTAAAACCGTAGGATTAACAAGTCCTTTTCAATCTAAAAACCGATGGCAAAAAAGACTTTTCCGAAAACAACCCGAAGTTAGTCTGTACCAACTATACGGTGGTAAATAAAAAACGCTGGGTCCTAAAACCGACATAAGCTTAAAAGGAGTTGAAAAAAAACAAAAGACAAAAGGTGAACGGACAGACGGGTGGCAACAGCGAATGTTGTTAAATTGCTAAGGTTTTAAGCCTTGGCATTTTCCTACTAATTCCTCCTATGGGAAAGGAAACCTTAAAAACACTCAGAGTAGATTTAAAATTTTCTCCGCGATGTGCATTCAAGCTTGAGTTTTGTATTAATAGCAAATGCAAATAGAAGATAACAGAAAGTGAGCAAGCTACGTGGATTTATGTGTCTTGATTTCTCTAGCTTATTGGGTCGACCAATTAGTGCTTTACTTTATTTAATAAATTATCTTTTTTAATTTCTCTAAAGACGAAACTAGAACTGGATGCTGGGAATGTAATATAAGTTATATTTTTGATTGATGTAAAATGTTATCATCGATTAGATTTCGTGGTTATTGCGTATGACAGGTTATTCACGAGAGAGTTTTATTAGCCCTAGCAGTAAATATTTTACTCTGCCTCAGAGACAAGGTGAATCACGTGACAGTCGCCTACGCTCCCCGCGTTAACACTTTCTTTTATTTGCGTTTGCTCTTGCTAATAAAGTGTTTATAAACGTAGCTGTCGATGGAAAATTGTTTTTAACCTCTCACGTATCATAAGTTAATTGTTAAGTTTAAAACTTCACTAGATTTCAATCAAGACATCGTACGTGCAAAGTCTCCTCAACGCGGTACTTTTTAAATCATAAACGCTGTAGCGTAGTTGACATCCTTTAGTTTAGGGTTAGGAAGTTTGGTTCGGGAAATCCGTCCTTGATAGGGCGCGAGATTCGGATAGGTCCCATGTACCGGAAGATATGATAGGTATCGCTCAATGGGGCCCGTCAAATTTAATTAGGATCATTGCAATGGGATCCTTCCTAGGAACGATTAGAACTCCAATATAATACTGTATATAGTTACACCGTACTCTTGAACTATTAATAGTTACGGAAGACATAAGCCAATGTTATAAGTCTGACTTTGATAAAATGATTTTAATCATAGTTAAGTTTAAACTACGCGGCGATTAACCAGGATTTAAAAACTTTAAATATTTAAATTTAATAGCAAAATTTATACAGGATTTTTTTTCAAGACGGTTATTGTAATATTTGCTAAAATATTAATTAAGTAATTATAGACCTGCCGCATTGTATTATATTTGTGATTTTAAATGTTTTAATGGGGATCGTCCATAAAGAATTAAATTTTAGTAAAATTTAGTGGATGTTTTTATGACAGACGAGAGAGACGAGCGATGGAAACGTCTTCTCGCAATCGATCTGCAAACTGCAATACGGTAGCAATTGGTTGGTGCAAGGGAGAAAAAAAAGAAAGCTATTTTAAAGGAAAAAGAAAAAAGCTAAGGCTATAGAGTAGGATTTCCAAGGAAAAACCAAGGCTTAGTAGCGTCACTTTTGGACAGGGTATCTTTAAACTAGCTGTCAGCTTGACTGAAGGCATCGGCCCGTACAATGATTCCCTATAACGCCCCTTCTATCTTGTCCCTAAATGAAGTCCGTATATCCTATAGAAACCCCCTTTTACAATTGGTGCCGAGTAACCCGGGATCATGAACGAATTCTATCCAATTCTCTTTGAAGATTCGTTTGCAATATAGAGAAAGCTATTGGCGCATTGATACTACAATATTAAATAGCGTAGGAGATATTGTACCGCTTCTAAAGTCAGCTTGATCTTGGAGTTTTTTCGAGTGTACGTGGAGAAATTTTTGTCCTTTTCTTAAAGGTGTTTTTCTTTTTTTCTTTCAAAAAATATATTTTCGTCATTTTATAGACTGGGATATGATACTATAACTTTTTATATAAAAGTAGGCTTAACGGGGAAAAAAGCAGCAATATTTTCAACTTGAAGTAAAACAAGATGACCCAAGGGCTGTTCTCGTACTAGTAACCACATCGCACGATCGTTAAATACGTAAATTAGAACGACATAAACTATCCAATTCCCTATATTATTTAGTGACGTATGTACAGAAAATGTTAATTAACGAATAAACACGTGTATTCATGGTGGAATTGGTGTACGTTCATTGGGAAATCTTTGAATCCAAACAAAATCCGTTCCAACCGACGAAGCAACCACCAACACTACTACCTCCATCCCACGACAAACTAATACCCAGCATATCGTTGATATCCATCATACGATGTGGCTAAAAACATATATATTGTTGGATTTTAGGAAGACCGTCTTCAAAACCTGGTTTAAAGTTTTTTCAAAAGTTAATATAAATTCATTTCAAATGAAAAACATTACCATTAGTAATCGAATCATTTGTAAAAACATTGTTTTGGAATTAGATACAGAGAGGAAACATTATGGTAGCAGTGAAAAGAAGTAGTTCTAGTGGTGTTAAGAATGAAAAAGCGTAGTTTCATTAGTGATAGTGAAGTAAACGCGTAGTTTAGGTGGTGGTAGTAGTGTAAACGCGTAGTTTAGGTGGTGGTAGTAGTGTAAACGCGTAGTTTAGGTGGAGCTGGTAGCGTTGTAAATACGTAGTTTTAATAAAGTGTTGAAAGTGTAAATACGTAGTTTTAATAATGGTTTTAACAGTATGAATACGTAGTTTTAATAATGGTTTTAACAGTATAAATACGTAGTTTTAATAATAGTTTAACAGTGTAAATACGTAGTTTTATTGGTGGTAGTGTTGCAAATATTTAGTTTCAATTAATTGTTAACAGCGTGAAATGCAGTTTTAATATTGTTTTAACAATGTAAATACGTAGTTTTAGTGGTGATAGTGTTGTAAATACGTAGTTTTAGTGGTGGTATCATTGTAAATACGTAGTTTTAGTGGTGATATCATTGTAAATACGTAGTTTTGGAATAAAGTACCCTAAACACTAGACCTAAAATTAGAAAGTGCAAAATTTCCATTGAAATGCTCGTTTTCAAGAGTAAGTCAAATAAATAGCCTTAACTAAACTCTTAAAAAAAAAATTTTGGAGTTTTCACAACCCAAACTTCGTCCAACTTTGGCGATTGGTCGTCAGACCATAACTTCCCAGTAAAGTGGCCCCCAAGCGATTTTTCCTTTTTGGACGAAAGTGAAGAGTTTCCTTTTCGACGTTGGGGGTGGCAGTGGGGGGGGGGCGCGTGGGCGGTCGGTGGTTTTGTGGCTTGCGAAAACTTCAATAGAAGTTCAACCTCTTTATATAGGAAACGGAAAGATGGTTCCATTAAACTAGCACGCTAATCCATGCCCTTCAACAGAAGCTAAACTTCTATTCGCGCATAGCAGCAGCAGAAGCAGTGTACAAGCCGATCTATTCTTTCCCTCAAAACACCAGTAACCCCCGTAGCTCTTTTAGACTAACAGTCCCTAAAAGTCGGAAATCCGTTTCTGAGTAAAAACTTTCTAGAAAATTTCTCTGCCCCCAACAAGGGATTCAAACCGGAGTTAATGTCATATTCTCATGATATAACTAGCGACTTGAAGGTAGTTTTCAGGGTGGCCTCTGAAAATTTTAGGTTCCTTTAATAAAGGAATAAATAGGAAGTTTATCCTTGAAATATAGTAAAATATTTAGGAAATGTATCCTTGAAATATTGTAAAATATATTGGAAATTTATCCTTGAAATATAGTAAAATATTTAGGAAATGTATCCTTGAAATATTGTAAAATATATTGGAAATTTATGCTTGGAATATAGTAAAATATATTGGAAATTTATGCTTGGAATATAGTAAAATATATAGGAAATTTATCCTTTAAATATAGTAAAATATGGGAAACTTATAGGAAGAGATTTTTCTCCCCTAAATCTGCTTTGTAATTAAACCTAATGCGGGGTGAGTAGGTTACGGTAATTGCTCCTAACTTAGCTAAGAGCATTGATTCTTTTTCTAAATCCATATTAATTGAAAACTCAATTAGAAACTGGTTACAGACTGAGCTTTACAGAAGAAGAAAAAAATTCATTTTGAACTTCTCCAAAACTGGACATTTTCGCCTTTGTAACTTTACTTACTCTCTGTTCCTAAATGAATTAAAGATCTTTCGGAACCCATCTACGTCACAGAGACCCTTACTTTCCTATGACTCTGAGTCACTTAAAGGGAATGTGAAATGGAAAATAAAGTCATTTTTACTATCGATTATTTTACTAAATATAAGACCAATCTGAATAGTGAAACAACCAGGAATAGAGCGACGTGCCACGTAAATTTTGTTAACAAGAAGGAAGGACGGTACGTGATTGGTCAATGGTCAATGCAAATCTCAAAATATCCAATAAATCCCAAACTAATTTAAATTTTAAAATTATTCTTAGGTATTTCCTGTATGGATGTTTCACTATGCAGATTGGTCTTACAATTAGTATTAAAATCAATTTAAATAAAAACCAGCTGATTTTTCCATTTCACCCTCACTTTATGGAAAAATTACCGCGGGCTTTTGTTTCGAATAATCCTGAAGAGATTCGCATTTAAATCATCCATTAATAATAAAGTCAGCGAACGGATTTAATTCGGAATATTAAATGACTAGGAATCCTTGATTAAGTATAAATAAAAGAAATCTATCTTAGAATCTTCTTTGTATTTTAGGACTTAATTTTGAATAAATTCCGATGCTCTTTTAAATACAACGTTGCTATTCAAAGTTTAATGAACTATCCCTTAAAAGGTAATTATTACCTACGTTAATTACAGTAATATTGAAATGAAATGGGTTGGTGTCAGTGGAAATGTTTGTTCATCTGTGTATCATCATGGCCGAATGATTGATTGCCAGTGACAACGAGTCTTAAATGGACCATTTCAAACATAATCAAGCGCCAGAGTTGTCCCCGACTTGTATCTCAATGCATTTTCCAAAAAACCATCTTAAATCTCAATTCCCCGCAAAGTTCACTCGTCCAAATCGGAAGAAAAGATAGTTTCTATTAGGGATACAGCTGACGGTTCAGCCCTGATCCCAAGAGCAAATAAAAATTACAAAAAGTAAGGTAGCATATTATATTAGTATAGTTTTCGATGTTTTCGTCTATTTCTCTCAACAAATCAGCGCTCTACTTTATTTAATACTACGTAACCTCTTTTAAATTCAACTCTGCAAAGACGAAAATATAACTCAGGCCTCATTTGAGGCGTTGATCTGGTAATGCGTTATAAAATTAAAATAATTATATTTATGCTCCTTGGGAATTAATATCATAGATTAGATTTCGTAGGATGGTTGTTAAATGTAAAATTTTCGGTTTACCCCTGCCGCTAATATATAATTTTCGTTGACTGACGTCACCTACAAACTTTCGACAGTCTTACTTTCTGTTATATCTATTTGTCTTTGATTGTAGGGAAGCGTATCGAAGTGGTTCGGATGGTGTTCGTGAGATCTCAGGTGTTGCTATCTTCAAACTAAGATTACGGATGAGTGATTCCAATTGAAAATGGTCTACTTTATAAGGCCAAATAATACTACGGGTGAGGGGCAATGGTGGTGGCGACTCTCAGATGGTGGCAGGTGGAACTAAACCTCAATGTTTTTTGACCCCAATGTTACGGCTATAGAATCCCAAAAAACACCAAATCAAAACAGATAATTTTTTATACAGCAACATCCAACCAAAGATGCAACAGCAACAAAATCGGCTTCCTCTATCAAACCCACACGCTCCCCAGAGTTATTTTCAAACAAATATTCAATAATTGGTTCAGAAATTCATAGCGAAAAAACAGAAGTAATAATATCTATCCGCCGAGTCGTTCCACATTGCCCAATCACAACTCCGGGAAAA
Source organism: Phalangium opilio (assembly GCF_054372755.1). Classification (NCBI taxonomy): domain Eukaryota; kingdom Metazoa; phylum Arthropoda; class Arachnida; order Opiliones; family Phalangiidae; genus Phalangium; species Phalangium opilio. The sequence goes on from NW_028324170.1 coordinate 37,116, forward strand.
TGTAACGCTACGGTAACAGTTAGTATAGGGCGCTGTAGGTTAGCTGTGGCATAGGGGCTAGCCACCACCCCTCTATGCATTGTAATAGGACCCACCTGTAAACAAGCCACGGGCTTAGTGTGGGAATCCCTTCATAGGCAAAGAAAAAAAAATGTTTTTGACACGCCCCTAAAGTCATGTGACACTGCCCAATCACTACTCCGGGAAATAGTAACGCTACTACAAAATATAGTTCATCTTGACACGTCTCACAGTGGATTACGCATCCCTTTAATGATCTAGATTCTAGTCCCCGTTGAGTATACTTGAGACCACGTTACGTTCTCACAAAAGTCACAGAGACTCCTTACACTTTATCCTCCTAGATTTTAGCGAGGAAAAATAAGGAAAACGAAATTCCTAGAGAAAATATATCGCCACCGCTTTTTCTTTTTCCAAGACCCACAATTTTTCAGCACTTTTTTTCTTGAATGATTCTTTAGAAGATGCTCCGGACAAAATATATCCCTAGGAATGGCGTCCAAGTTGCGAAACTTCAAAGTTCCCGATGATGGATGAGCTCTTTTGTCGAATAAAGTAAAGGTGCTGGGATGATTTCACACTCCAGTCTCCAGTTCACCATCCACCCCCCCCCAGCCCCAACCCCTTGACAACCCACACGTTCTCATAGATATAAGAAACCTAATGTACGCAAATATCTTACTGAAATTCCTCGAAAATTGGTTCTTATAAAACCCTAAAGGACGTGGAAAAAGGTTATGCGCGGAGAAGTAAATGAAATTACTGTATTCTCCTAAGCTCACTGCGCATGCACAGGTAATATTTAGAATTACTAAAAGCTCATGCTTGAAACGTGACAAAATTACCTGATGATAAGTACCACTTTCTCAAAGAGGAAAAGATCATCTAAAAATAAATTTAGAATGAAAAAGTAAAGCAAATTATTTAATTTATTTTTACTTTGATCTTTCTTTGTAACTTTGTAAGATTTCCTTTGAAGTGAATTTCAAAATAAGATTTGCGCGTTTATAAAATTTTAAATTTCCCTTATTTTTCTCAAACTCGGTTTCCTAAAGGTCGTATAGGGATTTTAGTACCGTAATTTTATTGGTTGATAGAAACGCGAGGTCAGGCGAGAGCACGTGCAAGGTTCAAAGGTCAGCGAGATAGATTATTTGCGAGGTAACCAGTGACAAACTTATGAAAATTATCATATGAACTTATGCTGTATGTATTCCTGGCTTCTTTGCGTCTATTTATACTTAACCTTGGAAAGTCTATAGAAGTATATAAGAACATTATTTGTTCTTGGGAAAACCTATTGAATAAGGATTTTTTTGGGGTGGTCCAACGATTTCGAAAAGGATAAATAGCCCCTGCAGTTTTTAAGGCGATTTTAATAAGCCCTGAAGGAACTTTCCCAATTCCATAATGTAAAGACGGAGTTTGCTGTAAATGAATATACACTATAACCTAATGTACAGTATTTCATACGGTGTTTGAGATAAACCTTAACATAGACTCGTGTACGCGGTGCAAATTCCGACTGAATTTAATAGCTCCGAATACAATTCTCCAGACTACGATTTTCAATACGATATTTGAGATTGGTTTCAATTTTCTTCTTCGCATTGAGCAGCTTACAATTCTATTTTTTAAGAAATTTAATAGACCAGTCTGTGTTTAAAATATATCTACAAGGGATATTGCCTAAAAATTTGTATATATATATATATATATATATATATATATATATATATATACTGGAGCTTATCGTGAAGTGATTGAATTAGGTCATAGATTCAGGGTAAAGCGACGCCTGGTGAGGCACTGCTGTCAAAGTCTTAGTACAGACTAAAAAGGAAGACGGACTGCAAAATTAACCGAGTGTAGGTAGTTAATCAATTCTCGCTTGTGGTTCTCGAACTAGCTCTTAGCAAGTCTCTTCTAGCATTACGAAGCATAGGTACAGTGTCATACTTATGGAAGGAACATATCATACACAATTATGATATAACCAAGTTTTTGTGTGAATAAGAACTTAGGCCTACTACAAGTTTTACATTTTGTCTTACTATATTCGCGATTGCAGTTTGGTTATTCGTAGAATTTGATGCCGAAAATGAGAAATTAATGTTTGTTTAATGATGACACGACCCGTGGTATAGAAAACAAAGAAAAATTAACACCGGCGACGTTTTCTGGCTCATCAATCAACTAACCGATTCGAGAAGGAAAAACTCGCGCGAGCCCCCAAAAAAAACTAACATCAACAACAAAATCAGAGCCAAGGCTTAGATGATAGAATACCCTACCCTTTGAAGCCCAGTTTCTTATAAATCTTTAATGATAATGAGTTTCGGCTCAATGACAAACATCCCTATCTCCCTCCCATAACAGGCCACCTATTTTCAACACCCTTCTAAAGTTACATCGTCAAGGCCTATAAGAAAAAAAATAAACTAAGCTGGAATCCATCAACGGAGTTTATTTCAAACTTTTCGAACTTAACTCGTGAAAAACTATACCAACCCCAAATTTAATCAACAATTTTTCACAGGAAAAGTTGAACAAAAAAAGGTGTAAAATTCAAAAACATTAATTGATTGTTTTAATAAGAATATCATTGGAAAAATGGTTAGGTCGGAGTGGTAATGTCGCTATATAGGGTCAAAGGTTGACGTTTCTCAGCGATGAGAAATTTTTTCCAGTAATTATTTTAATTTTTAATTAAAGACACGGTTTCAGTCTTAATCAACAAAAGTAGCCCGATTTCTCAAAGGTAACCATCCTTATATAAATGTCGAACACATTTTTGAGGTGCGCAAGTAACTATTTGTTTTAAAAATAAAAAGAAACAAAATTTATTGCATTTTAAATAAAATATTGCCCAAAAACCTATTTTCTATATCTTCAAAATCAGATAAGTGCAATTGATTTTGAAAAATGTAGACTACTTCGCAAAATACGCTCCCAATTTGCGTACCGTATCTCTTAGATTTCTCAGAGATAAAGATAAAAATTGAATAAAACCGCCTAAAAATAGAGTTTAGCATCCGATTTTCCATGTAAGATTAACTATACAAATCTTTTACTCGATAGCAATCAATCAATCAATCAATCAATCGATATTCTTAAATTCAGTTAAGCCTTTGCCATTTGTTAAAAAGAAAAACGGAAAAGATAAAAACCTCAGAAAGAAAGAAAAAAAAAGCCAGACCCTAATTAAAATGCAAAAGTTTCCTTTCCCATTCGAGATAATAGATTTAGTTAATAAAAAGATTGGGAATTTACAGTTCAATGACTTTGAATCTTTTAATTGAATGAATTATTTTTTTAATCTTCTTAATACTAATACAGGGTGTTTCAAAAAGGATAATGATAGAACCGAAGAATAATGCGTTTTATGGGCAATCAATTTAGAGTCGAAAATGTACTATAACTTCTATTACATATCGGCCACCCTAAACAAATTACGAACATCGCAGACTTTTACGAATACCCCCTTAATTAAATTAATTACCCAGCCTTTTTGCAACACCCTGTATAGTAAAGCCGCTCTCAATCAGGGAGTTTTCATCTTTAAATATTTTATGCCGTCTAAAAGCTTTTCGACTTAATAGCTCCAATCCAAAGAGACTTGATTCTGAATATTCAATAGCGTACCAGTATTATTTTCTTAACCAAATTGATAATTCTTCAAGTTTTATAAAAAAAAAAAAGATTAAAAACCTTTATTGAATTTGCCTTTACTTCTTAAAGAAAAAGAAATTCAGAGATTAAAATTAATCTCCCAAAATTTAATTTGGAAAAACCAAGTTTTAAGAACAATTTTTTTTTCTTTTTTTTTTCAATCATCAATATGTTTTCCATCAAAGAATTTTTTTCTGTTAAGCTTAGCATTGGCAAGAATTGGTAATATTTTTCAAGCAATTCCATTTATAACTTAGGAGATTTCTAAATTAGAAAATTAGTTTTTGGGCAATAGTATACAAAAATTTATTATTTATGTTAGCTTAAGAGGCTGAAATATCTTAAGGAAAGGTTCATCTTCTCTCGAATTAATAAATACCTATTTATAATTCAAATTTTAACTCCAAATTAACTATAAATAATGTGAAACATAGTATTGATTTCTGTATTATTTGAAAGAAAAATAAAAAAACAGAGTGCCAACTTCCAGGGGTAAAACCAGTAATGTATTTCCTATGAGCCCCTGTAAAAGTATTTACCCGCAATACACTGATGTATGTAGTTTTTCAAAAATTCATAACTTTGTTAATTATGGACCGATTTAGTCGTAATTTGTTTCATATTGAAGCTCGAATTCTTCTTTTTATGAATATTAAATTATATTTTAGGTGATATTTTACGTTAAAGTCGAAAAAAACCGAAATCAAACGAAACTGTTCGTTCATATTTTAAAACAAATATTATACATTACTTGGATTGAATTTGACCTCATATTGCCTTAAATGGGAATATTTTTGAAACCAATTGCAAAAAAACACCCAAAATATGAAAATAGGTAAATTTTTAACATCATCGCGACATTACGACCGCCCCCGCCCCCTCAGTCTCAAAAAAAAAAAGATGTCATCACTTTAAATTTTTTTATATACTATAAGAACATCTCTTCCTTAATCCTTTATCCTAAACCAAGTTCAAAAACATAAATAATAATAAAAAAAAATAATAATAACTTGACCGAAGGATTGTAACTTTGCTCTCTTTTTTTTTTTTTTTTTTGCCAAAAATAATGTGGTCCTAAAGAAGGCCAAAACAAAAGAGTATAGTGGGGCTTAAGAGAAGTCATAAAAGCTAGGGCTACCTTAGATCTCGTAAAATCCGCGCGGATAGAAACAAACTTTATGGAAGAATCAAGTTTTACGTTATGTTCCTTATTGAAAAACGGATCAAATACAAAATCACAACAAATAATAACTAAGAATTTAAAGGCGTAGTACTTAGGGGTACAAAGGTAACGTTATAGGTATGGGGGGTCCCACTCCATCTGTCCCTATATCCTTCAAGATTACACTCGACCTTTAAAGGGAAACTATACTATATGTATAGTCGTAAAATAAAAAAAGCAAAGAAACTTATTTGTCAACTATATCCAATTGGGGGCGAATGGAAGAGAAGAGGTCGAAAAAGAAATACATAAAAATATTTGTGTTATACAGTATGGTCAAGATCGGACATACCAACACTTACAATATTACACCGCCATAACGGTATCTTCCATTTCCAGACAAAATAAGTTCCAGTTCGATCAAAGGTTCATAGATAAAAACACAAAGTGTCTAACAGGCAGCTCTGTCCGCGACATCTGTTTTGAAATAGAGGGGGGGGGTTGTCAAACATTACCAAAACCCTTCCCCCATGCCTATTCACTCATTACGAATGTGGCGCTTTAAAAAAAAAGGAAATTCAATTTTTGTAGCACGGCTTGGTGGCAAGGGGTAAAAAAGTCTGTTGGACACTTTTTATTTTTATGTACTTTTGGTTCGATCAATCCGTTCCACCCTGTATATATCCGATAGGATTACAGCATCGAATCCCAGCCACATATAGTTCCCCATCACTCTTTATAATGTCATATTTTTTTTCTTGTTCTTTATAGACGCGCAATATACACCTATAAACCCCAGTTTCTCCAATATGATTGGCTCGAAGAAAACTAGGAAAGATTTCGGTATAAACAGCTTTCACTATACACTATTTCTTCTTTGTACTTGAGTTCAATCGATTGTAATTTTCTTTTCCTTTATAGGTTCTGGAAAAAAACCTCATATTTCGATTGAACCAAAAAAGAAAGAAAGAGTACTTTAAAAAAAATAGTACATTTAGAGTTTAGGGAGCTTCGCGGACCCCAACTTGGAAATCAGAATTGAAAAAACTGAATTTTTGTTTACTTAATGTAAATATATTTACGTCCTGTTTGAACCTCTGGTAGTCAGCGCTTAGCTCAAATTGATGAGTTTACTAATTGATATCTTGATCTTATAGACGGACTTTATGGTAATTTTTTGGGGTTGAACACGCGGCCATCTTTCAAAATGGCGGGCAAATGACTCCCTTTGCCGAAAGTGTAGTTCTAATAATAATAATAATCAGAGGTTAAATAGACCTTGCTTAGACTAGGAGCAAACATTTCCTCTTCTTTAATAAATAGCTTGAACTCAAATTTAGAAATCTGTTGGGTTGGTAAACTTTGGGAATTTTTAGTGAAAGAAAAAAAAATTCTGGATGTCGTTTAAAAGAGCAATACACTTTCTATACATCAATTCGCAGCCTTGAAATGTATATTCCTTCGCAACTTGAATAGCTTACATTTATCATATTTCTAACTTCTAAGAGTGTATCGCGAGATATATTTACTCCTCCTACGTCATCAAGATCGCGTCGAGAAAAACGCGGGAAAAAATACTCCTTCGTCCTCGGTAATTACATATCTTCTTTTGAGGATAGAATGGGCGTATTTTTATATAAGAAGAGATGGGGGTGCTTTCAACTAAGGGCTCGGATAGACGCCCAAAATTCTACCCAATACGCTCTAACTGTAAACACATCTTGGAGCTTACTGTTCGACACCACGAGGGTAGCGTTTTTCTGACGTTTCACCAGCAAAGCGTAAATTACTTCTATTCAACTATATACTCTTGTATATAGTAAAGGGAAAGAAAAGGCGGGAAAAAAAATTGCGCCTGGAAGAAGACACGTGATGCAAAAAAAACCGCGAAGCGATCGTTTAGTCGTAAGAAAAGAATCTCGAGACCAAGACGCGCGCGAGTTGGTAAAGATATACAAAATGAAGGGAATAGGCAGGCATGCGGAGCCTTAACTTTAACTGTACTAAACTGTACAGGGTGTTTCTGATAAGTCTACAACATTTAATTTACGGAAATATGGGCTTCCAAATGCAGTTACAATTAAGGTATCTATTTAAAAAAAATTAAACTTGATATTATGATTTTAAAAACTCGGTATTAACACCGCTCAACGATGCTATTAAAACTAAACCTCTGACTAAACGTAACTTTAAGTGGCCAAGAAATTCAAAAGAAATTGTGCAGAATTGAAGTTCAAAACGTTTTTCACTAACAACTGTTACAAAAAAGTAAAAAGTTAAACCAAAAGAAAAAAAGAGGGAAAATCAACAAAGTTTTAAAAAAATCCGCTTTTCCAAGGATTGGAATTTTTTGGTTTACGTTGCAAAAACATTTTTGCTTCTTTTTAATAGCGTACCGGAAGTATTTAAAGCGGTTGAAGCCCCAAAACCCCAAAAAGAGCCCCCAAAGTGCTCGGGGGCAACGTACGTTTTCAAAGTTAAGAGTAACTTTCCCCAGTTTTCCTTTTCACAATTTTTATTTTTATTTTTTTTACTATTAAACGCAACCAAAACTAAACGAGGGGATTAATGCAAAATTTGAATGTATTGAGTTTAGCTTTACACTCTAGTCAAATCTGAAGTTGAGAAAAAATACACGAAAACGGCGGAGAAATAGCCAGCGGTGTGTTTACTTTCATTAAAACCTTTAAAAAGGCTTACCTAATGTCACGTTACATTCAACAGTATGGAAGGAATGGAGTATTACGTTTTTGAATAACGCTGCAAAGTGACTTTGTATTCGGTATATCTTTGAAAAGGGACAGATTTTAATAATCCTTGCCAGTCCCAGGATAGTAGTCATCCCGTCATTGTCGGGACATTTTTCAAAAAAGACTTCTTTCCCACCAAGGCTTAGTAGTACGTTATATATATTTGTAAACATTTGCTTTAAAAATTTAAATCTTTTGTGGTTGTAACCAAAAACGAACCGCTATAGAGAAAATTGAGTGGATTTTTAAAAAGTTAAAATAACAAATTTTCACCTTGAAAAGTTTTGAAAAAAGAAAACTGCACATTGAATATTTACTAATCGCTTGAAATGATACTTTTAACTAATAATAATAATAATTGTATAATATTTTAAATTTTAATTTTTTAAAACAATACCCAATACCATAAGTTTATAAGTGATATGTTCCATAAGTATGACACTACCTATAGTTCGTAATGCTAGAGACTTACAGCTCGAGCTAGTTCGAGAACGACAAGCGAGATTTGACTAGACTCGGTTAATTTTTCAGGACTTCCATCTACCTATTTAGTCCGTACTAAGCCTTTGACAGTGCCTCACCTCACCTCACCAGGCGTCGCTTTACCTGAATCTATGACCTACTTCAATCACTTCATGATAAGCTCCAGTTTGTAACCAGTGACAAACTTATGGAAAGTATCTTATGAACTAACGATAATACCAACGCAAAACGAAATGACATTTATCTTTATTGAAACAATTACTATTTTACTTTACAAACGCCATCTAAATTTTGCGCGATTACATCGGAATCACTTTTCCCTGCAGGTGGTGTACATCTGAAACCTTCAGTACAGCGGTCACCTCTAATGAAACTACAGGATTTATTGGGACACTATAAACAATAATAAACTTGTCGAAAAAATACCTCCAAAACAATTTAGCATTTAACATTAATCAACTAAAAAAACTGACCACGTAACAAAGGGCACAACATTTACACTCATCCATGTAATGACCGCAAACGCAACGTCTTTGGGCGCAAAGTCTGGGATTGCAACGATCACATCTCATTGGACTTGTTGAAAAAACACTTCAACAAATAAAAATAAAAATAAAAACCCTAAACCGTAAGTTAATTTCCAAGTTGAATACGTGGTAGAATAATCTTGACTCACCCAAAAACTTCCAGAGCGAAAATTAAAGCGAAAAATAACGGAGCATTCATCGTAACGTCAGTAAGGCAACTGAATATAAGAGATGCGTTCAAAAGTTTGGAATTGTTGAACTAAATGCCAACGTAAGCAACTGTTTTAATATTGAATAAAACTTAGGTAGAGTTATACGTGATTGCGAAATTATTTGCGTAGAGGTATAATACCGGGAAATATGTATTGATATTGAATTAAAATATATATATATATATATATACAGGGGGCTCCAAAAAGGGTGGTAGACCGAAGTACAGTGTGTCCTTTATGAAACCAATTTTGAGTCGAAAATGCAACTTCTATTACATTTTTAATAGTAAAAGACACTGTAAACAAGTTATGATTGGAGTATTTTATGGATTACCCCGTTAAATTTAAGTAAGAAGAAAGGCAATGTTAATTTAATTAAGGGGTCATCCGTAAAATACTCCAAGCTTAACTTTCTTTGGATGGATCTTACTGGGAAAAATCTCATAGAAATTACATTTTCCACTCAAAATAGATCGCCTACAGAAACCCATTGTACTTCGATCGTACCACCGTTTTTGCAACACCCTATACATTTCTACGGAATATTTACTTTGTAAATATAAAATGGATTGGTTACTATATAAAGGACTATGGTTATGTTGTGTCACGCAATGATAACAATCAAACAGAACAATAGTGTTAGCATGAGTATATAATTATTAAAACCCAAGGGCAGGCTTTATAATATGAAATCTGTTTCACGGTCTGTTTAATAACAAATACAAATAAAAGTAATTCAAACGCGTTATCTAATGTATCCCTACTAAATGTCTGTCAGATCTATTCATAATCATTTCTCTCGTCTTCTTCGACGCTATCTTCGATGACATCGTTAATGACATCTTCCTGTTCAGCGCAGACTCCGTTTCTTCCAGCTATCATCGTTTCCATGACTGTCAAACCATCGGGTGGTACACATTCTCGGTCCAACATGCATCTTTCGCCAGCGAAGTAGTTGCATTCCTCACCGGGACACTAATGGTGACGTTACATTCGTGGTTATTAACCAATGATGATAATGGTTGGGGGATGGGTTTATTTTTATAATTTTTTTCTTCATACTCTGAAGCAACGATCGCAGCAATTGCATTCGTCTTTGTAAGTTCCACATTCGCAAGACGTTGACGGGCAAAATTGCGGATCGCAGCCATCGCAGTTCATGGGACTCGTACTCAAAACCCTGAATATGTTTTGTTGGTTAGGGACGTAAATTTATTTTATTTATTTATTTATTTATTTAGCAATTTTTCACGATTTGATTGATGTTTTAATGCATGATTTTAATGTGATTTATGAACACGAATGTGGACTAAGTTAGACCAAAACCAATTTACTTTGAAATTCGCGATACTGCCGACGTAAAGCAATGAATCATCGAAGGTGTACAGTTAGAAATAAGAAATTAAGACGCGTACGCTTTTTAATCATCTCCAGTAGCTATCAAATTATAATAAAATGAGTAATTACAGATAATAGATAATAGAAAAATTAACAATAAGACTTAAGTTACGAGCCACGAAAAGATTTAAAAAACTTGGCCTTATCTGTTATAACGTATTCAAATAATAACTGATAACTACATCGGCGAAACTTAGGTACTCTTAATTGCTTATTTTTAATTATACACCTTGCAATATCCATACCTATACCCTATTTCTTTCGTCAGCAGTATGGCAATTTTCAGGCAAGTCTTTGGTCTGACTTTTACCACAAAATGAACCAAAATTATCAATAATAAAGTTAAATTAACCAAATTATTAATTAATTAAAGGGGGAAAAATTAAAGTTATAAATCTGAACTCACCCCACGACGCAAAAGAATAAAAACACGGCTACAAAATATAATTTCATCTCGTCTAATACTTTAAATTACAATCTCAATAAAAAAAATTTAAATTTTTAAAGTCTTTGTATTTAAAAAAGGGATTACGAACTATAATCTCCTTTATGTTGTTGGTTGGAGAAGAGCGAACGCTTTTATACTCAGGATATAGATAAGGTGGGAAACGCCAAACAGTATAATCCCGGAAGGAAACGGATGTTTACCATTGCACTTTAAAACCCAACTATATATATATATATATATATATATATGCACACTTTAAACTAAAAATGAAATTTGTACGTGGAATTACATTCGCAGCGACGGAAGTCTGAAAGCATCGAGATAAGCTCCAAAGATTTTAAGAGAGCTTCTTCCCGTTTGTGAGAGTCACATGATCGTATTACGTTATTTCGTTATCGCTAGTTGACCTTTGGAACTATTTAGTTAAAATGTCACTATGTTTCAAATGGTAACCTTTCCAGGCCGCCATTATGAAAGATTTATTTCCCTGAGATTTTTCTGTCAACTGTTTTTTCCTTGAAATTTTTTTTGTCAACTATTTATTTCCCTGAGTTTTCCCGGTTTGTGTGAAGCAGGTGGAAGCCCCTTTCCTTAGATCAACACTTAGGCATGGTTAGAAGATACTAAAAATCACTCCTTGTAAGGAAGGTTTCGGTTACATTTCGCTCCACCATTTTCAAAGATACAAACGGATTGTAAAAATCTTTCTTAATGAGTACCTAAACCACAGTCCTTGCGAAACTAACTTCACCTCCAAAGAGATAAATCGCTTTACCCTGGGCATTGATGAATCAGTCAATCAGGACTTCACCAAAATATAAAAAGTATAACAAAAGTGTCTCGAAATCTACTCCAATCATGAAGGGGAACGTTAAACATTTCTGGAAGGGGGAATACCCTATTAAGACTGCATACCTAATAGACCTTTTGGATTTAAAAAAAAGATGGTAGGTAATCCTCAGTTTCGGGACATACAAAGGGGTTGATACATTGCCATCCATCTCTGCGCACTGTCATCATACAAAAATGCTACAGCACATGCGCCAAAAAGCGAGATGGAGGGCAGAGTTTTACCCCCTTGTCTTTCCCACTTAGTTCCATCGAAATGGTCTATAAAAGGTGCGATATATTTGTTACCAAGCGTACAAGGTAAAAAAACTTTGAAGTAGAGGCGTCGAGGGGAAAACGTTATCAGAAAGAGAATTGCTTAGATAGCTTATACCTTATCTGAAACTCTTATAATAAAGCAAAAGACAAAGAGAGGGGGGAAAAACTGACCTTTCATAATCTGTAACCTCTTAATCAATAAATTCACCTCTTAAGGAGTGAACTACGCAATGTTTTTCATATACTAAGCAACATCATTGTCGTGATTTTGTATTTGAAAGATTCGCGATAAAACTATAGGCGCAAAAGATCGCGATCGAGGCTTAGCGTGTTTGTAGTTTTAGCTAAACATGCGTTCCATTAAAATGTCTAGAACGGTCATTAGCACGATATACCTGTTAACCTTAACGAACTTGGCGTTATCCTCGTTTCTAGATACGCTTCAGCACATGGGTCAAAATAATAATTTCTCCTTGTTATGCGACCCAAAAGGTTTAGCTTGTTTATGCGACAAAGATTCCGATGTTAATTGTTTGGAAAGAAATATGGAAACCATCCCGGATGGTATCATTTTTCCGTCAGGTGTCACTTACGTCACTTTCAGTCGTAATAAACTAAATGACTTCACTTCGAAACATTTTTTGGGTGGATCCGATGTGGCCGTCTTGGATTTATCTTATAATTCAATTCGGTTCGTTTCCATGAGCGCCTTCGCGGAATTAAAGGTATAATATAGGGTTTAATTCATTATTTTAAAGGAATAGTATCAGTGTATGATAGAGACGAATGTGTTTTATATAATAAGACCAAGAACGACAAAACAGGGTTAAAATTGATAAGAGTTATAGACGTTTAAAAATATTTCTATCAGATATCTGAGGTTATGGCCGCATATGTCTTAGTTTTGGTCCTGTTTCGACCTATTTGGCCTATTTTGTTTAATTACTTTTAAAATAATACTATTTAAACGAAATTGCTCTACAGAATAAGACCAAGAACGACAAAATCGGGTTAAAACTGATGAAGTTATAGACGTTTAAAAATATTGTTATCGGATGTCTGGGGTTATGGCCGCATATGTCTTAGTTTTGGTCCTGTTTCGAACTATTTGGCTTGTTTTGTTTAATTACTTTTAAACGAATAGTATTTAAAAGGATAGTTCTCTACAAAATAAGACCAAGAACGACAAAATCGGGTTAAAATTGATAAAGTTATAGACCTTTGAAAATAATGTAATACATATTTTATTTTTCAAAAACAACAGAACCTGGAATCTTTGGACCTATCCCACAACATAATATGGAACTTGGCAACGGAAACTTTCACGGGTCTATCGAATCTACGCTCTCTCCATTTAAACTACAATCAAATCAGCCATTTCTTTTCGGACGTTTTCAAACCCATTTCGAACCTTAGCGAACTTAATTTCGGTTATAACCCGATGCTATTCATCGAAGATGACAGTTTCGAGTATTTATCCCAATTAGATTACATGAACTTGGAAAGTACCGGGATATCAACGCTTCCCAGAGACATTTGGCTTAAAAACAAGGAACTCAGGACCTTAAACTTAGGCTCGAACAATCTTAAAAGTATCCCGATCAAAGGGTTATCCTCAGCGAAAGAATTACGGAAACTGGATATAAGTCAAAACCCTTTAGAAACTTTGGAAAAAAATTGCTTCGCCGGTTTGGAAAAATTGGAAATATTGGTCATGAATCATATGAGTAAATTAAGCGAGATTAAAAGCGGGGCATTCAAGGGGTTACCGAGTTTACGGGAATTTCACGCTTCCGATAATTTGAAACTGAGCAAAATTTCGGAGACGGCTTTCGCCACACCTTTGGAACTGGCCAGGGATGAACTGTACGAGAAACGAAGCTTGCAAAAGGTCATTATGAGACATAACGGATTAAAAACGTTACCATCCGGATTGTTACGTTGGGACGAACTCTATTCCTTAGATTTAAGCGAAAATCCGTGGAATTGCGATTGTTTTATGGGTTGGGTCGCTAGGGCACCACTTTCGGAGATTGCAAAGAAAACCATAGTGTAAGTTAATTAAAACTAAGTAATCATTTAACGTAAGTAAACTAATTATCCCTAAGTATGCCATTGAATAAATTTGGTTGAAGAACTTATTTTTGAAGTGAACCAGGCTATAAATATCTCGATTCGTCTATTCCGATGCCACCGGAAGTGAGGAAACAACTTCCGCTTTGTTTTTGTCGCGGAAATTAACTAACCAAGGCTTAGAAAGGGTTCTTTCTAGCAATTATAGTTAATAATTCTATATAGAATTCTAAATAGAAAGAAAAGTTTAAAGAAAGAGAGCGAAAAAATACACGAAAATGAGCTTGGGTCAGAGTTCAGCATATTCGCAAAGGTTCATGGTGTGAAAAATATGTTTTCCATACAAAAAATAACATTAATAAGTGGCATACGTATGGGGATATTAGGTTATATACTAGCGAGACATTACAAATTAATATTGTTCTTAATTAAATTTAGTTGCGCAACGCCTTCCCAATACGCCAATAAGATGGTCCTGGGAATGGCCGAAAACGATTTCGTTTGCAGATACTTAAGCCCCGAAGCTATCATAGGTTTGGCGCTATTAGTGGCCTTATCTTTCATGTTAGCAATGATAGGAGCGGCATTTTTGCTGTACAGGAAGAGAATGTGCAATTGCATCTTAAGAAAAGCTGCCGGAGCGAAATACACTCGAGTCGTCAATAGCAAGGACAAAGTTGAACTGGAATGGGATCACGGAGCCGAACCTTTGACCAACGAACGATCCAGATCACCCAGTGACGCGTAGAAACTTGTGAAAATAAGTTTCTATTTAATTCTTTTTACTAATATTATACATACTTAATATTATTTTGGCATTTTTGTATTACTTATCTATAATAAAATTGCTATTGGATTTTATCATAATCTATTCCTTAAAAAACTGCAAGTTGCAACAAGATATAAGCTCATCTTTAGCTAAACCAAGAACCCACTTGACACTTTCCCATCTTTGAATGTTCTCTTGCCTTTAATGGGTTTTAGGCTAAACCTTGGTAACGTCTATATTTCCAAAATTATACCTATTATGACTGACGGTTGCAAAATATGAGTAGAAAACCTTAGATATCGTAGAATTTACCCCAAATCCTCTAGACAAGGCTGAAACTCGTGACCTGTAGGTCCCTTACCTATAACCCGTCACTAATCCACCACACCAGAGAAGGCGCTTCACTCTATTATTTAAATATATTATAAGCATATGTTGTAGAGTTTAAAATCAATGATGATTAAGCGTGGAGTGGAAATAGAGCGCTATGAAAATAATGTGGCATATAACGAGATAACTTACTACCTCGTAACGCTTGTCACCTGTCTCTACACCCAAAACCTAATAAACCTTCGTGAAACAGTGTCAGCCTAGAATGTCATTTACCTATACATGATAAAGATATAATAAAAATCTACCTATACTCTTTAGCATAATAAAATACAGTTTTTTCGCGCCAAAACCAGCGGTTACGCTTGTTGGTAAAAACTGAACTCTGCAGAATGACGTGAAAATGTCACTGAAAATTCTATGAATTCGTCCACGAAATTATCGGATTATTAATTAATAATAAAGGAAATGAATCAAATATATAAGATGCAATATGGATGTTGAAATGAATTTCAATTTTTCTTTTTCTTTTTCCCCAAAAGTCGAAATAAGCAAGCGAGTAACGGAAAAATTATGGTATTAGTAATGTAAGTCATTTTATCTAATCTAAGACACTCGAAGCATTGCTCACTAAATACGGCCCTGTAGGCGTTCAACTTTTTAGATAAAGGCGCCAACAGAATCTGCTCCTAAATAACGGATGTCGGTATCCAGGTAGAGATTAAGATATTTGCGCTTTGGCGTCGACTTGGGAAATTTAACGACTTTTATTAATCAAAAAACAAAACTTGGGGGACATTTTTCAGTATAAGGTAAGTACGTTTTCTTTTCTTTTTAAAATTATTATTTTGGCAAAATAATTACTGACGAATAAAAAGGATAAGTTTCTACGAAGGTTTTACTAATACGTTAACAGAAGTAAAAACAAAATGGAATAATTTGGCGCCAAGCCACGCTTCTGACGTCATAAATAAAGCGAGCAAAAAGAAAATTATTTTCAATACGCGTTCGGTTCGATGAATTAAGTATATATCCAATGGAAGAAACGTGACTTAGTACAAGTGAGGGTAGATAAAGTCGCGAAATATTAAAAAAGTAATTAATTCAGTATTCAATTAAAACCTATACTGTATATTTCAATGGACAGCTCAATCCTGGATTTGTCAACTTTATATTCACACGAATTACCGTTATTTAAAGGGATAATAAAAGGGTCTAAATTAAACTTAGTTTCACTCTCTCTTTAACCCTTAAAAATCGCTAATTCTTTTGCCAATTTATGCTTGGTGTGTGTTGAAACGAGTGTTCTCAATTGAATTCGTTATAGAACAGTGTTGAAAAAGAATATAAAAAACAAAACGATGATGGCATCGTTACGGACGTTATCACTGGGGGCCCTGATATTTCTACTTCCGGCGTTACTCGTGAAGTCACTGGACGAGGACAAGAGGTACTCGTGTAAAGTGGACAAGCACGACTGCCTCTGTACTAAGCTAAACGGAGGCCTAATCAAGGTATCTTGCTCGCAAATGGACATACCGAAATACCCCAAAACGACCGACCTGCCATCGAACGTTTACGAATTTGACCTATCACGAAATGACCTAACAACCTTGGACACGATCGAACTGGTGGAAAACTTGAAAGTTTTGAATTTGGCTAATAATCGAATTAGCAACATGACTTCCAACACTTTCGAGAACTACGAAAATTTGGAAGTTTTGGATTTGAGTCACAATTCCCTTTATAGACCGAAGGAGAGCTACTTTAACGGATTGACCAATTTGAAAGTCTTGAATTTAAGTCAAAATACGTTCCGAAAATTGCCGGATAATATTTTCAGAAACCTGCCTCAATTAAGGGAATTAGTTTTAAGAGGCAATTCGTTACACAGCGTTCGATACGAGCTTTTCGAAGAATTGGAGACGCTTGTTAAGTTGGATTTATCAGCGACAGCCTTGGAACATTTACCGGCTGGTGTATTTCAGGTAATGTCGCTATTATAGTATGACACCATAAGTAACGTATCAATAATAAGTATGACGCAACGAGTAAAAATGCAGGGTTCGTACAACTTTTGGAAAACCGATTTCAACCCCGAAGAACTTTTTTGAATCAAAATGGACCATAGAAAAGACTGTAGTTCGGTCCTACCACCCTATTTTGGAATACCCTGTATATTTATTTGAATTAGGGGTCTGTAATGCTGTTAAAATTGCCCTGGAAATATGGTTTGATTATGGGATAAAAATCTTAGCATAACGTCAATGGCCAGTGTCATACTAATTGTTATTAGATTACTTACGATGACGCGTATATCTCTTAGACAATTAATAATACCTGGACAATTTTCAGACGTTATTTAAATTGGAGTGTCTGGACTTGTCCGAAAATGATTTTGAAGAGGTCCCTAGCAAGGGTTTACAAAGCGCCCCTACAATTAAACACTTAAAATTGGGTCGTAACCGCATATCCGTCGTCCGAGACGGCGATTTCAAGAAATTAAGAAACTTGGAGAGCCTGGACCTTAGCGACATGGGAGAATTGACCACTATAGAATCGGGGGCCTTCACCGGACTGGTTAATTTAAGAGTGTTGACCATCAAATCGAACCCCAATTGGAAAGTCCTACATTTTGGAATGTTTAGAGGTCTCTACTCTTCCAATCAAAATAACTGGACGCTACAGGAGGTTCATTTGCGACAAAATGGTCTAGAAACGGTGGAGTCACCTTCGGGGGCCTTGTGTAACATTCGCATTCTGGATTTGCAAGAAAATCCCTGGAGATGCGATTGTCGTATGAAATGGATTGACAGATGTCTCGTCACCCCAGAAATGTCAACGCAATTGACGTAAGCAAATTACTTAATTAACAAGAATAACCCTTAATTTACAAACGTGTATTCTGTAATAGTTGCACCGAACCTGAAAACCTAAACGGCCGAGTAATAAGCGAACTCGACGCTGAAGATTTTATTTGTATTGATGACGGATTATTACGTCATCAACAACAAGTCGTGCGCATCGTGGTTATACTTTGCGGTGTGGCTGGCTTATTTTTGTGCGGACTTATCATTATTATATTCCTGAAGAAGAGGAGTATCAAAGAATGGTGGTATTACAGGAAACGAGGTTCAGGGGCCGTTTATTACGTCAAAGCCCAATCAAATCCCAGAGACCAAGGACCCGATGTTTAAAAAAAAAAAAAAGAAGTGTTTTATCAACGCTCCCTGTTGTTCTATTACGTACTTGAACTCAAAAATAAAGCTAGTCGCAGTATCATAAAACGTGTTTTTAAAAACCTCATTTGTTAAGAGAAGAGAAGGTTGGGTCTTCTTAATTGGGTTTGACAAGGGAAGGGTGAGCAAAATGTTTCCGAAAAACAAAACCAACCATATAAAGCCGTACTGCCAAGCCCATCAGATAACGAACTTCCTGCCCATGAAACCCACCTTAAAGCCTTTATTAAATTATGTTGTCTGTATTAAATAATTTCAATTTAAATAAAATAAAAACCTAAAATATTGAAGTGTTAATGATCATACGTAATTTCTATAAACCCCTTAAAGTATACTTTCCCCTGTAAAGTAACACTCTATCGTATGAAATCAGTCGAAATTCGCGGACGTTAAGTCACGTTATGCATTTCTGGAAATTCTGGTTGCCATTTCATTTAAGATGGTAATTGGTAAGAATTAATTCGTAAAATATTTCTCAGTGAGCACCTACCACATCACTTAATGGCGCCTTTTAAGTAAAGCCCTTTGGTTATCAGTCACTCGGGACTCATAAATATATAGGCCTAGATAAGATAATCAACATTATTCCCTTTCGCCGGAAGTTAGGCTTAGCTCGGGATTCATGGAGGTGAGTAACGGGAAGAAATTCGTCTGTCGTCTGCTACATAAGCCAAAAATATGTAATGTAGCGGACGACAGACCAATTTCTTCCCGTTACTCACCCCCATTAATCCCGAGCTAAGCCTAACTTCCGGCGAAAGGAAATAAGGTGGATTCTCTCACCTGAGGCGCTATTAGCTGGACCTAAATCACTTGAAATGTTCATTTTCTCACGCTTGGAATTTTAAAATACTCATTTTCGCGCGCGTTTCGGTCCAGCTATCAATGAAATCTCGCGCTAAAATAGGGAGAAAATAAGAAGTCGCGTTTCTTAAAAGTCCCCCCCCCCTTTCGAAGCCACCGCGCACAGGCCTTGATTAACGTAGGCTACGCCCAGTCACGTGGGGATCCCGGGTAACTCGGGGAGTCGGGCTCAGACCGGCTATAAATGCCTCGTTCTACGCAGCAGCAAAGAGAATATAGACTCTCTTTGAACGCAGTACGCCACGTGGTGCGTCCGAGGCCTAGCGTGTCTACCGACTCTTTCTTTACCGAGTGGCGAGTACCGGCCCGCGCGGAAAATCTGTTAGGCCTTGGTACTCGTTGGAGAACAAAGAAGATGAAGAAAATGTACGTAACAAAAACGCGATTAAAGCGAATTTAAATTGTCACGTTAACGATGCCGGTTGTGGCGTCCACCTCGTTTTTTTACACCTTTATATATTGTTATCATTTCAGGAATTATCAGATTACGCTGATGGCTCGGTGTCGGGAAAAATATTTCACATCAATTCCAGTGATTTTTCGGAAACGCAAAGAGTTGTTGAAACTTTTAGGAATAGTGTATCACTAACTATAGACATTCCTACAAATCGGTTGGAAGCGCGCCTACACGAGGAGAGGCATACTCTGCAAGTTCGTGTAAAGCTTGATCTTGATGCTATGTAGCGTCGGTAGTGGTCCATTGCGTAAAAGTTCCACCCTTATTGTTCAGGTATTTATGGAAAAAGTGAAGGAATCTTTCATCTGTGTAATTTGCCAGGAGTTTATCACTGATCCAGTAACGCTAAATTGCAGGCACACGTTCTGCCTAACCCGCCTGAAACGCCAATTGAAATTAAAGAAGAAAACAAAGGAATGTGTGCATTGTCGGAAGTGCCTTTTAAATGAAATGAAATGTAACAATACTTAATAGCACCTGTTGTTCCAAATTTAATAAATCATATACCCAAAGAAAGCCTGCCTCTTTTCATTGCCTACCATTACCATTACGATATCCCCAAACTTTTTTTCATAGGAAATTTGAATATTTTATTACATTTTTGCATAAGTTCGTAAGATATGTTCCATAAGTTCGTTCTTGGTTACTGAAAGCTTGTCATGAAATGACGTAGGTATTTGGCCACACTCATGGTGTTTGGATTGGAAAAAATAACATCATTTTATTCACTAACACCATAGCCCACTCGATCACGCGCTCCCGGACGCTGCGCTGCTCGCGCTATAGAAGCCCGTTCAAAAGGCCAAAAAGTGCAACTTCAGGATTCTTGGCGGGAAATTCGAACTCGCCGAAAAATTAACATTAAGTTCTATGGGAGGAGGTCAGTTTTTTGGCCATATCCTCTATTCTATTGATCGAAATGATCTGAAATTTTTATGAGACGTGTGGTTCAACGAGTTTTATTATTCTAAAAAAGATTCAAGCTTCTAGAGTGGATAGTTTTTCTTGTAAAAATTATTTTCCAAAATCAAAATGATGGGTTTAGTGCTAAGACTGAATATATCTTCGGATCTACTGGTCCAAATGTCCTGAAATTTTAACGAGAGGTGTGTTACAATGTATTCTAATATATTAAAAAGGATTGAAGCTTTTAGAGTGGATAATTATTTTATTAAAAATTAATTTACGAAGTCATAATGGTAAATTAAGTACTATAGCGCGAGCAGCTTGCGTCGTGACGCGCGTGATCGAGTGGGCTATGACTAACACAAAACTATTCCACGCAAAATGACGGCCGACCTGAACGTGAAAAGTCAAGCATAGCATAGGTAATTTATTTCCACGGCCACAAAACAAGTTGCACCATATAGACATACTCCACAAAATATTTAAAATTTTTTTATTCAAAATTTAATAACTATTTAACAGTTTTTTTTTTTAACCAGTCTTGTTAACATATTTCTTTTTCCATATCCAACAAGGAAAAGAAATCTCAATTAAAACATGATTTAATTTAAATTAAATTCCTTAAATAAATTTGTAACCACAAAAACCCTATAATTCTATAATTAGCTAAGCATCAAAAATTCCTAAAAAAAAAAAGAGTCGAAAAAAAGAAAAACAGAACCCCTTTTATGAAAGACAAATGATTAAAAACCAAAACATTTGGCAGTAATGCAGTTTTTTTTTTGTTTTTTTACAACCCTACAGTTAATTTAAGCACAGACGAACATTAAATATTTTTTATACCCAATTAAGCCGATGATGGAATGTCCGTTACCTATTTATAGCTTAGATTTTGTGAATTTTAGGCCCTTCCCTACTTGGCTATTTGTTTATTTATTTTATTATGTCAGAAAAAATAGTACTTATTTTTATAAATAATCTCCGTAAATAAATTGATTCTCTCACTACTAAATATATCTTTTGGACTTTGGACTACATTGTTAGTTAAAAATTTGGCCGCTTATGGTTGTAAGCTTAATTGTTTGGCTAATATTAATAAAGAAAAGGAACCGACAAGGAAGAGACCGGCTGGTAATGAAGACAACATCATGTATCGCGGACCTTAATTAAAATTAGGGTTTATAATCTATAATTTTATCAGAATTTTTAAATTATTTTGGCCTATTTTTGATCTAAATACCTGCATTCCTTTGTTGCCGATTTTCAGCGCTATCTTCCCAATGCATGCTGCGTTTAACCGCTTCTTTCCATTTTGCGTACCTTTTTTCGCGATCTGAAAATTAAATGTTAATGAACTCCATGATTAAAAGTAATTGTTCGATAGTTGTAACAATTTCAATCCCTACTAGGCCTAAAAATACTAAACATCCATGATCAAAAAGTAGAATCACCAAAAGGGGATCGGATCACCTTTTGGAATCACTCAATATCTCATCATTACTAAAGAGTGACCATTTCCAACTTAAACAATTTACCTTAATTACTGCCTAATTAATGTAAGGAAAATGTAAATACTGCGAAATTAATGTAAAGAAAATATAAATACTGCGAAATTAATGTAAGGAAAATATAAATACTGCGAAATTAATGTAAGGAAAATATAAATACTGCGAAATTAATATAAGGGAAATATAAATACTGCGAAATTAATGTAAGGAAAATATAAATACTGCGAAATTAATGTAAGGAAAATGTAACATACTGCGCAATTAATGTAAGGAAAATATTAATACTGCGAAATTAATGTAAGGAAAATAAAAATACTGCAAAATTAATGTAAGGAAAATATAAATACTGCGAAATTAATTTAAGAACAATATAAATACTACGAAATTAATGTGGAAAAACCTTAGATACTGCATAATTAATGTAAAAAAAACACAAAAATTGGAAATGGTCAATTTTAACACCAAAAAAATAACAAAATGACAAAATTGGTTATAGAAATGTTTAGAAGTTATCAAATATATCGAACCTAAAGCATATTAGAGCACTCAAAATGCGCTGCACATGCTACAAAACTCGAGATAGACTAAAACTAACACTACACATTGATAAATTACCTGCCACACCTGTGATGGGGGAATATTCATGTGCTCCTTTTGGCATGAAATAAAATTGGAAATTTTGGTCGAATTTTTAATTAAATTTAATTTTCCTCTCCATTAATGAATTAAATTTCATTTTATTATAAGGTAGGGGGGGGGGTTTAAAAAGGAAAGAAAAGGAAATTTTTGTTAAACAAACCTTCTTGGATGACAGTGGGCAAGAAAGTGTCACTAGTGACTGGAGTATTGTCATCAGGAGATAAACTCCAAACTTTAACGCCTTCTGCCGCTCCGGCAGCCATTGCGGCACCCAATGCAGTCGTTTCAGTCATAGAGGGTCGAACTGATGAACTTCAACGATTAATCTGAAGTTTACGCGCTTTAAATTTAATCAACATACCAACAGGAATGCCGAGGAGATCAGCTTGTAATTGCAAGAGTAAATCGTTCGAACACATTCCACCGTCAACTTTTAATTTGACTAATTGAGTACCGCAATCTCTTAGCATTGCGTCGACAATCTGCGGTTGATTTTAACGCGTTTATGATTGGTCAATTAAATTAAATTAAATTAACCAGGCACACCTCTTTGGTTTGAAAGCAAACTGCTTCCAATGTAGCTCTTGCTAAATGAGCTTTAGTCGTGAATTGAGTCAGGCCACATATTATGCTAAAATTACCCCAAATTAAAACCATTCCTTAATTAAGAAAAGTGTAATTAATAATTATTAATTATGGTTGGTACCCTCTAGCGTGTGGTTGCCAATATGGAGCAAAAAGACCGGAGAATGCGGGTACAAAATAAACCCCGTGAGATCCTTGAACTTGTTTCGCTAGTGTTTCTAATCAACGTAATAATACATTATAACAATTAAATTGGAAATTTAAATAATTAAATTCCAATACCAAGTTCATCTCCCGTTGATATTAATCCCAAGTTATCCCTTAACCAATTTACAGCAGCGCCCGCAATTGCAACTGAGCCCTTTGTTTTTTTATCAAGTAATTAAAAAGTAATTAGCGCTGATGTTTATTTTAAACTTCGTATGATTAATTTTACTTCTAACGCGTAATAAGTTGGCATTTTTGGTCCTAATTTGTAGGCTATAGTCGTGAGTAAACCGTGATTGGATTGAACAGGCTGAAAATATTATTTTCAATACTTTCAAAAGATATTTTTAAAATTATTTTCTTTACTTGCAAACCAGTGTTGCATAGTAGAAAACATCCCGTCCCGTATCTGCAAATATTAACACGAACCCTCGTGTGAATTTTATTTAACGCGAATTTAAAGGAAAAGTTCAGGTACCAAAGCATTAGTAGTGATAGCCACCCAGATATGCGGGAATCCAAAATGGCGACCATCCCGAAACTTAAAAAGAACGGCCATTCAATTCAACCAATCCCATAGGGGTAAGAGGTTCTGGCTAGCAGACGCCAGTACTAAACCAATGGCGGATGGCGCGATAGTCCTCGTTTTTAAGACTGCTAATTATTTTTTTTAATAAGAGATCACTTATTTAATGACTTTTATATATAGAAAAAGGCCGTTCTTTTAAGGTATAATCATGGATAAAGAATTCGCGTGCGGAAATTTGTTTTCACGCTATAGGATCGGCAACTCCCTATCTCGAACGACAGCTTATTCTGTATACACTCTGTTACAACATCGGTTGTCAGCACACGCAAAGCTAGGTCTCTATGTAACCTAGCCTTGCGCGTGCTGACAAGAGACAAAAAACTTAAGGATCTTCAGGATTTAAAATCGTTTAAAATATCCTGAAGTTTTTTGTCTCTTGTCAGCACGCGCAAGGCTAGATTACATAGAGACCTAGCTTTACGCGTGCTGACAACCGACGCTGTAACAGAGTGTATACAGAATATTCTGTCACCCGAGATAGGGAGTTGCCGATCCTGTAGAGCGAAAACAAATTTCCTCACGCGCATTCTTCATCCATGGTATAATGTTATGTTACCTAAACTTTTCCTAGTGTAGAAAAAGGCCTACAAACAATCTTACGTATTTTTCATTTGACCCAAACTATTGCACATTTGACCAACAAGAGCTGAAGATTGGTCGCCCAAACACTAAAATTATTCCGGAATAAGAAACACTTTGAGAATTTTCGAGGGGGTTAAAAGGAAATAATTTAAACATACCCCTGATATGGGGACACCCGCTAGAGACCCTGACGAAACATATCCATATATTTCAGAGGAACTTTTGATTGTTGGCAAAATTTTGGGCGGAATTTCAAAAAAACTATATGTTTAAAATATAATTTTAATTAAATCTGAGATAACTTAATTCTCACTACTCTTTTCTCAATACGATACTAACTTATACAAAAATGGTTTCCACTCTAGGCTTTCATAATCCATAAGCATCGTTCGACTAGCATTTGTCACATCAGTAATATGTACCCCATTTTCTTTACCCCCAGTTAAGTTCTACGAAAATTTAAGTAATACTTATTTCAGAGCAAACCCGGGCTAATGTTAATTATAATTATAATTAATGAAAATACCCAAATTAACCACGAATCAACATTTCCAAATAAACATCTGTCAGTATTTATTGCTTTTACAACTTCAGGAACATTATCAAGTAACCAACGTAACTTAACAGCGCTAAAATAAGTTGATAATGGTAACCCACAATGTCCCTGTAAATATTTTAAGTAACCAATTTAAATCTGAAAATTTGGCCTAATTTTAATTTTAATTATAATTACTTTTAAATATTCTTTATTTTGGCCTGGAGTTTTTTCTATTAGTTTTTCAACTGTTTCGGTTGTTCTATTGTCCAACCAAACTATTAAGCAGATTAGTCGTTAAAACTAATTTCTATTAGCAAAGCTATAAATTAATTAATTAATTACTAATTGCATTATGTAATGGTTTCCCCGTTTGTTTATCCCAAACTATGGTTGTTTCTCTTTGATTGCAAATTCCAATTGCTTCAAATTAAAAATTAACATAATTTTTGATGAAACTTCCATGACCATTTAGTTTAAACTTGTTTAATTTAATTTAATTACCTTTAATATCATCTGGATCTATTTCTAAAGTTTTCATATTTTTAACCGTTTCTTCTATACAAGTTATAACAGATTTTAAAATAGCCATTGGATCCTGTTCTACCCATCTAAATTTAAAATATTTTGACCTATTTTTTAACTTTATCCCCTTTAATTAATTAATAAAAGGTTAATTACCCTTCTTTTGGATAGATCTGTGTAGATTCTGTCTGATGATATGTTAATAACTCCGCTGATTTCGCGGCAAAAACCATAAAGCGAGTACTACTGGTTCCCTGGTCAATAGCTCCGACTAATGGACCATACTGGCCACTCCGTAAGTTACTCATAGTTAAATTTAACTAAAGAATTGATCTAAACTATACAACAAGATTATCGAAAGAATTAGTGAAGGCTAAAATTTCCTTAAGGTGTGAAAACTAGAATCTAAGAGTAGGACAAGGTTATTTCTCTCAAAAGATAAGCGAAAACTTTAGATAATACAATCTTAAGACGTGTCCACGGTGTGTTTGAAAAGTAAGGAGTGAATGTTGGATATTAGCCAAACAAAAACAGTGATTACTGATTAGATTATATTCTAGATTAATTTATATAAAGCTTGTAAACAATATTTTCGGGTGAACTTGATTTAAATTGAGCATGAATAAACTTAAATTGACGCATTTGCATTTTAAATTAATTAAAAAAAATACATAGATGGATTATTTAGCTAAATTACTAGGCCTTGGTCACTCGGGCGTCGCCGCCGGCGCCTCGCCGGTTTATCAAGTTTGAATTAACTTTATTTTATTTTAAGCATACCTACATGAATGATGATGTCGTGTATCCTTTTATCTTCTTTAAATTAGCTTTAAATTAAATTTTCACACGACTATAACGTTGTTTTACCGATTAAAGTAGCCAAGCGCACGAAACTGTTACCCAAGCCTTGTATGGACAGAATTTGTAGCAGACGGAAAAAAGACGAGTCTCATAATCAGGCTGGGAAATAAGCTATTATTAGAAGGTAAAGATACGCCGAAAGTGAAATAAAAATGTTTATTTAAATAACACAAAACTTCGCGGAATTCCATTTAAAGTCATTTATTGTTACAAAACAAGCAAAATATTTTGTAAATAAAATAAATTTTTATTATTTTAAGCAAATATTTTTTCTTCTCGACGTTTTTTGGTTACAACGGTTCCTGGTTTATGCTGAGCATCTGGATGGTTGGCCAACTCCGGGGGACATGTGGAAACGGGGCTTGCCATGATCAACTGCTTCAAATCGTAGAACAAATGCGAATCATCTTTTGTGCACAAAGAAATAGCCACTCCAGTTAGCCCGGCACGTCCAGTACGTCCAATACGATGGGTGTAATCTAGAACGCGATAAAATAAAACCACGTTGTTTAGAATTACGCTACCTATAAACAAATAAACAATGTAATAACAAACCTTCAATTGATTTGGCCATATCGTAATTAATAACGAGAGAAACGTTTCTGATATCAATACCACGTCCAGCTACATCGGTGGCAACCAGGATATCTTTTGTTCCCGTTTTCAAACTAGCCAACGCGTACTCTCTCTGTTCTTGCCCTTTACCACCATGAAGTGTGCACGCGTTATACTGCAAGTAAAATTAGTCCAAGATCAAACAAACCAAAATAAACCCGAAAAATGTTCGTTAATACTTACGCCAATTTTCTCCAATCCTTTTGCCAAAACATCAGCTCCTTTTTTCTGGTTGACGAAAATAATAATTGGAGGCTCAACTCCTCTTTCGAGAATCTCAATTAGTTTCTTCCTCTTTTCAGATTCGGAAACCAAGTAAACGATTTGTTCCGTTCGCTCAGTGGGTTTACCAACGGAACCAATGTAAACAACAGAGGGACGTCTAAGATAAGTTCGAGCCAATCGTTCAACAGCCGGAGGCATTGTAGCCGTGAACATCACCGTCTAAACGCAAAAAGAGAAGTTAATTTTGGTTTCTGTGGCGTGTTTAGGAGCGGGATTTCATACCTGACGATATTTATGCTTGCTGTTAAAGTTAGCCAAGAGTTTTTCCTCATCTTCGGCTTCGTCCGTATCCGGTTTTTGATTAGTTACCGGCATATGGTCTAAAATTTTCTGAACTTCCGGTTCGAAACCCATATCAATCATTCTATCAGCTTCGTCCAATACTATGTAAGTACATCTGGAAAGGACTAGGTAACGATTCTCTAAAACGTCAATCAAACGACCAGGAGTAGCAATAACTATCTGCAAAAAACATTTGGATTACACAAAGTAATTAAAATTACTTACTTAATTAAATTAACTTACTTCGCATCCTAATCTCAAACGGAAACCTTGTTCCTCCCTTGACAAACCACCAATAACAGCGACGGTTTTCATGTCCAACATCTTAGCGAATTTAATTGTCTCTTCCTCAATCTGTTGAGCCAATTCTCTGGTAGGTGCCATGATGATGGCGTAAGGACCCTGATCCGCGTCTTCCATACGATCGATCTTTGGTAAAGAAGTGATCCAAACGAGAAGCGGAATCAAGAAGGCCAGTGTTTTTCCACTGCCAGTCTCGGCCACACCAATGATATCCCGATTTTGAAGACCAATTGGAATGGCTTGACGTTGAATGGGAGTTGGGTCCTTGTAACCGAGCTGTTCAATAACTTCCAGGATACTTCCGGGTAAACCGGATTCTTTCCAAGATCGTAATGGGTTAGGAATACGTCCACCTTTAATGGTGATACTGTAATCTTCCCTGAAGATACGCCAATCTCTTTCAGTCATCTCGTCCAAATCTTTTTGGGCCCAGTGACGATCGTCCCATTTTTGTTTATCCTCTTTACGTTTTAGTTTCTTTAAACGAACCCTAAAACGTTTTTTTCCAGTTAAAGACTGAACTGAACTGTAGTTACAAAACATAAAACTAAATAACTTACAATTCTTGCTCCTTTTCCGCGGCTGTTCTTCTCTTTTCCAACAATTCTCCGTAAAATTTAACTTGTTCCTTTTTTTGGGTCTTTAGATCAATTCCGGCAATGTGTCCTCTTCCAAAAAACTGTACAGTGTGTTTATCCTTGTATATTGGGTTATAATCAACAGCCGTGTCTTCGGAAGCGTCCCAATCAAAGACAAATTTACGGTCATTCAGCCTGCGAACGCGTCTCTTCTTTTTGACGATGCCCAAATATCTTTCCCTGATTGCGTCCAGCTCCTTCACTTTGTCTTTCCCTTCCCGAACCTTTTCTCTATTATCATCTTCCACAATGGCACCTGTTGCTCCAGCAGCTGCGGCGGCATTAGCTGTTTCTTCTTTCTCTCTTTTCTCACGTCTTTCTCTACGTTCTCTTTCCCTAGCATCCTCTAAGGTTTAAAAAAAAATACCAGTTTAAGTTATTTACAATTAAAGCTAAACAGTTTCCGACTAAAAGCTGAACAGTTTCCGACTAAAAGCTGAACAGTTTCCGACTAAAAGCTGAACAGTTTCCGACTAAAAGCTGAACAGTTTCCGACTAAAAGCTGAACAGTTTCCGACTAAAAGCTGAACAGTTTCCGACTAAAAGCTGAACAGTTTCCGACTAAAAGCTGAACAGTTTCCGACTAAAAGCTGAACAGTTTCCGACTAAAAGCTGAACAGTTTCCGACTAAAAGCTGAACAGTTTCCGACTAAAAGCTGAACAGTTTCCGACTAAAAGCTGAACAGTTTCCGACTAAAAGCTGAACAGTTTCCAACTAAAAGCTGAACAGTTTCCAACTAAAAGCTGAACAGTTTCCGACTAAAAGCTGAACAGTTTCCGACTAAAAGCTGAACAGTTTCCAACTAAAAGCTAAACAGTTTCCAACTAAAAGCTGAACAGTTTCCGACTAAAAGCTGAACAGTTTCCGACTAAAAGCTGAACAGTTTCCGACTAAAAGCTGAACAGTTTCCAACTAAAAGCTGAACAGTTTCCGACTAAAAGCTGAACAGTTTCCGACTAAAAGCTGAACAGTTTCCAACTAAAAGCTGAACAGTTTCCAACTAAAAGCTAAACAGTTTCCAACTAAAAGCTAAACAAATAATAATAAATAATTTCCAATTAAAAGTTAAATAATTTACAGTAAAAAGTTAAATAATTTACCATTAATAGTTAAATAATTTACAATTAGTGTTAAATATTTACAATTGAAATTAATAGTATTACAATTAAAGTCAATTTAAATTTAAAACAACACCCAAATTAATCTACCTTGCATTCTTTTGGCATCTTCCATAAAATTCAACCTTTTGGTTCTTTCTTCTTCCATTTTTTTGCGTTGTTCTTCAACTTCTTGTTGGCGACGTTTAATCGCTTCCTGTTGTCGCTGTTCTTTTGTTAAAAATGTAGGCTAATAGAAGAAAAAAATTAATCATTAGTACCAATATTAATGAAATATTAATTAATGTGAGACTTTACCTTACTTCTGGCTTCCTCCTCAGCTTTTTTCTTGGCCATTAACTCTTCCAGAGAAAGTGGCTCTCGCTTCACTGGTTTAATATCTTCCGATTCCTCATCCAGTTTATTGTTTCTACGAAAATTGGTGCAAAATTGATTCACAAATGTTAATTAACAATCGAAACAAAACAACTTACTTCTCAGATTTATTCCTGTCATTACGATCATTTTTCTCACTACTCTTTTCATTTTTGAGGTAGGATTTCTTGTCGTGGTATTTATCCTGATATTTATCTTTGCCTTTATCTTTAGAACCAGAGATGTCTTTTCTGTCCCTATCGCGACTATCACTTCGGTATCTACGGTCTCGGTCACGGCTTAACAATGTATAAACATCTTTAGAATTTACTCTATGACAATGGGATGAACTAAATTTTACCTTCGATCCCTACTTCTCGATCTTCTTTTGCGTTCCCGGCTTTTAGATCTAGACCTGGTCCTATATTAATTAAAATTTCCGCGTTAATTAACATTAAATACACAAAACAACATACCAAGGCTTAGTGTTATGCGAGAGGAATTAGTTTTCGTATCAATTTACCTAGCTCTTGATAATCGTTCCGCCTTCATATCTTTGGATTTGGAGTCTTTAGAATTATACTTCGATTCGGAATTATCATTATCTTTATCCGGATACATTTTAATTAGACTTAATTGTAATAAAGCGACACAAAGCTTAATGATCGGAAAAATAACATTTGGTAGTCTGCTTAGAAACGTGCCCCCCCTCCTCCCGCCGGCAGTTTAGAGAATGGGCTGTAAATAAATAAGCTTTTTTTTCCTCAAATGTCTTCCACTACTGTCTTATCTTGGATCCAAGGTCTTATGTCTCTATATACATGAAAGTTGCGTTTTTATCGTCTGCAACAATATCGTTAAAGTTTCAGTTGTATGGTAGTGACGTAAGGTCTTATTTTTCCCATTAATTATCGATTAATATTGATTGATATTGAAACTATATTATATATAAATGAGCAATTTACTCTTGTAATGAATATTAAGCGTGTAAATGCATCCAAAAATATTAAAATATGTGTAAAACTCAAATTAGAGACCGAAATGTCACTAGGAAGTAAAGTTTGAAAGAAAGAAAGTTCAAAGTTTAAACGGAAGTGAAAGGAGTCGGCGACCAATGAAAGAAAGGAGATTTTTCCCTCCGGAAATTTTTTTGTCAGTAACGGTACGCGACGAAGACGGTTTTAAAGGGGTGGCTATCATTACTTCCAAAACCCGTTTGTTCCAAAGCTCATTGCTTCCAAAGCCCGTTGCTTCCAAAGATCGTTGCTTCCTAAGGTCGTTTCTTCCAAAATATAGTAAGAAACATAGGATTTGTAGTAGGAAAATAGTTTAAGCTCCACCCAAATCTCCCGGTGCGTGGACAAATCTCCCGGTGCGTGGACATCTCCCGGTGCGTGGACAAATCTCCCGTTGCATGGAACTAAATTGTTAATTAATACGGTTGTTTACAACGCGATTTTGGTAATTTCTATCAATTGGTACACCTAAATCAACAAAAATCGTAAAATCCCGGTGATTTAAAGCGTAATTCGGCCGTTATCTCGCTAAAATCGTAACTGAAAATTTGACTCGGTTTATTTTTTTTTTGGAAAAATGTAACCAAGGCCCAAAAGTTAACTTTTGATTGGTGGTACTAAGTCACCTCTCGTGAGCCGTGCATTGTGTTTTTGTGGATCACTCTCCAATGTATTTAGCGATGTGACGTTGATACACCTTCGCAAATTAATACTACATCGTACGATTATGGTAAGATTAACCTTTACAACCCCAACAGTCTATTGTTTTAGGCCTAATAAATTGAATTCTTAGAGGAGGTCCTTCACGTTTGTTTTATGCACTATATAAATCACCTATAATATAGTATTCTAGGCCTAAGTCTTACCATCATGTTAATATTAAGTTAATGCACTGTTCTTGTACGTTGTACCATGTTCTAACTAAGCCTAGGCTAATTCTTCTAGAGGTTTTATAGTTTATTTGACTAATTAGAGCTCTTTTAATGTGTTGTAATGATTTGGAGTGTGAATTTCAAGATTTGAATGTTAGATCATAAGAGTTTTAGGCTCAAAATATTAAAATAAGGAAGTTTCAGGCATTAGATTGAAATATATTTTGGTTTTAAAAAGGATTTTAGGATTAGTGGGTATTACAGGTTTATGAAAGAGAGTTTTTTGGTTTAATGAGTTTAACAACTTTATTTTACTTTTCTTTCAGTCATTGGGGAGAGATTGACTTCACTCCACTCACAATCAGAATTCTGTCTCTTCTTTAGCATCAGTAGTTTCATCAGTAAAGAAGGGGTTATGGTTTAATTTCAGGTAAATTTTGTGGAGAAATTAGTTAAAGTGTCTAAGATTTTTAGTCTTTAAAATAGCCTCTTCCCTTCTTACAGCATGGAACGTGTTAATTTGGGAGTAAAACCCCAGTTTTGCTTCTGTGATATTTGGCCAAAGTTACATCATCACACATGCAGTTTTGGCTTTGCTATAACATCTGGCTGACCCTAATCTCAGGTAGAAAACATTTACAGTTACTGATTTTGTGTTGTCCATTTTGTGTTTGGGAACATTGGGCTTTGCACTGCAGAATTTCTCTTGGGTTATCGAAATTCCCCTACAGTGTGTTTAGGTATTCAAAATTACCCTACAATGTGTTTAGGTCTCCAAAATTACCCTACAATGTGTTTAGGTCTCCAAAATTACCCTACAATGTGTTTAGGTCTCCAAAATTACCCTACAATGTGTTTAGGTCTTCAAAATTACCCTACAATGTGTTTAGGTCTTGAAAATTACCCTAGAAAGTGTTTAGGTCTTGAAAATTACCCTAGAAAGTGTTTAGGTCTTGAAAATTACCCTAGAATGTGTTTAGGTCTTCAAAATTATCCTAGAAAGTGTTTAGGTCTTCAAAATTACCCTAGAAAGTGTTTAGGTCTTCAAAATTACCCTAGAATGTGTTTAGGTCTTGAAAATTACCCTAGAATGTGTTTAGGTCTTGAAAATTACCCTAGAATGTGTTTAGGTCTTGAAAATTACCCTAGAATGTGTTTAGGTCTTGAAAACTACCCTAGAATGTGTTTAGGTCTTGAAAATTACCCTAGAATGTGTTTAGGTCTTCAAAATTACCCTAGAATGTGTTTAGGTCTTCAAAATTACCCTAGAATGTGTTTAGGTCTTCAAAATTACCCTAGAATGTGTTTAGGTCTTCAAAATTACCCTAGAATGTGTTCAGATCTTCAAAATTACCCTGAATGTGTTTAGGTCTTCAAACCTACCCTGAATGTGTTTAGGTCTTCAAACCTACCCTGAATGTGTTTAGGTCTTCAAACCTACCCTGAATGTGTTTAGGTCTTCAAACCTACCCTGAATGTGTTTAGGTCTTCAAACCTACCCTGAATGTGTTTAGGTCTTCAAACCTACCCTGAATGTGTTTAGGTCTTCAAACCTACCCTGAATGTGTTTAGGTCTTCAAACCTACCCTGAATGTGTTTAGGTCTTCAAAAACTACCCTCAATGTGTTTAGGTCTTCAAAAACTACCCTCAATGTGTTTAGGTCTTCAAAAACTACCCTGAATGTGTTTAGGTCTTCAAAAACTACCCTGAATGTGTTTAGGTCTTCAAAAACTACCCTGAATGTGTTTAGGTCTTCAAACCTACCCTGAATGTGTTTAGGTCTTCAAAAACTACCCTCAATGTGTTTAGGTCTTCAAAAACTACCCTCAATGTGTTTAGGTCTTCAAAAACTACCCTCAATGTGTTTAGGTCTTCAAAAACTACCCTCAATGTGTTTAGGTCTTCAAAAACTACCCTGAATGTGTTTAGGTCTTCAAAAACTACCCTGAATGTGTTTAGGTCTTCAAAAACTACCCTGAATGTGTTTAGGTCTTCAAAAACTACCCTGAATGTGTTTAGGTCTTCAAAAACTACCCTGAATGTGTTTAGGTCTTCAAAAACTACCCTGAATGTGTTTAGGTCTTCAAAAACTACCCTGAATGTGTTTAGGTCTTCAAACCTACCCTGAATGTGTTTAGGTCTTTAGGTCTTCAAAATTACCCTAGTAAATGTTTTGAGTCTTTAAAATACACATGGAATGATTGTATTTCTTCAAAATACAACTGAGACATGTCTTGGAAATTTCTGTGAGTTATGTGTAATCTTGTAAATTGCCCTGAGATGTGAGTAGTTATTGTAAATACCCTGAGATGTGAGTAGTTATTGTAAATACCCTGAGATGTGAGTAGTTATTGTAAATACCCTGAGATGTGAGTAGTTATTGTAAATACCCTTAGATGTGAGTAGTTATTGTAAATACCCTTAGATGTGAGTAGTTATTGTAAATACCCTTAGATGTGAGTAGTTATTGTAAATACCCTTGGATGTGAGTAGGTCTTGTAAATTACCCTGATACATGTGTAAGTCTTGGAAATTACCCATAAACATGTTTAGATCTTCAA
This sequence comes from Phalangium opilio, assembly GCF_054372755.1. Classification (NCBI taxonomy): domain Eukaryota; kingdom Metazoa; phylum Arthropoda; class Arachnida; order Opiliones; family Phalangiidae; genus Phalangium; species Phalangium opilio. The sequence goes on from NW_028324170.1 coordinate 71,611, forward strand.
AATTACATGGAGATATATTTAGGTTTTTAAAATTACATGGAGATATATTTAGGTTTTTAAAATTACATGGAGATATATTTAGGTTTTTAAAATTACATGGAGATATATTTAGGTTTTTAAAATTACATGGAGATATATTTAGGTTTTTAAAATTATGTTGAGATACATGTAGGTCTTTAAAATTATGTTGAGATATTTGTAGGTCTTTAAAATTATGTTGAGATATTTGTAGGTCTTTAAAATTATGTTGAGATATTTGTAGGTCTTTAAAATTATGTTGAGGTACATGTAGGTCTTTAAAATTATGTTGAGGTACATGTAGGTCTTTAAAATTATGTTGAGGTACATGTAGGTCTTTAAAATTATATTGAGGTACATGTAGGTCTTTAAAATTATGTTGAGGTACATGTAGGTCTTTAAAATTATGTTGAGGTACATGTAGGTCTTTAAAATTATGTTGAGGTACATGTAGGTCTTTAAAATTATGTTGAGGTACATGTAGGTCTTTAAAATTATGTTGAGGTACATGTAGGTCTTTAAAATTATGTTGAGGTACATGTAGGTCTTTAAAATTATGTTGAGGTACATGTAGGTCTTTAAAATTATGTTGAGGTACATGTAGGTCTTTAAAATTATGTTGAGGTACATGTAGGTCTTTAAAATTATGTTGAGGTAATGTAGGTCTTTAAAATTATGTTGAGGTACATGTAGGCCTTTAAAATTATGTTGAGGTACATGTAGGCCTTCAAATAGCTCTGGGATCTGGGATGACGGCCTATAATAATAATTAGATGCCCTAAAATTAATCCAACTCTGATTCATAGAATTTCACGCATTAGTATTGTAATGACCCATCCAATCTTCAAAATTTATGTTAAAATTATCAAAAAAAAAAATTCGTTATAAGCCTTCATTTGGAAAGTTGTTGATTTGAGGACATTTCAGGGAATTCTAGTTCCTTTTTTATTTTTTGAGTGAGCAGCCATTTTATGTCATGGCATCATCAGTAGAGGAAAAAGAAAAAAGCATTGGGAACTTAGGGCAGGCTAGAATGGGGTAGGTGAAAGGGGGAAACGATGCCAGAGAGGTGTTCGCCTCTCCCTATAGACCCGACCAAGCAAGATTTAGATAAGGGATCAGTCATAAAGGCGTGAGAGAATTTTTGATAGCCTTGTTTATCAATGGGATTCCATTCCAAAGCTTACTATCTCTCTCTCTCTTGTTGAAGCGCCTCGAGTTATAATCAAAACGCGCGTACTTATGTCTTTACGCTCGTTCCCTTAAACGGAAGTTCCTTACTGAGACTCGTACGCGATATTGTGTGTGGCGTTTCTAGCTGCGCTAACCTTAAAAAGCGAAGCCCGCTAAAAATGGTGGAAACATTTTTTCGCGCATTTTTATGTTTTTCTCATTCTGAGGTATTAAGTTAGGGTTAGCTAATATAAGGCTTAAAATAAACACCATCCAATCGGATTTTAATTGGGAAAATTCCATTTAATGTGGCGTTCCATTTAGGTTATAAAATTTAGGCCTGACTACATTAACTTACAAAGCGAGTAGATGTATCCAATTTTGTTTTTAAAATACTGTACACTATAACACATGTACTGTTTACTAGTTTAACAGAGGTTTTACATTTCGAGGGGCTAGTAACTCGCTTTTTTAAAATCATTCTGCTATTTAGGTAATGAGTGAAAGTGTAAATATCACAAAAAATCCCGCAAGATATATTTTTAATTAAGGTTAAAATGGTGTCTGCGTGGCCTTAGTAATGCTAGTGAAGCAACTTATCGAAGCAGTAGCTAAATAGGACAACATGGTGGGGAAGGCTGGGTTCTCTCTAGTCTCTACCAAAAGGGAAATTGATCCTTCCGGATTATCACTTAGTTCCGACAATCTAACCTTAGGACGAATGAGAGAGAGTAGTTTTGTGTTAAGGCGTTTCCTTTATGGTTAAGTACTCTCTAGGTAACCTTACACGACATGATTTTCTGCCTGTTTAAAGCTAATTGTTAACGTTTAGTCTAATAAAATTATTTAATGTGCATGTTTTTGATTGATAGTGAATTAGATTTTTATGAATGGTCCCTTAGTCAATTCTGGGGATGGATTATTTTTGTGACGGGTGTATAAGGGTTGTGTAAAATGTCTGTCCGTAAATAGGTTTGCTATTTTTGCGGGTTGTTAAGTTTAATATTTTATTTTGATGGGAATAAGTGGGGTGTTGCGCGTGAACTCAATAGTTAGGTATTTCAAAACTAAGTAAACGGATTTAAAGGGTAGTTAATGTGTTTAAACACCTTTTTCAAGTTTTCCTTAAATTAAATATTAAGGCTTTTGGCGAGCAATGCTGATATATTTTACTTTGAGGTAGAAAAATTAACAGCTTTCCAAGCTGCTGAGATACTATTATTTTACTAATTTGTATTTTTTGGGGCGGGCCATGTAAGGTTGTATATACGCGACAACTTGTTTGTGTGGGAAATTTTTCTCAGTACGCTGGTTTGAAGGTAGATGGCGTTACCCGTTCTACATAACAAATCAAAAGTGCGATTTTTTGAGCGATAATAGCTGTCCCGTTGGGAGATAGATGGCGCTAGGTGTTCAACCGCAACCGATCAAAAGCGCGGGAAATCATCACATACACCGTAAAAAAATTATTTTTATGGATTAAACCTTTTTAATTGTTAAAAATATCCCTATTATTATATCGATTCGTGGTAAATAGGGGAAGTGTTATGAAAAGTTGTTTAACCACTTATAAGACGATTTAAATAACCATTAAATATCGCGGCATAATTCAAGGACGACAATGTAAAGTTAGGTAAAACTTAAAAACACTTTACATATGGCCATTGCGTTGAAATAAATAATGGATGGAAGTTCACGTACATTTAGGCTTAACGATAATGTACAGTAAAATGGTACATGTACCTAAAACATTTTGGAATAGAACCAACTATACCGATGAGCTGTTAAGAACCAAGCCCCTGGAATGAATTATTTTTGAGAATTTTACGCTACTGAACGTATTTGTGGTAGTTCTGTTTGGATGGCGGGATAGTATTTAGCACCTTGAGATTGTTAAGATCCAAAAATGTCTAGGGGTTTTTGGGATCAAGATGCTTTGTAGATGAGATGGTTTTAGCTGGATGTTAGGCTTAGTGATAATTCAAGCTAGGATTGAGTTTGGTGATCCATCCATAACATAGCTAAGGTGATTATTGATTTTTTGGAAGACTTGACTACGTTACTAACATAGGACACTAGCTGAAGTCTTGGCTCTCTAACGTCCCCCCCTACACACCTTCCCCCCCTCCCTCCCATCTCCTTCACCTCACTTTCTCCAACTCTGAAAATTCCTTTTTCTTCGTTCCACGCTTTGCTTTAGCTAAGGCTCGAAGGCCTGAGTATTTTAGGCCTTAAACAGCTAAGGTTCAAATGTCGTATCTTTGGAAAAGATGAATTTTTAATCATAGCTGATTATTTCCCCTATTAATTGGTGTACGCCTAGGTATTTGTTAGGGCTATCGAACCCTCAATTAATTTCCAAATATCTTTTAAATCAACAGAGTTATGACGTAATAAAGTTGGTCTATATTATGACCTACCATCACGTAGGTCATAATAAAATGACTTTTCATTTAAACCTTAATTACTCGAGACCTAATTGCCGTAGGATAGTATGTTTGATATCATTGGGTAAAGAATAATTAGGGCTATGATATCCTAAACGGATTTAGCTCTTAAGTATTTACACAGTAGAGTTATATAGAGTAATGGCAGCATTCCACGTTTGACTGTATTAAACTCAATAGAGAAATAACATGGGCTGCCACTAGTCTTTATAGGAATAAAGTTGGGTCTGCGAGATACCTACGAGGTCAAAAAAAATAAATTTTCATTAAATCTTTAATTACTCATGCCCTAATTGACGTAAGTTCAAGTATTTAACATCATTTAATAAAGAATTATTAGTTCTATAACCATCCGAAGTGATTTCGCTATAACTATTTCTATAGTAGAGTTATTACGTCACAAAGTCGGGGTGGGGTAGGTTAGGGTTCGTTCAGTTCCAGCAGCGGGTTTATACACTTAGGTATTGATGAAAATTCTTGAGATTGGGATAAGTTTGGAGTTAGGATCTTTTCACCCTTTTTCGCCGCGTTGGTCCTAGATGTATCCTTGGAATAAGCTAAGGCTGTTATTGCTATCTTGGAAGAGACTGGTGGGGTGGGCGAGATGGGGCGATGGGACTCCCTACTAAGGGAGACGAGAGAGGGTATCCCTTTGCCCACTCTCCCTCCCTCCTTCAGCCCCCCCCTCCGGTTGTTGCCGAACTATTCCTCCTCGCTTTGGCGTTTGGGACTATAGCTAGCTAGCTAGGAAAGCTTCGAGTCCGTCCGTAAGGGAAATGAAAAGTCGCAGCGCTGGCTGCCCACTCACTCGGTTTACCTAAAAGGCCAATGATGAACCGGCAACGGCAACCATTTTTAAAAGAACCGTACCAAAGCCTGCAATGCGGATAAGCAGCACAAACCCATTTTAGTTTGCTTCGCATGTCTAACTCTGTCGCTCAAATTCTTCTTTTCTTTTTTTTTTAGCCTAAAACACTTTTCCGTATAAGCTTTCAGTGACGTCATGATTGTTAAAATGGAAGTTAAGTTTAATGTAAACAGATCTGGGAATTTTAAGGAATAGGCCAAAAGGATTAGGGATTTTGAGGAATAGGCCCAAAAGGTTGGATAATTTTAAGAATAGGCCAAAAAGGTTAGGGATTTTAAAGAATAGGCCAGAAAGGTCGGATAATTTTGAAAATAGGTCGGAAGGTTCGATAACTTGAAGAATAGGATAAAAATAGGCCAAAATAGTCGGGGAATTTTAAGAATTTCAATAAAGTGAAGAAATTTGATTCGAAATTTCTTGGGTTTACGAAAATTCCAAATATAGGAAATCGGTTTTACTATCTGTATCTGATGACGTAATCATTTAAACCCCGCCTTAAAAATATTAATAGTTGTAACGCTCATGCGTGTCAAGGCCATGTGGAAAGTTTTTAGTCTCGGGTTGACGAATTTTATGGCTGAACTGGAATCTCTCTTTGCTTTATTGTTGAGTTTTTCTTTTCAATTAGATCTTTTTTTTTTAATTAAATAAGTTTGTAATGTTAGTAATGTCACCCCGTTTAATAAATTTTATTATTTATTCGGGACATCTTTTAAAATTTTAGCCTATTTATCAACAAATTATTTTGACCTACATTTATTTAAATGCCATTTAAAGCCACCTCGAAATTAAATACGCCCGTCCGCTAATAATATATTAATTCCGTGTCTGTCAGTATAGTAATTCGGTTAACGCGGCGCGCGTGACGTCAGTTAGAGGGGCAACCAATGGCGTCACAACAAAAGGACTGCCTCAGTAATCGCGCGACGGCCTTGCACGGATAAGTCGCCGGGGAGCATAAAAAAAATCAAAAAAAAAGGAAAAATTTCTCCGTTGCGCGTAGACTACGGAGAGAGAGAGAGATGCCGGGTGCTTTGACCCCCTTCTTCGGCTCGAGCTTTTTTTTCCCTCCCCCCATACCTACCTCCATTCCAGTCTTTCGCGCTTGTTTCCTCGCGAGCTTTCCTATTTCCTTCCCCCCGGTCTTTAACTCCCCACTTTTTCCCTCTTTCGCGGCATTTTTTCTTGTTTTGGGGGTCGTTCATAAAGATCTGAAATTTTATATTATATTGCACAAATAAATTAATTTATTTATTACACCGAGTGTATTTATAGTTAACCTTATTTACTGCGTTACCTATTTACCGAAGATTTGTTTTATTTAATGCAATATTTAAATATCAAATTAGGATATCTTTAAATAATTTAATCTATTTACTAGTAAATACTAATGAATTGGAGGTTCCCGCCGTAATCCCTGTACGCTAGTTAAAGTAGATTTCTTTATAAATAAACAAAAGGCGCTTTAAAAAAGTAAGGAACTATTTTTTTCTTTAGCGCATGGAGCCAACTTCAAACTAACAATTATACTTTTCCTCACTCACTGGCGAGAGCATAAAAGTCGACATCCGCGGCCGGCACTTAATAATTAACGGAGTGCCCCCTTTCTGTAACCTCCCGCCTCCCTACTTCCCCCTATTCCCTTTATCTCTCTCTCTCTCTCTCTTCTCCGCGCGCCGGAATCTCAAAACTTCTCTTTCCATCCCCTTACATCCCCCCCTTCCTTGCCGCGAAAACTCCGTATTGGGTCAAGCGTAGTCAAGCTTTGCGGAGAGTAGACTCAAGCCCCCAGTCGCGTGCTGTTGAGACAAAGTTACTTGGCAGTGAGCTTCCAAATTGATGGGAAAATACCCCCCACTTGCCACCCACCTTCCCCGGGAAATACAACCTAGGGTTTTTAAAATGAGATGGTTAAGGTGTCTTACGAGAATTTTGACTAATCTATAAATTTGTGTAGATTTATGTCGTTAACGCTGGATAGTTATTTAATTATGGCAGTTAGGGTTAAGCGAGCAACGTTTGTCGTTTAATTAAAGGTAATTCTGTACTAATTGTATTAATGTAACTCTTCGCATTACGGGTTAAAGATAATTGTAATAAAGTAATCAGATAAGAAATAGTTTAAATTTCGCTGTTTGTTTAAAATGGGAGGTGCTTCTAGGGTTTAGCTTGACCTTTGACCTGTCGTTTCGCGTACATTCGAAAAAGCTGCTCAAGCCACAACATTCACCTTATTGTTCGCAATTAAGTAGGTAGTACCACCTCAATAATCTCATCTAGAAAATCAGATTCCCCGGGTGATTTTTCCGCGTGAGAACTGGGAGGTTGGTGGGGAGGGCAGATATTGTGAAGGGAAAGGGTGCCGCCTTTGTGAACGGTGTTAACTTAATCCGGGGATAGGTGAATCGGTTATAAAGGAGTTTTAGGCCTATTTCACGCGAGTAACCTGCCATTGAGCGTACAGTTCCGTGTGAAAATGAATTCCGTAAAAATAGAATAGGTATTCCCGTTTTTATTCTGTTTTAAACGTAACTATATTAATACTAAAATACGTTATCAATATTAACGTAACAAATATAGGCCCAAGTGTAGCGAGAACATAATTATTTTTCGAACCCGCGACCAACAGTGTAGATATATACATGTACCTATTATATTTGTCATAAACCAAGGATTATTAAGGTTGGATATGAAATAGGGAACTCAGTTGTTATTTCTAAAATGAGAAATAAATTAATTGTAGTTTAGAATTTTTGTTTTTGGGAATATATTCCTGGTTACGTAAGGTATCAGTCACGTGTCCTCCAAGGGTTAACTATTATTAAGTTTAATTCAAATAACAAATCCGTGTGGTGGGATTTTATATCTACACTCTTAGATAAGATAATATTGATTTCTCTGAAGAGGTCCTCTTCAGTGGAATCTTTTCCCTTTCTGGCTCTTTTGGCCCGCAAAGAAAATAGCGTGCAGGGAATAGAAAGTATAGCGTCTTCCTTAGTTATACCATAAGTTTATAAGATATGTTCCTTCCATAAGTATGACACTACCTATACTTCGTAATGCTAGAAGAGACTTACAGTTCTAGCAGAACGACGGAAGCGAGAATTGCAGACTACACTCGGTGGTTAATTTTGCAGGGCTACCATCTAGTCCTATTTCGTCTGAATCGGTCTGAATTAAGCCTCACCAGGCGTCGTTTTACCTCGAATCTATGACCTACCTCATTCACTTCATGACAAGCTCCATTTTCTAAGTTACCAGTGACAAACTTATGGCTAAACATATCTTATAAACTTATGGTTATAAATAGGTTTCAGGCTAGAATGAATGATACCTTTCACACCAGGAGGCCAGGCTGCTTGCGCCTACTGCAGTGTAAATGGTATCAATCCTCCTGGTATGGAAACTATGTATTGATGACGTCACGAGTGGCAACATTAAATGAAGAAGCAATCTTAATATCGATATGAAAAGCTAATTTATTTGCAAAACCTTTTATTCCTTGTAATATTTTCTATTTCTGGCCAAGACTTTCAGACTCCTCCCATCTTCTTTGAGAGCTTTTATCCGCGTTAATCTCGTTAATACAGTCAAAGCTATGGCGAACCTTTTCACCCTTTTTAATATTAAGAATCAGCTTAATTCAATGATTCAACTCGAACGCATTCAAAGAATCTTCCCTTCCTTTGGTAAAGCAATACTCGGCTTTTTTTTTGATTATTTTTTTAAAAACGATTTTGTAGGCGCGACGGCGAAGTACTACACCTACATTTTTTCTTAGAGGGTAAACCTATAGCTATAGTTTCCTTCCTATCTTCTTCTTTTTAGTTGTGTCGTTGGACTATTTCTTTATTCCGAAAACGCTAGTATTCATCCGCCTTTATGAGAAATTTCATTGGTTTACATTGGAGTTCAAGCATGCTGGGAACCTCGACCGGTATTCTTATTCTAGATAAAAGTTTTCGATAATTTTGGATAAGCCTAATTGACCAATACATAGTAGCAAATAATGTCTGTATCCCTTCGCGTGTAGAACTACTTTTCTGGGTTAATAAATAGTTCGGGCGATATGTCGCAGAACATTTTCGACTCAAAATTGATTTCCCATAGAACCCACTGTACTTTGATCTTGCCGCACCCTTTTTGAAACACCCTGTATATATATATAAATTTAAATATATATTTTTTTTTCTGCTCCCTGCGCTTGAACAGAACAGAACTGAACTGATTTTATCTTTTGTATCTAATATTATCTTTACAGAAAATTTCCTCTCCTCAGAATAAAAAACCTCTACATTAAATTTGGGATTTGTGTAGTGGAGGGGGGGGGAGAAAGGAACATTCCACTCGCTATGTATTTCGTAACTAGTAACTTGTACGGGTAATTTAAATCCCAAGGTCTCTTGTCTCTGTTTGTCAGCAATCTGAATAATTATTTCTTATTATAACAATGGTGAACGGATATCTTGTTCTTTTCTATTATTTTTTTTTACCTGAATCGTAGATTTTTAAAGTAATGACAGCTTTCTGTCTTTCATTCTGTTATTGTCTATGGGGAAAATAACATAAGATGTCGATTCGTCTTATCTTTTGACCCTTTTCGAGTCCAGCATAAAATAAAAAATAATAAAAATAAAACCGGATTTTGGAATAATTGTCTATTTAAAAATATATATATATTTATTTATATCGACAATAAATTCATTAGTGACGTCATAGAGATGGGTTTCCTCTAATCATAATATATATATAAAAATTAGTTCGTCATAAATTGGTGTGATGAGAATGTTAATTTTGATTAAAAAAATATAAATATTTATTTATATAGACAATAAATTCATTGATTTCATAGAGATGGGTTTTAATTCATAATTAAAAATAAAATTAATTTATATTCAGGGTTTTTAAACGCCACAAATTGGTGTGACGTAACTACGTGACGTCACGTGAGAAAATGTTAACATTTTGATAATCTTATTTTGGGAAATTTTGGGTTAAGTGTTTTATCGCTAAACTCATCAATTTTTCAGTGGTTTAGGAATTTTTTGGGCTATTTATATTTTATAAAAGTGACATTTCATGAATTTGTTGTTTTTTTTTAATCAAAACTTTTATTAATATTATTTTATATAATAAATTGTTTTCGCGCGAGCCTTGATTTCTTGCGACGGTGATGTTGGATACTTTAAAATACTCAAATAATTTGCATTGTTAGTTTAATTATAAATATTGCGTAGTAAAAACATACTAATTTAAGTGTTCTACCCCTCTGTTAATTCGCTTCGCTGATATCCTCGTGAAAATGACATGGCTTCGTTCGAAGCAGAGCTCCCTTCCACGACTCTTGTCGATTCTCCAACCCCCCCACCCCCACCCCCGGGGGCGTCATCTTCTAAATCACATTAGAGAGGTTAAGCTAACTGGCAAAAATGCTAAGGAAAACCTAGCCTAGTTCGCTCGTTTTTTGGTGGGGGGATAGACCCCTAAATTTGGTTTGGGTCGTTTTATTACACCTTGTCCGGGGGTCAACTTGACCCAGGTCAAGGAAGGAATTAACACCTGGAAGGGAATCTTAAGAACAGGCCAAAAATGTCAGGGAATTTCAATAAATTACTCCCTGAAAATATTCATACTACCTTTATGCTTCACCCCCTAATATATATTTATATCTGTTAAATTTAAAAATTAACACCTGGATAGGAATCTTAAGAATAGGCCAAAAGTGTTAGGGAATTTCAATAAATTACTCCCTTAAATATTCACCACCACCTTTATGCTTCACCCCCTAATATTTATGTTAAATTTTTACAACTTAAATAGTGTGAACTAAAGGAGCTTGAGGAATAAATATCCTACCCCATTTCTTAACTTTAACCGCGCTTCACAGTGTTACCATTAATTTGTGTGAGCGCATCGCGGGTTTGGAACTGAATTGAACTGAGCTACGAGTTTTGCGGTCCATTGTAGATAACGGACGAACTGAAGAAGAAGAAAAAACAAAATGATGTCTAATTATTGTTGATAGTTTGGGAAAAATAGGCTTAGCGCCCCCCTAAGTACTGTACTAGTATGGTATCCATGGGGCTAAAGATTGTACGTAAGCTTTTGGTTGGTATTTGACCAATAGCGTGCCTGTTAATACGCGTGCTCGTCCATATCAAAGAGGTGAAAGACCACTGTGGCGTCGCCATCCTGCTCCTTGCCTCATCAGGAGGCGATAGTGGAGAGAGAGAGAGGGTCCTTTCTCTCTCTCTGTCTCTCTCTCGTAGCTTGTTTCCTCTGGCTGCCATGGGGATGAGGAACCAGGGGGGGAAGACGGGGGACGGTATATACATTCGTTCAAGGCCGAGGCTTAGTGTACATATTATAATAAATACGTTTGCAAAAGCCCTGCGTATTTTCACACTGCATAATTCAACATTTTTAATATATTATTAATTTGTAATACTTCATTTCATTCTCCCTTTAATGCAGCAGCGTTTATAAATAGTTTTATAAAATATAAATAGGCTTAAAGCAAGTGACCTCATAATTATTATATTATTGGCCATGTAGAATTAATTCGTAATAAACTTACAATGTTTTTGCTATTAGTTACTGTAAATCTTGGGTTAGTACTATAACGTTGAAAGACAAAAACCACGTAACTGGAAATTGCTTATCTATAATTCTTTGTATTATAGAAGAAAACCCATTTGGTTTGCTGTTTTCATTTTTGCAAAGATGAGTTTAAACCACACTTTAAAGGTGGTATATTGACGTGGTCAGTTGACGGTGTTACCAAAGGCAGGGTTACTTTCTTCGCAGTGTAAGGTATATCTGGAAGATTCACGTACCTTTTGTACGCCTATATTATCTCTTCTCGACTTTGGGTCTATTTTCTTTATTTTTTTCTTGCGCGGAAGGTTTTTCTTAAGAGTTCTGCCATTGCTTGCTTGCTTTCTTGTATGTATGCTCCAATTTATTTTTAGCTCTAGACAGATTGTTATTGATTTTTTCGTTACTCAATGCATCTCCCCCTTTTTTCCCATTTTCGCCATTTTTGTCCAACATTTCTGGCCAATCCCCAAAAAAATAACCATAGTGAACGAAGACAAAATTGTCAACCCCAACTTTTATGATTATTTTTTTTAAAAAACAAGGTTTTGGGTATCGCTGGTCAAGGGAAAATTTTACCTGGTAAAAAATGGACAACAAAAAGGTCAGGGAAATTTAAGCAAGTTAGGGATTTTGATGTGATTGTAAAATTTGTAGGGGTGATTTCTTAGGGAAATTTCCAGTCGGCGTTGAAGTTTACATTAAATAAGTTTTAAATCTTAATTTCCGTGTTAATTTGACTTGTTTCTTATAAACAATTTAATTTTTTTGACAGATATGTTTAATATTGACAATTAGCTTAAGTTGGCCTGACACAGGAACAATAAAATTAATTAAAATCGTTAAGGAAGTCGGGTAATTTTTAATTAATCCCCCATTTCAAAGTATTTTCCACGAAATTTCAAATTTAATTCAATTACGAGAGAACCTTAAGTACGGTTAAAGTTCACGCGAGGGCGTAATATCACTGTCAAATTCCTTGTACACCTTTACCCCCAGGTTAGGCCCCTCTAAAAGGTCAAAGAAAGGTCAGAAATTTAAAATAATCCCCATAAATAGTGTCTAAAAAATATATTATAAATTCAATTCAAAGTAGATAAATTTGTAAATAAATTTATATACGTTTAATAGTAAAGCTAAACAGTTTTTTTAGGTTTAGTGTCTGCGTGCCAGTGTTGTTATCACGGCCGAGTGGTCAGAGAGATTGTTTCCCCTTCGGTGTACGTACGGCGGCAGTTGCCTTTGGACGCATTTCCGGTGGTGCTAGTGTTAGCTTGAAATGCCGAAATACACCTTCGCCATCTTGAATAAACGCCAGGGAAATTATACGATTATCATAAATGGGGGAGGGGGAGAGTGAGATAGAGGGAGGGATGCGAGAAGATGGAATAGCCGAGCCGAGAGCTCGTTGGCGCTCAATCTGTATTCGAGATTCGTCGTAGTAGCCTACGCCTTAATGACTCATGTTCAAATTGAGAGAAGTGGCAACGTGAAAAGAAATAAATTACAATGAAAGTAGATAATAGAGCTTACAGATGGGAAAGCAGTACGTCACACCCTCCCAAGTCTTACCAATGTTCTGTTCTGGTAGCCATATTGGTTGGGTGGTCTCAGCTTCATTCCTGCTTTAAAGTTAAACCTACCAATATGGCAGCGTAAATTATGTCACGAGACTCGATCAGCTCCTACTCCAACTGAAAGCTCTCTATAAAGTGGTACTCACTGAGAGGGGAGGAGCTACAGAGGGGATGTGACGTCAATATTGGTACTCTTAAATTGTATGGCCTGAGCTGACGACTTCCAATATGGTTGACAAAACCGGAGGTAAAAGATAGGAGGGTGTGACGTCGTGAGAAGGGTCGTAGTAGTAGTAGAATATGTGATATTAACACTTGCTGGCCGTGTTATCAACTGCCATTACAGGCTATGTTGAAACACGATAAATTTATTAGAAGTGCCTATGATAAAAAATATACAGTGTGTTTCAAAAAGGGTGGTTTGACAGCTGTACAGTGGGGTGGCTCGAAAATGTAATTTTATGACGTTTTGACCCCAAGAGACGTGGATTACAAGTTATGATTGGACAGTTTTACGCATGACCCCTTAAATTTAATAAAGAAATCGAACGAAAATTCTAATTTTATTAAGGGGTCATCCCTAAAACACTTATGAATTATGGCAAAATGTCTTAGAAATTACATTTTTAGCTCAAAATTTATTTCCCACTGTACTTCGGTCCCTGCCTTTTTGTAACACCCTGTATATCAGCCACGTGTATGAAAATTAGATTTGATAACATTGACACTGGCTAGGCATGGTTACCAAGCAAGTAGCCTTTCTTTGAGACTATATAGCAGCGGCAGCGGCAGCAGCCAGCGAGTATGGTTGCTGCTATGGCCGCGGTACTAGGCATTATAGTTGGGCTCGGATTTGACCTCTTCACGTGAAAGGACTTGTTTTTCCTATTGATTTTAACTTAACCCTAGAGGCCTAGGCGACTGGCGTCATCGACATTCGACAATCGAAAGTGTATCGAATTCAACTACGCCCTCTATAGAAATAGATATACTATAGGGATCTTATAATATCAATCTGGACTTTATTAATAATTATAATGATTTAATTATAAATTGCCATAAAATATCTAACCCCCTAAAAACTGAAAGGCCGCTAGTAAGGACACCATTTCTCAGGACTTCCAATTAATTATTTTTATTTATTTATTAGTTAATTTAATTATTAATTGTTTTTTTTTTTTGGCCAGTTTTGTCAACGTTACTTGAAATTTCTTTTGTTTATTTTTAAAATAACTATCTGTATTAAATATTGGCAATTTATTGACCTTTGACCCGTATATCTCAATTGGAAATATTTCGATGGAGATCGAATTAGCTTCCTAATATAAAGACACACCAAGGACCATATCTTTTTAACACCAAAATAATTATCTAAATAGAATAATTTACTACGATTACCCCTTTGACCCCAAAATGAATTCTGGTTAAAATTCAATTAATCACCTGAAAATATTTGAAATAATATAAAACTTAATTTTGTACGATTAAAAGCAAGAAGAAGAAATGAAATGAAATGAAAAAAAAATCATTTATATTTTTGGAGACCACGGTTTTTAAAACTTTTTCTAATACCTAGCTTGATACAAAAAATATACTTTTTTTAATTCAATATGGCGGTTCTATTCCCCCCCAATCTTCCGCTCTTCAATAAAATTCGAGAATTGTTTGGTAACTAACTGGTCTGGTACTATGGCTACACGGGACTTCTCTCTCTTCTTGTAGAGAGGACCGACCTACGGTGGTGTGGTGATGGTGGTGTAGGCATGGTATTGGTACACTCACTCACTGGCGGTGTGGTGACTTTGAGAGGCCTTGAAATGGGGCAATGCTTTTTCTCCTCTCTTTTCAAAGTTTTGTGTGCTTTTTTCGTCCCAATATATTTGTAACTCCCCACACCTGGGTTTTTGGTGCATCGTGGTAAGAAGTAACTTCAGCGCGTTGCGAATAATAATAGCCCAAACTGCCCCTTTACCAAAGGTCTCAAAGAAATCCCAGAAACATTTTTTTTTTTTTTTCAAAATCAAGTTTAAAAATGTCGCAATCTATTGTTTTTAACTTTTTAAAAAAAAATTTTTTTTTTCGAGGTCGGTATTAGGTTTTAAAGAAGTTAATAATTTGGCGGATTGATATTATATTTTTGGTTAAAGGGTGAAAAGTAGTTCTTGCACTTGAAGGTCAGGGGCTAGAGAGCGCAGGGGCTTCTGGGAGAACACGTGTCGTCCCGTTTGAAAGTTATTATATTCCCCCAGCAATAACTGTCGTCTGCTAAAATATTTTTAAATCTTTTTATAACGAATAACAACAATTTAGGCTTCGTTTAAAGGGCCTCTTGAACAATCCTGGAAGAGGTTTTAAAGTACAATCTGTTGACTCCAGCGTATTAATTGTATTAATCAAACGTTTTAATTCCACTGTAATTATAATAAAGTGGGGTTAAGGGGTCGTCCATAAAGTATCAAATTCGTTTAAAATTTTATTATACCATGATTTTTCTATGGTTTTAGTTTATCGAATTGAGCCCCCTTTTAAAAAATAAAAAAATGTGTAGTATTATTTAAGAAAGGTAAAAATTTTCATGTAGAGGTAGATTTTTTTTTAGTATATCTAGCGAACTGATTGGTTCCCCGTGGGAACGAATGGGAAAAGGGAATATTGTGTTGTGACGTTACCCTAACCGCGCTTCGCCATAGCCATACTCGAGGGAGATGTCGTTATTAGATAAGATGGCTGAGACACAGTATTCTGGATCGTAACTTTTATGTCCAATGCGGAATTTATTAATAGGCGTGGTTTTAACTGAACGGAAGTGAAGGTCACAATGACATATACTACATATTTAATTTATTATTTATTGATCATTAGGCCTAAATTTTGAAAATGTAAATAAGTTTTAGGCATTTTTTTACAGTTTAAAATTAATTTTATTTTGTTTATATTTAAAACAAGTAGTTACTTCTAAGGTGGGGGTGAAAAATGTGTCTTCTTCATCATACACATGGGGTGACCTTTGACCTGAAATCACAAATATCTTTATTTATTTAGAAAACGAAATAATTGTGAAATAGACCTTGTAGTCCGACTCATCTTTGAGAAACACCCTTAGCGACATTATCGTCACCTTTGACCCCAAAACTGGCTTCACCCTTAAATAGACCTTGTTACTACTATAGGCCTAGTAGCCATTTTTGAGAAACACCCTTAGCGACATTATCATCACCTTTGACCCCAAAACTGGCTTCACCCTTAAATAACCTTGTTACTATTATAGGCATAGCAGCCATTTTTGAGAAACCCCCTTAGCGACATCATCATCACCTTTGACCCCAAAAACTGGCTACACCCTTAAATAAGATTGGTAAGGAATTTGAAGTCTCAACCATCTCATCTACACTGGCATTTTAGTGGTAGGGAAGAGTCCTCGGTCGGTCGTTCGTCGCGTCAATGCGACTTTTCCGATTATTTTCCGGAGGAAAACGAATTGACCCGATTTTCTGGCCTTAACGTTAACGTCTACTAGGTATTTTTATAAGTTGGCCGTACTCTTCTTCTTCTTCTTCTTCTATGTGTATGTACTTTGTAAAACGGAGAAATGGAATCGTCCGCTCGTACGAGCTTTAGGCTTAGCTCTCTCTGAACATTTAGCGTTACGTAAAACTCCCAATTGACACACGTGATGTTGTCTCACTTCCCCTGTTTTTTTTTAAATCGAGCTTTTATGCAAGCGCAAGTTAGTTATTGGATAACCTTCGAATACCGTACCGTACTGTAGCTAAGCCTAGTTTCCGATGAAAATTGTTCATACCTTTCTGTATGACCAATCACAGATCCGATAAATAAGTTGAATAACCCAGAAAATAGGTGAAAGTTTAATGGCAATTTAATTTAGTACGTAAAATCTCGTGAACTGATCCGAACTCCGCGTGGTATCACTTAGGTGCTGTAAATAAAATCCCACCACCACAGACACGACAAATAGCGTGCTATTATTAATTTTTTATTCATTGAAACTTTATGCACGACCCCCCACCTCCCTTTAATACTAGATAAGATGGTTACGACGCGGTTTATTATTTAAAATCCACTTGAAAAATCATTCATTCTGATATGATATACTGTATGTTTTTGGGAACTAAAAAATTTTTCCTTTTATATCGAGTTTTGTTTCTAAGCGATTGCTTACAAAATACCGCCAACTATATATATATATATATATATCACATCGACCTTGAATACGTACACACTTAAGCCTTGGTTTCGTAATCCCTTTTATAAGCTTTAATAAGTAAAGAAAGCCAAGGCTTATGAGGAAGTACTGTACTGTGTTTACTCTATTTCTCGGTAAAGAAAATCTGGCTTCGTTTTCTTGGAAAGCGAATTATTTAGGCCTAGTAGACAAAATGGCGGCTAGATGGGTTTATATTTTCGATGGAAATTTAACTCCTAACCAACCAAGTACCAACCAACTGCCTCTACTCTGTTGAAATTGCCTTTCGTATATACACCAAATAAAAAAACCCTTGTTTCCGGAAACTTTCAACTATAGGGGGTCGTTCATAAAGATTTAATGCATTCGTAGGTATATAATTTTTAGATTAGGTTTATTAACATACATGACCTATTTAATGATAATGGAAATCTCACCGTCTACATTGGCTTGGCACGTTTAATGTAAATAGTTTATAGTACAATTCTGTCTTTGGTCGAGAAGAAACGATTTTCGTTTGGACATATTGTGGAATCTCTCGTGTAAGGTTCGTTGCTTGTCAGACATTTTAGGTCAAGCCTTAAGAGGCGAAACCAAGCGAGGCGAGGTTCAGGCTGCTATCTTCCAAACCTTACCACCCCCCCCCCTTCCCTCTCTGCCCTTGTGTTCGCGCCTTGCTAAGGCTACGTAGCGTCAGGCATTTCTCCTAAACGTTACTGCGCCTTTTCGGAACAAGTATTTGCTTCGCAGTTCGCTTCGTGGGTTTCACCCCCTCCCTCTTTAGTCTCCAACTCTGCCTTGCCTTGCTTTGCCTTACCTACCATCAAGAGGTCGGATAAAATACACGAGGCGATAGTGGTGATTCACTAGTATTTCAGTGAGTTTTCCGCCATTTTGTGAGAGAAGGGGTGGAGACGGTCTTCTTAAGCCTTTTTGACTTTTTCTCTATTGTTACCAAATCAGATTTAGGCCTACATCATTTGTCATAGTATTTTTAAGTCAGGGTTTTTTTGAAAATGATGGGTTGTTATAAAAGTCAGGGGAATTATCTTATAGTTGTACTATAGTTCAAAGTTCATGGTACTGGCCATTTTTGAACGACATCCAACTGTAAATAAACCACTGACTCTGAAGGTCAGGGAAAACCTGGGAAGATCAGGGAAATTTTGTAATGAATCTGTAGTGTTTTCAACCCTTAAATACGTAAATTCGTTTCCATTTGTGACGTCAGAGCGTAGGCGACGATAATCTTTAGACGGGTGTTAGTAGGAGGATATGTTTGCTACCGAATTTTTATCTATAAAAATGTGACGTAACACTTGGCCGCCGTTTATAATAAAATAATTTATACGCAGAAATATATGTATTTGACTTTGGGGGCGATTGATTGGTAATTGTTGCCGATTTTCCAAGTGACTCGATTGATAAGATAGATTATCAAGTTAGGTCTCTTTTTTTAGTCGACTCGAAATGTCCGTCCCCTTTATGAGGGTTTGAGGACCCCCGGTTTCCCTTTATTTAGCAAGCAAGGCGCTCGTTCGCTTGCTCTTTGGCATGATGGACCAGGCTGATCTTTTCGTTTTCGGGTGTGCTCGGCTAGGCTACGAAACGAATTCCGTCGCCGTCGTATCTCCCCTTGTGTTGTAACAACGAACTCTCCCATCGTCGTTCTAACACAGTCACACATACAACACACAAACCGAGCTTTAGCAGCTAGCTAGCTCCCTGAACCCAACCGGGGAACCGGCAACCGTGGTGGTAGTGGTGGTGGTGGTGGTGGGTATAGAAGAGGAAGGCAAGGGAGGCGAGGCGAGGAGGCAAGGCATCGCGAAAACCGTATAATCATAACACAGCCTCGGAGCCATTCGCGTTTGAGATAGCGCCGCGAGTACGTCGACGGTCATACGCTCGCTCAGTTCGGAATAAGTTGTTGGGAAAAATTTTCATCCCATTGTCTTTTTAGCCGTTATTCCTGTGGATTATTGTGCATTGCGCGTTTTGTTGTGATAAATTTGGAGGATTTATTATACCAGTTGTGTTAATTCGTTAGATACGGTGGGTCTCTCGTACGGAAGGGGATGTTATTTGTACATCAATGTGGCTGGCGTAGTAGTGTTTTGCTCGCGTGTGTTCGCGTTGTCGTTGGATGATTATTAAGGTATCGAAGGAGGAATAAGCCGTGACAACTGTCTGTATGTGCGGTTTGGGTCTACCGTCAAATTCCACGGTGACCACGTCAACGACCAGTATCGTTTCGGCCGCTAGTATCGAGAATCATGGGGATATAGGGTCACCCTTTGGGGGCCGAGTACGGGGAGGCCACCTGGATGACCACCAGGTACGCGGCGCGGGAGGACCGCCACCACCCCGTCAAACTCGGAATAATAATAATAATAACAACACGAGGACCACCACCGCCGCCGTAACGACCACCGAAGATTACTATAACGACGATTGCGAGACCATTATCGTTCGACCCATGGAACTAGCCACCTCCGCAAGCCGGGTGCCTTCAGTCGCACCTGGTCCTGACCCCGCCATGGCCCTGGGTGGAGCCGATTGGCTATCCCTACTTTACAGGTAATGAAATCCCCAACATCCTAAGTATAAACCGGTGACAGACGGACGGACATAGAGAGCGTAGTAACTAACACCTCCAACCTCCATAAAAAAGTCACCGGCGTATTTTTATACAACCAAGGCTTAGCAAAAAATATTCATATAATCAATTATCCGAAGTTCATTTTAAAATTAGTGAGTGTGGATTATTCTACACCGGCGTATTTTTATACGACCAAGGCTTAGCAAAAATATTTACATAATCAATTATCCAGAGTTAAAAACCGTTAATTATTTTTTAAAATTAGTTGAGAGGCTATTAGTGAGTGTGTAACATTATTCTGGAAAACTTTGGGATGTATGTTACACGGAAATTACGGGAAATACTTTGAAATTTCAGGGAGATTTTTGCATTTTTCTGTGAGGACGAAAATATTTCCATAGATTTTCGATAGAAAAATATTGTACGAAACTTTATACGATGTATTATCAATTCGTAATACAAACTAGGGTGTAGTGTTCGAGTTTTGGAGCCGACTTTAGTTACTTTTAAGAGGAAAGGGGGGGGATAAACACTACAAATATGGCGGATGTCTTTAGGAATTCAGATTGAGAGCTGTTTACATAGTTTATGTTATACGTTCACAAAGAATCGCAACTCCCTAAAAGAGTCTTTCTTAAAGAAAGCCGGGAAGGGAAAGAGAGAGAAAGACACGAAAGAGAAGAGAGAGGTCGAGAAAAATCTCAACCACCCCTTAAAATTTTGCCAACTTTAACGAAATAGATTCGTCCAAATCTCCAAACCCTAATTTTCCATTCGAGAATTATTAACCCCTTCTTCCGCCTGCCTCCCATTTGTGTTTTTTCTGTTACAAACTTAAAAAAATATACTTAAAAACAAACAAAAAATAACTACAGGGTTTATACTTTTGTCCCGTTTAGATACGTTTCAATTTTTGAAATTATATCCGATTTTATTATTTATTAGGTTATTTATTTTTATATGAGAGACTTGGTATTTAATATTACGTGTATATAAAATTATCCGACCCCTCCGTTACAGGGTGGAAAAATTTGTCATGTGGGAAAAGTAATTTTGATTAGATTTGCTTGCCCTTTTTAAAAAAAAAAAAAAAATCTCAAGAATTATCCGACCCCTCAAGGAAAATCTATATATATATATGAGTACAGGGTGTGACAAAGATATTTTGTTAGCGAAAAAGTATATGTTTGTTGCCTTTTATAAAACCTCAACAATTATCCGACCCCTCAAGGAAAATCTATATACATATGAGTACAGGGTGAAACAATTTTGTATTTTTTGTTAGCAAAAATATAATGTATAAGTTTTAAAACAAGGCTTAAAAATAGCCAAGGCCTAAAACCTCACGTGCTAACCTTTATCACCTATTCACCCCCCCCCCTATACGCGCGTGGTGGGACCATTTCAACAAGATGCCCCGCCTAAAGGTCTATTTGTAGAGTAATTTCTAGTACATAAAATTTTTTTTATTAATTTTAAATATTCATGTTGTTGGGTAAGTTATCACCCCTGTATCTCTTTTATTATTATTATTTTAGTTATTTTGTTAGAGAATGTAAAGGTACAAGCGAGACGCATTGACGTTTCAGAATTAATTTCCTAATTTTTTTTTCTCTCTCTCAATGTGTGTACCTCTATCGTATCACATACAATGGATAGACTAGAGGGGTGGGACATTTGTCAGCTATTGTTTATTTTTACATACATTTCGTATCGTTTTTCGTTCATACGACCCCTTTGTTCGAGGGGTTTTTAAGCAACTTTGAAAGGAAAAAAAAAATGGAGGGAGTGTTGTTAACTTAGTACCTCGTTCCTGATTGGCCGATATTTCACTGATAATTTACTCGAAAGTTGTTATACGTTCTTTTTAACGCGCTCGGTTGTATATAGATCCAGTTTAATCTGGATTCCGGTATTATTTTTTTTTATTTTGTAAAATAGAAACCAGTATATGAATTATTATTATCATCGAAAATTTCAACTTTGACCTCTTCGTTGTATCTTTTTATCAATCGAAGGGGTCAAAGGGTTGAAGAACCTAAATTTGTTAAGGACAAATATTGCGTAATGTTTAATTTTGGGTAAAGAATTTGATGGAAAAGTTTTGGTTGTAAGTTGTAAGGTCAAAGCTAGGGTCATGTCTAATCAGCCAAAATCGTTCGTTGTCTTAGCCGTAAAGGGGTCATTTAAGGTCAAATAGGATGAAGGGTTAACTTATAAACCTAAAGGGGGTATGGAAAATTCATCATCTACTTTTACTTTAGTGTAGGGTTTGTCAGGCGCTCAGTTTTCAACGCAACCAAGTTAGTCGAGTATTGATTTAAACTGAACTGTTAGCTTTTCCCTCTGGTCTCTTGGTTCATCAGGCAGGGTTCATACAAAGCTGGAAAACTCGGGGAAATAAATACTTATCACAAAAAAACTCGGGGAATTTTTAGAAAAATTCAGGGAAATTTGAGATGTTTGAGTAAGTTTGCTTTGAAGGTGTTGTTTTAACCTGGAAAACTCAGGGAAATCGGTTTTCCAAAAATTGTATGAACCCTGATTATGGCATAATATCCTTAAACTAATGTTAGTACTTATGTTTTTATTATATTTTTTGGGGTGGCTTATTCTTATTGGAAACCGTCAGGTTGACCTCTAAAGGTCATCGAAAGGTCACTCCATCTATATTTATAAATAAAATAAAATAAATTTCAGCAGTAATTAAGAAAGATTGAAATACGTTTAAATTAACCTATCGCATTGCGAATATAGCCTACGTTGGTTTAGAATAGATAAATCTAAGTTGTAAAATTATTTGGCTATCCGGGCCGCTGTCATTTATATTTAGGGCGTAGCAATGGCTGGCGTTTCTTCTCTTTAGTTCGTTCATTTCGTTCGTTCCAATCTGGAAACGTGGCTGGCTGTCGAATAACCAGGCAGGCTGGCTCGCTTGTACAGTGAAAAGCGCGAAAATTGCCGAAGGAACGAACATAAGCCCGGCGTTTCGCCACGAGAGTCGAAAAGTCGTCCTCATATTTTCTTCTAGCCAGTTACGTTTTTCCGCTTTTCCTCCCATGCAGCCCGACGACGAAGCTACGACGACGACGGTTTTGGCCTTTTACTCAAGCTTCTGTTGTGCTTGGCCTTTCTTCCGTAAAAATGCAAGATGGAAGACCGGAGATTTTTGTAGGGGAAAACCTTGGAGTATAGGGGAAAGGGAGGGGGTTTTCGGTTGGAGCGGACGGTGGTGAAATGGCTCTCCTAGCAGTTTCGTTTACGCATTTTATATGCAAGAAGCAAAGCGCTGCTGCTCTCAAAATGGCGAAGATGGAAAGAAAAAATCGTTCAAAGATGCTAAAATACTTACTTACATATGGGATATGGGAATCAGCTCAGCCATACTTGATGTACTTGGTTGGAGTCAATATGAGACCAAATGATTTTAGTATTTTTTATGTTTGGGATGTTTTAGGTTAGTTAATTTCTTGACCACTGGTTTGTGTAATATTTTCTGATGTATTTAGTATCGTATTTGGAAAGAGGGGAAAGGTAGTACCAGAGTTGTGGTGTTGACCATATTCTGACCAGTTGGTAAAGATTAATGTTTTTTTAAAAAACCTTGCTTATACGAGCTAAATTTGAGGGTAGAACCAAGTACTTGGTACCATTGGATAGAGGACAATTACGTCTATGGTACCCCCAAAGCGCATCATCGTATCTTTTAAAGTATCAGAGTTGTGACGTCCTAAATGTTGACCATTTGGGACCATATTCTTACAAAGTCTAAAAATAGTTTTTTAAAAAAAAAGGATAATGGACAATTATATCTACCACACCCTTGGTGTTTAAATTTCCAGAGTTCTGACGTCCCTAAGTTTAAAAAAAATAAGAAACTAAAATTAGGCCTAGTACCAAAGATGGTAATTTTGTTAATCACGTAAGAATATTGACATTAGTTAGTCAACGCTAGCTTTTATGGTGACGTACACGTTCATGAACCTCTCAGTTGAAGATCCCTTAGATCTTACTCTCGGGGTAGTCTCTCTCAGGTTTTGAGTTAAGAGGAAAGGAGAAAGAGAATCGAAGGAGCCTCCGCGACAAGTTAAGTTGGCATTGGAGAGTCAAAGCGAATTCTATCGGGGATTCCCTTTTGCTATTTGAGTACCTTAGTACCTACGTAAAGTTCGATAGCTAACTCCGCCATGCGATGCCAAATTAACGTGTCAGGTAAAGGAAGCGGCTAACGTTCTGCAACCCAAGAAATCTTCTGTACCGCCAGAAAGGGAAATGGATGAATATCAAAACGGAAGTCCATTACTCGGAAGTTAGTAGGAAATGGACCATTTCTGAAAAATCCATACAGAGAAACCAGACCGCCATTGATGGGGGTTCACAACACGTGGGACGCTATCCAACTCGCCCTGCCTCTAGCGGTGCCTCTTGGTAATAGGGGAGAATACCCCAATGGCGGCCACGCCCCTTTTTATTGTGTTCTTTGTATCTAATTCCCGAAATGGTCTATCTTATTGAAAGGATCGTGTT
The DNA here is from genome assembly GCF_054372755.1 of Phalangium opilio. NCBI lineage: Eukaryota > Metazoa > Arthropoda > Arachnida > Opiliones > Phalangiidae > Phalangium > Phalangium opilio. The sequence continues at coordinate 95,624 of NW_028324170.1, forward strand.
CATTTATTACTTCAAATTCGTCATCTTCTGTCTGGCTAGGACCTAGATAGAGTCATTGTATTATTTTGTTGGCCTCATTTGACGTTACGTAAGATGGTGCTAGGGACGGCGCGCGCACCTTTATGAATGTTCCCTGGCATTTTGCGGGTGCACCGGCAGAACTTGAACCGCCGCCGGAAGTGCGTCAAAAAATCGGCTCTAAGCAGCTGTAGAATTGCCGCTGCCTTTTCTCCCAGCTGATGGCTCGCTTCTAGCTGCTTCCTCTAGTTGTAGTAAGGGTATTCCAACTGTACTCCCTAGCGACCTGGAGTGGAGTTGGAGGAGTTGCGAGGGATTCCGAATCCTACGCCTTTGCAAGCCTTATTTTATTTAGGCTTAACGTTAGGCCTAAAACTCTTTTTATGCACAGATTTGTAACATATACATTTTGGGATTTTTGTTTTGTTATATTTTGCGTCTAAGGTGTGACGTCATTGGTGGTCTTAGGGTGATCTTTATCAGGGTTGATGTGGGTCTGTTTAAGTCAGGCAGTTGAAATAATGGACCAGATAGTCAGGGAATTTGATTACATAATTTCCGATAATTTCCAAATTGAGTGTTGACTTGGTTTATTAACAATAATATTTTTATTAATATGCTGTTAATATTGACACGTATTTTGTCCAAAACGAGTTAGGGAAAAAATCACGGGAAATAGGGGAATTTGAATCTGAACATTTCATTTTTTTTTTCTAACTTTTCACAATACCATGGCGCCTTGGTCTAACAGACTTCGTCGGACTTCTCGGTGGTTCAATTTAGTCCGGTTTTCCGATCAATAATTGCTTTAATTACCGCACACTGCCAACTTGTATTGATTCCCTAGACTTACATTAACCCTTTTGGTCTTCTAGTCTCTCCTTAGCCCTAGTTGAGAGGAGCCTAAAGCCCAAACCAACTTTGAACATTGTCTGTCAATACGTTCGTTTATTTTAAAAATCTCATTTAAAATATTAATAATGTTAAAAATTTACGTACGATATCGAGGGGATAATCACTCTATTTCCCCCTCTCAGTGTATCGATAGAGGATAGGGTAATTTAGGCTTAGCGACTGATCCCTCGAATCGTAACGAATTGTATCGTATCCCTATTTGAATTTCGTCATATTTTCGAAATGATTTGATTGGCTAGACAACGGAAGAGACTTCATTAAATTATTCTATAGTTTCTGGGCGTTCACGCGGATTGCCGCGTACTTGAATTTGTCCTAGTTACTAATAACATTTTTCCATTGGCATTTTTTAACAAGGAGTAATATTATCGGGGAGTGGGAGATGAAGCATTACGTTAGGTCTCCTTGAATATTGATTGCTCCATCGTGGTATGGAGATTACTGGCAGTTAAATCTATAAATTTAATTAATTAGGTTTTAACGCATCTTAACTATTAAATTAAAATAAACCTCTCATTTAACTTGAATTTTGAATTCTTAAAAAAAAAAAAAAATATGAAAAAAAAAGTTCATGATTCCCACGATACAAATTTCGTTACATTTACAATCTTGGAAGGTACCAATTTTTGCCCATTTAAAACCGGTTTTCCTTTTGCAAGAAGGAAAAAAAAGTATCAGCTTAGGTTCAAGAAGGGAGAACCTAATTTTTTATCTGATAAGGGGGGGGGGAAGTTGGGTAGGTCTTCGATTCTATCTGAGAGAGACTAATCTAGACTCGCGTTGATGTATTTTCTGGCAACACGGCAAAGCAACTCGAAACTAGAATCGGCGGACGGCCATAGCTAGCTTATATATACTTTCTCTCCTTCGTTCATTGGTGGTGTGTGGTACCTTAGGTAAAATGGATAGTGGTGGTGGTGGACTGGTACGTACTACGACGCTAGGCAAAAGCAGGACTTGCTTGGGCTGCTGGTTAGGTTTGTGAGAGGTGTAAGGGGGGTTGGGCCTTGGTTTTGTGCTATGGACTCGCGGGTTCAATATTGATTTGTTCGGTTTCCTCCCCCCTTTTACTACCCCCTCCCTGGTGCGAGTTTGACACCATCAGCATCAGCTTGCTGCTTCTCCACTGTTCTTCTCGATCTGCTTTTCAAATTTCGAACAAATTTGAGCCGAGGAACACCGAGATGGTGTGATGAAATGGCTCCTCTGTTCTTGGTGGGTGATACGAAACGATTTCAAAATAATATTGAATGATAGCTTCTTATACCCAAAATTGTAAAATGGCGGTGTCTGTAACCAATAGATTCCCAGGCCTAATCGCTTCTACCTGTAATGGTTAAGAAAATTTTAGGGATAAATGCATTAACTACCTTAACCTAACTTAATCTTATCAACTTCTTCAAGATTTATCTTCCTGATTCATTTATTTCTTTCAAATTCTTTAAATAGGTTCCATCCCATTTCGATTGATTAATTAGTACTTTAATGATTTGCGCCAAGTATCTTTAATTTTTATTTAGTTTAAAAGATATGTGGGGAAACGGCAATTTTTATTTTTGGCTATTTCTGTTATTTCTCGGGCCTTGATGGTTAACTTGTAACCACAAGTGTTTAGTATCTTTAGAATGGGAAGAAGTATGGCTATGGCATACTCAAACGATTGCCCCCGTATCTTTTAATGAATGACCAGAGTTATGACCTATGGCCTATGAATGTTGGCCTTAATTTCTGTACCTACGTAACCAAATTTCCAAAACTCACCTGATTATTTTGTTCTCATACTGGGTGTGATTTTTTTTTTCTTGTTTAGTTGTTTAGAAGCCGATTATTTCGAACCCTTAATTTATTGATTTGATGTAGGTAGTCCACTTATTAGGTATCGTTAAATACATAGTTAGTGTTCAGGCTAGGATGACCCGTACCATTTACACAAGGAGAAGAAAAATAGTCTGCAGTTTTGTCTTTTAAAAGTTGCCTGGTCACCTTGTGTAAACGGTGGTATGAATCCTCCTAGCCTAAAAACTATGACCTTTTACATCCAATAAGAATTTCCTTGTACCCGGCTTTAATATATCGCCATAGTTCTGAGGTCCCAAAAATACCAAAAATCAGTATTATATTTATATTACTCAAAGACACAAACGAGTTATAATGAATTCGATCCATAATTGAGTCATTTGATTATCGATACTTGGAAATATCTATCTTTCATTCCGTCTGTTTCCAACACCACGTCATGGCGGCGGCCATGATGCTTATCAAAGTGCCTTCCCTTTTAACCAGGTCCATATTTAGGCTTGCTAGCGTGAATTTTAGGCCTATCGTACGTATAGTAGACGCAAAATGCTATGCTCCAACACAGCCTGGGCTTTGATGATGATGGTGGTACTACGACTCGAGGAGGCTCCTATTCCGGAGACAGAAATCCGCGTCCGTCGCGAGAGAGAGAGAGGTGACTGGAGGGGGGAAGGAAGGGGGAGAAAGAGAGTACAAGAGGGTGATGAGAATGAATTCCAAACCCATCCTCAACCCTCCATCTTCTCCTCACTGTGCTTTGAACCTACAATACAGAGTGACTTAGCTATTTCATCTCAGCTCAAGGGAAAGACAACCAAATCATGGAAAATTCTACTCTTTTTTTTTTTTTTTTTTCTTTCTAAAACAAAGAATATAAAAAAATATTAAGGAGGATGTTCTTTGGGTGTACGATTTTGACTCTAAAATGTAACTTCTATCTCGATTTTGAAGTCCGGGTCACTGTTTTCGTGTTATGATTTGATGGAGTGTTTTAGGGATGACCCCTTAATGAAATTAGAAATCATTGACTTACTTTTTCTTGATTAAATTTAAGGGGTCATCCATAAAATAGGGTTTCAAAGTTACCGGTCTATTAAAATACTTTTGGTTGAGGTCTTTGAATCCACGTCGACCTTATCACCTTTTTTTGTCGAATTTGATGACGTAATTTAGAGCAAAACCGCCAGCGATCTCCTGTAGAATTCCTTTTATTTTATTGAGTCTTAAAGTATTATTTTGACCCACGTTGGTCGAGAAGAAATTTTTGCTATTGAATGATATAAATTTAATTAGTTTTTCGACGCGGTTGAAATTCTTTTACCAATTGGTATAGAGGAAAATCACATTATTATTATACAGGGTGTTCCAAAACGGGAGGGTGGTATTACCGCCCAAGTGTAGTGGGACTGTTCTATGGGAAATCAATTTTGAGTCTAATATTGACCCAAAGGGTCACCGTTTTACAAGTTACGAACGTTAGAGTGCTTTACGAATGACCCCTTAACTAAATGACAACTCTAATTTAACTAAGGGACCATCCCTTAGGTCGAAACGTCATAGAATTTAACATTTTCCGTTAACCTGTTTTAAAGAACGTTGGCGTGCTTTACGAATGGCCCCTAATAACTGAATGACAATTCTAATTTAACTAAGGGACCATCCCTTAGGTCAAAACGTCATAGAATTTACCATTTTCGACTCAAAATTGATTTCCCATAGACCCAATCATCCATCCCATTACACTTCATTCGTACCAACACCCTCCTTTTTCGGAACACCCTGTACAGTAGAATCTTCGAATAGCTGAACCCACACTGTGCATACACTACTTCCCATGGTTCTTTTCGATGCCGGTTAGAGTTTTCCCTCGCCTTTTCAAGCTTCCTTTTTGGTAACTAGGTTCTCTCCTCACAGCATTGTCAAGGCCGTGAGAGAGAGCGAGAGAGGCGACTCATCTTCTGCTCGGGCTATGGATGATGGGATGCCAGGGATGGCCACAATCGGAAGTTTTTTTCCCCAGAAATTTCCCCTAACGTTTCCGAGTTCGAGAGCAGCAGCAGCGTGCCTGCCTGCCCGAGTCGAGCTATGCCGACATTTTATAGCCCATCGCCTGCCTACTTACTTGGGTCACCGACGCCATCTTTGATGTTTACTAATTCTCTAGCCGAGTCCGCTCCGCTTTCTCTTTGTTAGTTTCGTTTCATCCCCTAATCCTTTAGTAGCGTACCGAATCGGGATTCACTCGAGGTCAAGTAATAAATACACGTTCTATGTGGTAAAGTTACATAAAAAATTTTGGGTTCAAGTAAATAAGATATAAATTCGGTTTTATGGGCGCAATTTTCGGCCATCTTTTAAAATGGCGGCCGGAAAAATTAAAATTGTCCCCACGGGCAACGCCTTTCCCTTTTGCTGCTAGTTATAAAGTTAAAGGTGTGTTTCCGGTATAACATCATTTCCGCCAATAGGGAGCTAATAACTGGCTTGGGGGAATAGATGGTCTGACGTAACGCAGCCCCTCTCTGTTTAGCATTTTTTGCGCGTAGAATACTGTTTCCAACCCGCCGTTAGGGGGGATGAAACTCCAGTAAGAGATAGAAGGGTGTGACGTTTCAGGGTCAGAACTGTTAGCTCCCTATGAAAAATATATCTCCTTTGTTTCCACACTTTAAAATTGCATAAAATATTGTAATAAACGTATTCATTAAAACAACATTTTCACACACACAAGTCACCACCAACCGCCATTTGGTTTTATTAAGTTAAACATATCTTTTACAAGTCCCTCAAAATTAATAAGACGAGTGAACTAGGTCGTAAACGCGTACGTCAAAAGTTGACGAGAGGTCGTGTTAGTGCGAACTAATCCGCCACTCTTCCTTAATACACCCTTGCCGACAGTTTAAAAAAATCTGTTTCACTTTTTTCTCTCCCTTCGTTGTCAGCTACTAACCTTGCACACTCCTCCTGATTTGAGGAGTAGCAAGTCTTCTCTTTCCCTCTCCCTCGTTCTCTCAAGTTTATGTTAGGATGGTAACTTACACTTCTTCCTTAAGAGAGAATAAACGCTGGAGAAGTGGCATCCAAAAAAAATGGTTTCTACGTTTTTTTACTGCTACTCGATATAAACCTTTTTCTTACGGCCATTTTTAAAAATTCTCGGCCACCCTTAAGTATGAAATTTCGCAGTCAACTTTTTCAGTAGTAGTAGCCGTCGGTTTTCAAAAAAATTCGCCGAAAACAAGCGGTACTGCCAGCTCAAAAATGTCTGCCAATCCCGAATTAGTATAGTCAAGTGGTGCCAGTCATTTGTGAGTGCAACTGAACGCTCTCTGCAACAGACTAAATAGCTTGTTCAATTCAGTTCCAAACCCGAGATGCTAGAGTCACAAATTACTGGCAATCCCGTGAAGCGCGGTTAAAGTTTTAAAACGTGGGAGGCAACTTCTCTAACCCCTTCAGTACATGCTACCCTTTAACCTAGGGGCGGGGGAAAACGTTTATTCTGGTTATTCTCCGCTTTATAAAATGAAATCTAATCGGACAAATATTTAATTTCAAAGTTTGCCTGCGGGCCCTATACTATTTATTCTCTCTGATGCCGTCAACGGCGGGCAAATGCACTTGTTGTCGGGAGCGGGGAGCACGCTCTCGGCGGGAGGAGAGAAAGAGAGAGGGGGGATGACGGAGTTAGCTAGTAGCAGACTGAACAGAGAGAGAGAGAAACCTAGGGAGGGAGGGGAAACGGAACGGAGCCGCTAGACTAAAGATAACCAGTTAAGTCTCTTAACACTCCTCTTCGCAGCAAAATGCGAACGGAGCGCCGACGAAAAATGAAGCATGTCAAACGACGATTAGGGGATGCGGTTTTAAACGGCGCGCGCCTGATAGAACACGGAGAATTATACCGACAGGAGTAGAAAGAAAAAAATAATAAAAAGAAGTTGTAGCGTCGTCAACTAATATTTACGAGCTCATGTTACTGGTTATTTTTAAACGTGTTCAGATATTTCTGCAGGTTAAAATGTGGATTAAATATGTCAGGGAAAACCTGAATAGTCAAGGAATTTTTAAATGAAACATTTGTACAAACTGATCAAGAAATATTAAGTTTAATAATCCACTTAATTCGATAATTGGGTTATTAATTTAATCAAGAGCTAAAATCACTCTTTGTGCAAAGATTAAGTGTAATCATAGAGTTATCCCTTTAAAGGTACATCAATTAGGATGAGTTAGTGTCCCCTCGGTTTTGGAAATTCTTTAACGAACCGTGAATCGCCCCTTCGCTCTTGAATAGGGTAGTGACACTTCGTGTAAACTTCCCGCAGTTGGGTACCGTTTACTTTAGTTCAATTGCCATATTCTATTACTTAATTCCTCCGTATCCGATTGACGGACTAACCTGTCATTGGAATCAAAATAAAGCGGAGTTTTTCTCACGTAATTTTTCTCATTGAAGAGAAATAGTTCGTGTCAACCTTGAATGAGTGTGTTTTGTGGATTGTCTGGTAGTAGGGTGATATAGAGGTACCTGCGCGCGTTAAGCCTAACATAATCTTCCGCGTTTAGAAGCTGTTTTTAAGTTTTGGTTTTTTTTTAGAGAAAGGATATTATTTTCACGACGCCATATTTGTTTCAGTTTATGAGAGCCTGTACGAGAACGCATCTGGTTTTCATTAGTTGCGTTTGAACTCAGGGAAAAATATGGGAAAAAGTTAGGGAATTTAAAAATGGGATAAATAAGGTCAGGGATTTTTAAAATGGAATGGGGTAACAAAATCCGGGAATTTGATTTGAGTGGGAAGGTTTTTTGGTACTTGTTTACAAATAATAATATTATTAAAAATATATTGTTAACACTTAACAACTTTTGATCTAAAAATGTCAGGAAAAAATCACAGGATATTATTAGGGAAAAGTCAGGGAATTTAAAAGTTTTCTGGCAAACTCTTATGGTTTTTGGGACGTCATATCGGTTTGATTTTATTTCTAAAACCTTAACTGGTTTTCCCTTTTACGATGTTTTCCAAACCGCTAAAAGACTATGCCTAAAACGATCATACCAGTTTCGAAATATATTGTAATCCCGCTGTGTGTTTGTGATAACGTCTTTCCTAATCTAAAACCACTACCTTAAAAAAATATTCCTACTTAAACTACACGTGAAAATAGGCGAAACCCGACGTATACTACGACTACACTTTCTCTGTAAATTACGTATAGAATGACTAAGTAATAAGCAAAACCTCAAACGTTAATAAAAGTTGCCTATACTCTGTTAAATTTGTCAGGTTAGCAAATGATTGAAACAAGCGATAGAGTAAGTTGGCCTTAATTTAGAATACATTTACTTTGTTTATAACATTTCACCCCCAGATGTTAAAAAAATAATAAAATATGAATTATATATACATCTACCTACTTGCTCTAGTCTGTAATCTTTCAGTGAGCACTACTGGAACAATAAAAACATAAGTACGAAATTCTGGGCATTAGCGGAAAGCAAACGTTTGAGCTACCATAAGTTTATAAGTGATATGTTCCTTCCATAAGTATGACACTACCTATACTAGCTCTAGACTTACTTAGAGCTAGTTCTAGCAGAACGACCGAAGCGAGAATTGAAGTCCAACAACTCTGTGGTTAATTTTGCAGGACCAAGTTCCATCTAGGTCCTATTTAGTCTGTATTACTAAGCTTTGACAGCAGCGCCTCACCTGGCGTATGTCGCTTTACTTCGAATCTATGACCTACTTCAATCACTTCAAAATTACAAGCTCCGGTTTCTAAGTTACCAGTGACAAACTTATGGTCAAACATATCTTATGAACTTATGGCGCTACATATTATTGATTTCCTCTCGAATGTATGTCCCTCTTGCTAACCGAGTTGCAAACGTTTAGCTACGCGACAAATTCCAGCGAAGCCCGAGTTAGTTTTATTCTTATTCACTTAATTTTGAATACCTTGAGGACTAAATTATTATTCTACCCATGTTCATTATGTTTGCAGAACTGCGCCATTTGTAAATTGAATGACACCCTATTTAAACAAAATTAAAAATAAATAAAAAAATCGTTTATTTCGATTATTTTAGTCTATTTTTTTGTAGTCATATGACCCACATTTGCTTGTCGGATAGATAGATACATATGGAGGGTTTGTTGTGGCGTTTTGAGTTGAAAAATAATTGGTTAAATTCCCAAGTTGCACCGCGTGTCCCTACGTCATCTCATAAATAAGCTTTTTCACTAAACAATGGTTGCTATGACATTTGTTACTTCATAAGTTTTAATGCTCCTTGCTTATTTATAATCACGTGACTTATTTATTAATTATTCAGGCTTTGCTGTCTGCTATATTTTATTTAAATTCGAAATTGATACCAGTGAAGACAGACGCGCAGCCGAATTAGGGGTTTTTAAACAATTTTAGATTTTAATATTATATATAAAATAGTTATAATTATTTTAATGGCTGAAAACAAAGACTGGATTTGTTATTACGCCAGGGCACAATGTTTTCTGTTAGTGGTTGTTTAAATTAATATTGGAAACTTTAATTATTTGGACTAATTATTATTATTTATTTATTTGTCTTTTTTAATTAGGTGGAAACCAGAGATTATGGACAATCTTCACAGCCTGGATCCAAGGAAACAAACATTACTAGAAGCTCGAATTTTGGGTGAAAAGGTAACTTGAAGAACAAAATTTTGCTTTCTCTCTCTCTCTCTATAACAAGGGGTTGGATACTTAACTGTCCTCATCTGTATATTTCAAAGGTGGAAGTTTTACTAAACACAAAATATTGACCTATTCGTTTCGTTCTGTTGTTACTGATGTGAAAACCCTTGACTAGACTTATAGAAACGGGATGGGGTGGTATAAATGACCTTCAAGTTGATAATGACCCCGGAATTAATCGAAACCTTAGCTAACCTTACAAGTAGGTTGGATGGCATTTAACCTATCCAATCTGACATAACCTCTGGGTAGAATACGACAACCTGACCCATCCCGTCCCCTCTATTGAACCAAACCAAACCAAACCTAACCACGCCTAAACTAATCGGTGTTCGGGTTACCATCTTATTCCCAACCAAAACGTATCTGGGGGTGTAAGAAGGCACCTTCTAAAGTGTCTACATCAGTTCTGTTAGTGTTAATAGGGCAGTCGAGAGAAGGGGGGCAATTCGGTCAGTTTCTGCTGGACCCGTACCTTCTTGGGGTCATATTTTGCCGTGCCCACTAACTCTCGACGGCCCTATCTGCTATTACTCTATGGTTTAAGACGAGGCTGGGGTTTGAAAAAGAATGTATATTTGCCCAATGGTGGTGTTTTTTTTTCTTCTAAGTCTATTGGGCTATATATTCTCTTTTCGTGCAGCCAAACCATTCTAATAGCTTACTGTATCAGCAGTCCTCTCAGCATTCTCATTCGCCGCTGACCCCATCGGCGGCGGCGGCTCTACAGCAAGGGGCCCATCAAGGGTCCATGTCTCAGGGGTCCGGCCTACCCGCGGCTCACATCCCCAGTCCAGCCGGTCTTCTGGCCTCCAGTCACGGTGGTGGTTCCTCGGGCACGGGAAGCAATCACAGCGCCGGTGGCCCGCCTCCCCCCTCCGTTCTCGGTGCTGTTCCTGGTTTAAACCTAGTCGCTGGTCAAACGATGGTGCCTGGCCAACAAATAAACACTCCAAACCATAATCAGGACTCTAATATGAGCACAGCCAGTCTCGGTTCGCAACACAGCGATAAAGAAGCCCAGCTCGAGGTAAACGACAACTCGTCACTAAAAATTACCCATCTTCTTTAAATTGCTATCTAGACGCCAATCAATCCGCGCGCCACTCTCACTTTAAAATCACTAGAAAAATAAAGAATTATTCTCTAAAGGGGTAGTCTCACAAACAGATTTTATAGAAGTGACACCGGGAATACGTATCTACCCGTTTATAAGAATGAAAGTAAAGTTCGCGATGTGAACGGGTACTTCAGTTAACGGTACCCCTTCTATCTTCCCAGCACAATTCCGCGTGTCACCTCTATAATTTGCTGGTTGTATGGTAATTACTAGCGCCGGTAATTTGCGTAACTGTAGGAAAATACTTAGTAGAAAATATGTGTAAAATCGCGAGAACGCGACCGTGTGTTTGTGTGTGCGTTTTGTGATTTTAACGAAAACCCAAATTGTTTGGACTTTTAAGACGGATAAACTCCATAGAACGCAAACGACAGCCGACAGGAAAAGAAAGAGGAAAGAAGACTCTGGTAAATACCATTCATTTAATTTAACACGATATTCCTATGGTTCACGATATTGTAATTCAAAAGTTAACTCATATTTTCCGTTAGTTTTGAACTTAATTCTTAGACGAACTTTTCGTAAATATTTCTTTCTAGGGAAGGGACCAAGAGGTGAAAATAAGAAAATAAATGAATATTTTAAGGTGAGAGAATATTCTTATTAATATCATTTTTTTTTTATTTTAATTAATAAATGTCCGATTTTAATTATTATATTTATCCCCCTTAATTTTTCAAAATAATTCTACTCGCAAACCTTTAAATGAAATAATAATGACGTCGTAAAAACAATCAATATTAATTAGTGTCCCCCTAATTATTATTATTATTATTATTATTCTTTAAAATTTATTTTTCTGTAAGATCTGAAAACAATTATTTTGTTTTTTGTTTGTTTGTTTTCCCCTGAACAAAACAACAACGCATTTTCTCTGTACATAGCATCAAGCTCATAGTCCTAGTCGATTCGGAGGGACAAAGTCTCCCACCCCTCAAGGTTACTACTTGGTACGTTTAAACAAACCCTTATTAACTTAGCATGTTGGGCAAATTTCTCCCCCCCGCTTTGGGTTGGTTGCCATTTAAAATATATATCGGAGGTTTGCGAGTAGTTAGGTTAAGTTAGTCGCTTGCGGTTTGGTTTTTCCCTACATTTTTGTTTCCTTTTTTCTTCCTGGCTTATATCTAAATGTGTTTACACTTAATAACTTTGTATTTTAGCCTACATTTGGTAGGTGAAATTTAGTTTGAATTTTAGTTGTTGTTTGGTACTACTTTATCCAATGGTTTTCTTGCCTTTAAAACTATTTTTACGTAGTATTGGCACTACCTATCCCTTCATTATCAGGGTTCATACAAACCTGGAAAACCGGGATAACCTGGAAAAATCAGGGAAATAAATAGTTGACCAAAACCTCAGGGAAAATTCAGGGAAATTTCCAATTTTTAGTAAAATTCAGGGAAATTTAGGTCAAACAGGGGGCCGAGTAATTAAACAAAATGTTCATAAACATACAGGATTAACATTACACTATACTTTGGAGGCTCGTAACTCTGGTTATATTAGAGATACGGGGATGTCCTTTGATTATGTAATAGTCCTATTTATCCCCCTTTAACATTTGCTCCATAGGATACTCCATATAGGGGGGAAAAACCTGTAAAACTCAGGGAAGTATATGGGGAAAAAACTGGAAATCTCAGGGAAATTTGTTTTCCAAAAGTTGTATGAACCCTGATTATATATTTTCCAATGAAGGGATATAATGGGGTGCCCGTACTACGTAGATTTCGTTTTAAAAAAGCGTTATTCGGAACATGTTTTGTCACGCAGTTTTTTTATAATGCTTTTAAAATAAAAACGAAAAACGAAGAAAGCGAAACCTTTTTACGAGAAACGTATGTTTTTTCTAAGCGATTATAGTTGAAAGAAAGCTTAAATTCCTGATTTGAGAAACGCGTCCGTTTTGGTGGTGATAAATACGGTGCGAATATAAAGTTTGTTAGTTTGATGCTAATTTCGGAGCTATTCGTTATATCTTTCCAGTTCCCCCATTCACCTCAAGGAAACCCTCTAGGATCTCCGCCGGGTTCAAATGTAAATAGCAACTTGGACTATTCCAATATCCTAGCCACCTTGCAGCAACACGGCCAACTAAGTCAGCAAGGTCAACCGGTACAAGGGCAATCGCAGTCGCAAACCGTCTCGTCGCATCCACTTTCCATTCAACCTCAACGTAGCCTACAGTTGGTCCACTCAGCCATGCAGACAGATTTAACTATTAATAAAATCAAGGAACTGGATAGCAAGTCCGCCTCTGATCTTGAAATGAGGGACAACAAAATAGACGAACTGCAGAGAGTAAGTTAAGATCAAAGTCCCTCGTTTCCCCGGACCTTATTCTTCCCTCGCAATTACGTGTTTTTAGTCATCGGAGGAACTTAAAAGGCAGTTACAAGCTCAGCAAAAATTAATAGAGAAACAGAAAGAACAATTAGTCAAATGTATAGATGTCACAAAACAATTACTATTAGAAAAGGTTTGTTTTCATTTGTTCGAGAACTTTAAAAGGTGTTCCCGAGACTTTAACGTACGCGTCTCTAATTTTAAACGAACGCGTAGTCTGCGATGGAAAAGAAGGCGGCGAGGCAGAAATGTATGCAAAACAGGTTAAGGCTGGGGCAGTTTGTGACACAACGTCAAGGGGCTTCCTTTGTAGAAAATTGGGTAGATGGCTACGCATTCACGGAGCTCATGAAGTACGTTTTGTTTACTACGGTGTCCCGTTGTTATTGTTTGTCGTTCGGTAAGTGCTAATTTCCGCTTTACACGCTCGCTACTTCGTAGAAAACAGGAACAAATCAGTTCCGAAAGGGAAGAAATAGAAAGGCAGCGCAAATTATTAGGGAAAAAGAAACCTAGTATGGGTCCACCCAAAGGAAGGGGTGGTAATGGCGCTGCTAACTTAGCAAATGGTGATTTTGCTAAACCAGATCCTCCTAAAGAGTAAGTTTTGAACTTCCATTTTATATATAGGCTCCCTGGGGAAACTGCTTCTTCATATTTTTGTTCTTCTTGTTGTTGTTGTTATTAGCCGAATGACGTGGTTAGAATATTACGAACAAGAAGAAATCCTAAAATTACGGCAAGCAAACTTGAAGAAGGAAGATACGGACTTGCAAGTGGAGTTGGAGAAATTGGAAAGGGAACGAAATCTTCATATTCGAGAGCTCAAGAGGATCCACAATGAAGATCAGTCCAGGTTGCACGATTTTTTTCCATTACACAAACGGCTCGTTGAATCCGCGAGCTTTACCTACCGTAGGATACGTAAAATCATGCTCTTAACAGGGGGCTTAAAAGGACACTTGCAATGCGATAGATTTCTTGACCTAAAATATCAAAAATGGGATTGTAATTCGATCCTTGGGACATTGATCAGTTCCTGGGACATTGATCAGTTCCTGGGACATTGATCAGTTCCTGGGACATTGATCAGTTCCTGGGACATTGATCAGTTCCTGGGACATTGATCAGTTCCTGGGACATTGAGCAGTTTCTGGGACATTGATCAGTTCCTGGGACATTGATCAGTTTCTGGGACATTGATCAGTTCCTGGGACATTGATCAGTTCCTGGGACATTGATCAGTTCCTGGGACATTGATCAGTTTCTGGGACATTGATCAGTTCCTGGGACATTGATCAGTTTCTGGGACATTGATCAGTTCCTGGGACATTGATCAGTTCCTGGGACATTGATCAGTTCCTGGGACATTGATCAGTTCCTGGGACATTGATCAGTTCCTGGGACATTGATCAGTTCCTGGGACATTGATCAGTTCCTGGGACATTGAGCAGTTTCTGGGACATTGATCAGTTCCTGGGACATTGATCAGTTCCTGGGACATTGATCAGTTCCCGGGACATTGATCAGTTTCTGGGACATTGATCAGTTCCCGGGACATTGATCAGTTCCCGGGACATTGATCAGTTCCCGGGACATTGATCAGTTCCCGGGACATTGATCAGTTCCCGGGACATTGATCAGTTCCCGGGACATTGATCAGTTCCTGGGACATTGATCAGTTCCTGGGACATTGATCAGTTCCTGGGACATTGATCAGTTTCTGGGACATTGATCAGTTCCTGGGACATTGATCAGTTCCTGGGACATTGATCAGTTTCTGGGACATTGATCAGTTCCCGGGACATTGATCAGTTTCTGGGACATTGATCAGTTTCTGGGACATTGATCAGTTCCTAAGAATTGATCTAAAGATTACTATCCTTCAATCCAATGTTGGATTGTTGATATTTTAAGCCCTCGAAATTTATATTGCACGTGGTTTTTGTTTTTGTTTATTTATTGTTTATTCTTTGTTTGTTTTAGAGTCTTGTTTATGTTTTCTTGTTTTGGTTTTGTCTATTTTTACGTTTATAATTTTGTTTTATAGGAATAAGGCTTACGTGACAATTAGGCATATTTTTTTAGAAAATAGGTTTGGTGTTATTAGAGAAACCTCATAATTCTACCCCTGTGACCGGTGTAGGTTTAACAACCAGAACACGCTACACGAGCGATACTTGCTACTGGCCTTATTAGGGAAAGGTGGTTTCAGCGAAGTGCACAAAGCCTTTGACTTGACGGAAGAAAGATACGTTGCCTGCAAAATACACCAGCTCAATAAAGACTGGAAGGATGATAAGAAAGCCAATTACATCAAGTAATTATATATACTTACGTTTATTATTAGGCGCAGTGTTCTTACACCTGTTGGGAGTGGGAGGGACAAGAGATGGGTTGGGCGGGACATTCTTTTTTGTAGTTGGGTAAAGATTATGGTATGTACTTGTATTTTTAGACACGCCCTACGTGAATACAACATCCACAAGTCTCTGAATCATCCGCGAGTGGTCAAGTTGTACGACGTCTTTGAAATCGATGCCAATTCTTTTTGTACGGTGCTGGAATACTGCGATGGCCACGACTTAGACTTCTATCTTAAACAGCACAAATCAATTCCCGAGAGGGAAGCCAGATGCATTATTATGCAAGTTGTCCACGCGTTGAAGTACCTGAATGAGATTAAACCACCTATCATACACTACGATCTCAAACCTGGTAAGTTTACGTAAACTACGATTTAACGCTAAAATCGTACGCCAGCCATCTTCCTCCGTGACACGAAACGCGGTATTGTCTCGTTTTCTTCGTAGGGAATATCTTACTGGGTAGCGGGAACGTTAGTGGCGAGATCAAAATCACCGATTTTGGTTTAAGTAAAATAATGGACGATGAGAACTACAGTCCCGAATATGGGATGGATTTAACGTCTCAAGGAGCGGGAACTTACTGGTATCTTCCTCCGGAATGCTTCGTCGTCGGCAAAACTCCTCCTAAAATATCTTCTAAAGTCGACGTATGGAGCGTTGGTGTCATATTTTATCAGTGCTTGTATGGCAAAAAGGTAATTAACCTTCTCTATTAATTGTCACGTATGGCGCGTTCACCTTTATAATAATCGCGAATAGTAAGCTTATACAATCGCGAATGATGGGCGTTAATAGTCGGGGGTCGGGAACGTCGTTTTTTCGTAGTCGGGAATCGGGAACGTCGTTTTTTCGTAGTCGGGAGTCGGGAACGTCGTTCTTTCGTAGTCGGGAGTCGGGAACGTCGTTCTTTCGTAGTCGGGAGTCGGGAACGTCGTTCTTTCGTAGTCGGGAGTCGGGAACGTCGTTCTTTCGTAGTCGGGAGTCGGGAACGTCGTTCTTTCGTAGTCGGGAGTCGGGAACGTCGTTCTTTCGTAGTCGGGAGTCGGGAACGTCGTTCTTTCGTAGTCGGGAGTCGGGAACGTCGTTTTTTCGTAGTCGGGAGTCGGGAACGTCGTTTTTTCGTAGTCGGGAGTCGGGAACGTCGTTTTTTCGTAGTCGGGAGTCGGGAACGTCGTTTTTTCGTAGTCGGGAGTCGGGAACGTCGTTTTTTCGTAGTCGGGAGTCGGGAACGTCGTTTTTTCGTAGTCGGGAGTCGGGAACGTCATTTTTTCGTAGTCGGGAGTCGGGAACGTCGTTTTTTCGTAGTCGGGAGTCGGGAACGTCGTTTTTTCGTAGTCGGGAGTCGGGAACGTCGTTTTTTCGTAGTCGGGAGTCGGGAACGTCGTTTTTTCGTAGTCGGGAGTCGGGAACGTCGTTTTTTCGTAGTCGGGAGTCGGGAACGTCGTTCTTTCGTAGTCGGGAGTCGGGAACGTCGTTCTTTCGTAGTCGGGAACGTCGTTTTTTCGTAGTCGGGAGTCGGGAACGTCGTTTTTTCGTAGTCGGGAGTCGGGAACGTCGTTCTTTCGTAGTCGGGAGTCGGGAACGTCGTTCTTTTGTAGTCGGGAGTCTGGAACGTCGTTTTTTCGTAGTCGGGAGTCGGGAACGTCGTTCTTTCGTAGTCGGGAGTCGGGAACGTCGTTCTTTCGTAGTCGGGAGTCGGGAACGTCGTTTTTTCGTAGTCGGGAGTCGGGAACGTCGTTCTTTCGTAGTCGGGAGTCGGGAACGTCGTTTTTTCGTAGTCGGGAGTCTGGAACGTCGTTTTTTCGTAGTCGGGAGTCTGGAACGTCGTTTTTTCGTAGTCGGGAGTCTGGAACGTCGTTTTTTCGTAGTCGGGAGTCGGGAACGTCGTTCTTTCGTAGTCGGGAGTCGGGAACGTCGTTTTTTCGTAGTCGGGAGTCGGGAACGTCGTTTTTTCGTAGTCGGGAGTCGGGAACGTCGTTCTTTCGTAGTCGGGAGTCTGGAACGTCGTTTTTTCGTAGTCGGGAGTCGGGAACGTCGTTTTTTCGTAGTCGGGAGTCGGGAACGTCGTTTTTTCGTAGTCGGGAGTCTGGAACGTCGTTCTTTCGTAGTCGGGAGTCGGGAACGTCGTTTTTTCGTAGTCGGGAGTCGGGAACGTCGTTCTTTCGTAGTCGGGAGTCGGGAACGTCGTTTTTTCGTAGTCGGGAGTCGGGAACGTCGTTTTTTCGTAGTCGGGAGTCGGGAACGTCGTTTTTTCGTAGTCGGGAGTCTGGAACGTCGTTCTTTCGTAGTCGGGAGTCGGGAACGTCGTTTTTTCGTAGTCGGGAGTCGGGAACGTCGTTCTTTCGTAGTCGGGAGTCTGGAACGTCGTTTTTTCGTAGTCGGGAACGTCGTTTTTTCGTAGTCGGGAGTCGGGAACGTCGTTTTTTCGTAGTCGGGAGTCGGGAACGTCGTTTTTTCGTAGTCGGGAATCGGGAACGTCGTTTTTTCGTAGTCGGGAGTCGGGAACGTCGTTCTTTTGTAGTCGGGACCAATAGTATCCTAACAGTGTTACTCGCCCAGCCCTATAATATAGTATTTTTCTGGGATTTTCTCTTTTGCAGCCCTTTGGCCACAATCAATCTCAGGCCACGATTTTGGAAGAAAACACTATTCTAAAAGCGACGGACGTAGAATTTCCCGCGAAACCCGCTGTTAGTAATGAAGCTAAGGTAAGCCAATTATTTTTTTATTATTATTATTATTATTATTATTATTTGGGGGAAAAACGCCAGAATTTCAATGGTTTAGTACTATCTTACAATCATACTTAAACAATTGAAAACTTTACGCGTGTGTTTGATGAAAATGTCCATTTCTCTCTCTTTCTCTCTCTAAATCTTTCTTGCTTGGTTGGGGAAACAGCATTTCATTAGAAGGTGTCTCCAATATCGTAAAGAAGACAGAATAGACGTTTTTTCATTGGCTAGCGAGGAATATTTGAAGCCCAACTACTCTAAACACGGACGGCAGTCTAGCGCGTCTGATAGGTCATAGCACCCGTTCGCGAATCTTAGATAATATTAACGTTTTATAAAAAGAAAAAAAAAATATAATTAAGAGATATGCTAAATTAACGGCCAACGTTTTCCCAAAACTAAAAAGGATACGCGGATCGGTGAGTTTTTTGTATTTTCGTTTGTTTTTTAAGTAAAAAAACAACCCAAGTTATGAAGAAGAAAAAAAAAAAAAATACAAATTACATTCGTTGCTTGCCACAGTGGATATAAAAAACAACAACAACAACAACAACAAAAAAACAAAATCTCCTAAAATAAACATGATTCCTACATAAAATAAATATCCCGTAAAGTGTTTATTTAATTTGGATTCAAGCCGTTAACAAATTCTCTGCGCCTCTGAGCTAAAAAAACAATATTAATATGAAAAAAACAAAACCGTACCGTTGATTTAGTAGTTGCTTTTTACGCAATTGGTTCACAGGCGGATAAAAAAAAAAAACAATTGTAAATAGGTCGGAAGTGTTTTTGGAGTTTTCTTTGTTAAAAAAACAAACCTGAAAAACAATCTTCAAAAATTAAAAAACAATTAGGAAATTTTTTTTAAATGATTTTGTTTTTTAGTGGGAGACAAATTTTAATTGAAAAGGGGGTGTGGATTAAAAAAAAAAAAAAAATAAACCAAGAAACAAGAAATTAAAAGCAACATAGATTTAAAATACAAGATTGGGCCAAATATATCTAAAAAAACAAAGCTTCTCCGAGTAACTCAGTGTTCTATCAGTAACTACCTACCAAAGTGTAGAAATAACTACACTAACGATCCTAAATTTATACTATAATTGCAAAAATACAAGAATTGTTTTTTTTTAAAAGATAAAAAACAAGTTTCCTCCTTTGGTATCGCTTCGTACTGTGATAAAAATATTTTTTTTTTTTATTCTATTTAGGAAACAATTATTTTTTTTTTTTTTTTCAAGACCCTTATATTGAACCCCGTGTTATAAAAAACAACACAAATAACAATATATATCGTTAGTAAATAACTGCACTTACGTAAAAACAAAACAAAAACCTATGAAAAATACAATGACTGCGCTTAAATATTCAGCAAAATAAATTAAAAAAACAAAAACAAAGGTTTATTGGGGTGGGAATGATGTTATAAATAAACATTGAAAAACAAGTTTGTTTTTGTGAACAAAATTTAAGTTATATTTCCAATTGATGGGAATTTCAACGTTATTTGAGACTTTGTGTGAAACGACGTTAAAAAACAAAAACGACGAAAAAAAGGGTGTGCCTGTGCGCGAGAATGTGGTTTTTTTTTTAGTCCTTGTTTTTCTTTTGACGCTGGAGGATAAAAAAACATTGTTTTTTGTAGAAAAACAAACAATACGTACGTAAAAAAAACTCTAACCATAATTTGGTTATTATTTAATTAAAAAAAAAAAATAACCAAACAAAAAACAAGATTTTTTGGAAACGTAAAAAACAAGTCGAATGTGTACTTTAGTCTGTAAAAAATGGTTAAAAATTGAAAATCGTTAAAAAAAAAAAGAACCTTGCAAAAAAACAAAAAATAAATAATTGAATGTCTGATTTTTTATGAATCGGGGTGAGGCGTGAGATATAAAACAAAAACAACTTAGAGACAAAAAACAAAAATCTTTGCCTATTTGTACGAATGGTTCAAAAACAATGTAAAACTTTTAGCGTGATTGAGAAAAAAAATTTAGTTTAAAAATTTGTGAGAAAAAAACAAACAAAACCAAAAGGGGTTTTAATTTCAATGTCTTTATTTCTCATTTTTAGGTAAATGAAATGAAAAAAAAACAAACAAACAGAATTATTTTTAAATTGTTTAAAAAACAACTTTTTTTTTCCTAGGTTATTTCTATTTTAATTTTTAAAAAAACAAATTTGAATGAATTTTGGATTTATAACTTACTTCCCTCCCCCACCCCTGTCAGGAGCTGTTAAATTAATTCATAATTACCGGTAATTAGAAATCAATTGTAATCTACCTCTTTTTGTTTTTTAGTTACAGATTTAGGCTTGAAGAAGATTTCTTGCAAGTTAAATTATAAATTACTTTTAAAACTAAATGATGAAAATTACAAAATTAAAATTAGGTTTTTATTAATTAATTAATTAATTATACATTAAGAACTTGTTGGAAATTTTTCTCAGTCTGAACTTGATGGTTAAAACTACGGAGGAATTTCTACACGCTCTTAAAACTATAGAATTGTTAAATAATTAGTTATACTTCAATTTTAGTTTTTACGCTTCTTTTTTCTTTTGTTTTTTAGTTACAGATTTAGGCTTTGAAAAAATGATTTCTTTTAAGTTAAATTAAATTAAATTACTTTTAAATCTAAATGAAAATTACAAAATTGGAATAAGGTTTTTATTTATTTATACATTAAGAAAGAACTTGTTGGAAATTTTTCTCAGTCTAAACTTGATAGTTAAAACTACGGAGGAATTTTTTCAAAAACGCTCTTAAAACTTTAGAATTGTTAAATAATTAGTCAACTTTTAAACAAAGTTATCCTTCAATTTTAGTTTTTAAAACTTCTTTTTTCTTATTTTGTGAAAAGAGTTTAAAATTATTCCCGCCCTGAACACTTTAAATAGTTAATTCCTGAATAAATTTAACCCCCCCATGACTTACAGACAAAAACAAAAATCATTTTTGGTGAAACCTACAAAAAAGAAAACAAAACTCCTTAAAACTTGGTTTTATTTAATAAATTAAAAACGAAAATATGAAAACATAGCAAAAAATTTAACGTTTTTATTATTCCTTCCACCCAGCCAGATTTACTCCGTCCAATAACCCTAAAAACCTATAACTTTTTGGGGGATACAAACTATTTTTCAAAAGTTTCATTTTGCCAGGTTTATGTCCAGCGCCAAGCGGGTCTTTCAAAGATTAAAAGCTTTCTGCTAGCTTGGATGAAGAATAGTTACACTTGGATATATCAGTCGCCAAATTTTATGACCACAAATGGCTTACGCGACCTTCGCGCCGCGTAGTGTGAAAATCTTGAAACTCCCGTAACAAACAAGAAACACGTGTTTAGTTTAGCCAAGGCCTAGGGCTATTTAAATATCAACTTTACTGGTTTCTTTTATTATAGAAGGTAATTATATTTAAAGTATAAAGTCACCTACTATAATAATTAGAAGAATAATAGTTCATCTTTAAAACTTCCATAATCATAAATCACCGCATAAACAAAAGCCACTGAAAACGATCTTAACCAAAAAATAATCATTTCCGGTAAAAACAGCTTGTCGCATTACCAAATTTCGAACCCCTCTAATGCGCATCCGCGACCGCGGCCAGAAGCACACGTTATACTACGAGTGATATATCCAAGTGTAACTATTCTTCATCCAAGCTGCTAGTCGGCTGTCGGCGGTGAAATTGGTTTGCAATTGCAACTACGCGTTTGGTACGTTTTGTACTTTAAATATGGTGTTGTTAAGTTAATAATCTATTGAAAAAAGGTAAATGTAGACGGTTTTCCACGTATTTATTAAGTTTTCCGGTGTCGCGATGTGAAATATAACGGATGATATGTGTTTTTGAAAAAAAAAAGGGGTTTCCGCCCAGTGATAATGTTGTGACCGAGGCTTAAGAAATGTTTTTCAAAAGTTTCTTTTCGCCAGGTTTATGTCCAGCGCCAAGCGGGTCTTTCAAAGATTAAAAGCTGTCTGCTAGTCGGCGGTGAAATTGGTTTGCAACTACGCGTTTGGTACCTTTTGTACTTTAAATATGGTGTTGTTAAGTTAATTATCTATTGAAAAAAGGTAAATGTAGATGGTTTTCCACGTATTTATTAAGTTTTCCGGTGTCGCGATATGAAATATAACGGATTATATGTGTGTCTGAAAAAAGGGGGTTTCCGCCCAGTGATAATGTTGTGACCGAGGCTTAAGAAATGTTTTTCAAAAGTTTCTTTTCGCCAGGTTTATGTCCAGCGCCAAGCGGGTCTTTCAAAGATTAAAAGCTGTCTGCTAGTCGGCGGTGAAATTGGTTTGCAACTACGCGTTTGGTACCTTTTGTACTTTAAATATGGTGTTGTTAAGTTAATTATCTATTGAAAAAAGGTAAATGTAGATGGTTTTCCACGTATTTATTAAGTTTTCCGGTGTCGCGATGTGAAATATAACGGATTATATGTGTGTCTGAAAAAAAAGGGTTTCCGCCCAGTGATAATGTTGTGACCGAGGCTTAAGAATTTGAATTCAAAATGGAGTTCGAGATTTGGATTACTTTCAAACAAAGGTATGGAACGTTTGTCGTATCTCTGGGCACGAATAGGCTTAGCACATTCATATCGTAACCATGTGAGGGAAAATATATACGAAAAGACGCAGGTTTTTCAGAGTAGATAAAAATATATTTCTTTCACTCAAGGCTCTTGTTTAATACACGTTAACAATTAACAGATATAAATTCAAAGCAAAAACTAATTAGTTCAGTCAAAAGATTATGGAATATTATTATGGCATGTATGGTAGTTTTTCTTCTTCATTTTTAATTATTTCACTTTTTGTACTGATGGCTCTCGGTTCCACCACGACCATACCCTAAAATTGAAACGAAAAAAAAAAAAAAAAAAATAACCATTAGACCATTACCTAGTCCCGTAATTATAGTAATTACACCATAGTACGTACCACCTGGCCCAAAAAGTGCACCGTAACAAGGCGTATTGCAATAAGGCTTGCCTTCATGCTAAAATAATGAGATATCCAGTTAAAATTTGTTAGTTTCAACTTCACTTTGAGTCGGAATATACAAAAATAAAGTCATACTTCAGCGTGGCTTCCTGGGGTTAAAGTTTTATTACATTTTTCGCAACGCAAGCAACCACGATGCCAGTCTTTACCCAGAGACTGTAATCTCTCGGCTGAAACGAAAATAAAACCAATTACAAAATTAATTAGGTAGAAGTATAGTTTGAAAATATGCAAAACGAAAAAAATATATTTCCAGTATTGAGTCACGTTATAATCCTTGCCAAAAACCCACGCATTTTTGCCCAACGGCTATAACAGTAAATTTCAATATATTTGCCTAAGTTACATTGTTTCCCAACACGGTTATGATGTCATTATTGAATACATAGTAATATTTTTATTGGTACCATCTTTTTCCTGACAAAGTTTACTTCAAATAATTTACAATACACTTGATATAAAAAGAAAAAAAAAACCGCGAAAATGGGTGGCAGACAGGTTAGAATAACGGCATCTCGTTGCCTTTGACTATATAAGACTCTATTATGAGATAACGTGGAGTGACAACACCTAGTTTATTTTTTGACCCAAATATTTATATTGAATATGTTAAGTCACTAGAAACCAATAAACCACCACCCAAATTTTACAGATAAAAACCTCTCGGAACATGACAGACGTACAATTAATAATAATAATAGTTAACATTAAATGTTAATTAAATCTAAATACACATAGAAGTTCAAACTTACCGAAATAAACAGCCTTATCGCACTTTGGACAGTTCGGCATAATTCGGCTTAAGACAAAATTAACGTCTTTTTGATGAAACCTAATCGAACGAAGCCCTAGAATTAAATGATACTCAACCGATAGTATTGGGGCGGGAACTGCAAAGATATAAGCTGTAGAGTGTATAGTGTATAGCGGATGTAGTTGATAAAAGTCAGAAGGAGGCCCGCTTTAATGGTATGCGCGCGCCGTTTCGAATAACTAACTTATACTTCAAAGTACTAGTCGAATTAACAAGGGAAAAAAACAGCTTGTGTTATGCGTAGAGTGAGTGGTAGAAGCGATGATGTTCTTCATAAATAAAACAGGTTTTCTGTTTCGAAAGCTTTACAAACCCTCCTCTAAGCTTCCATCTCATCTGACGTAATCTCTAAAAATTATTCAGCCATACAATGAAACTTTTGCAGACCAGCAAGTGATACATATGAAGAAAAAATAACTCAGTGTGATTTATTTGGTTGCCCAATACACAAATTAACCAGAGGGGGGGGGGAGGGTCGTTAATCTTTGCAATTATTCCACTGCTATTAAAATTATTATTTTGGGACAATAACAGCAACGTCATACAACCATACTCTAGCTTCCACTCACCCTTGAAAAGATACCAAAGCAGGGTTCGTACGGGACCTGAAAAACCTGGATAAGTCAGGGATTTAAAGTTTTGTCCTAAAAAGTCAGGGATATGTCAGGCATTTCGTTTGGTGTATCGAACCATGATTGCTTCGAGAAATGATAAATATGGGCAAGGGCAAGGTGTAATTATGAAGTGGGCTCTGAACTGGTAAACACCTTAAAATGGTCAGGGATATTGCCAAAATTTCGTCCAAGATAAGCTGGAAAAGTCAGTTTGAATTTTCAATATAAAAATTTCGTCCGAACCCTGCAAAGGGGAAGGGGTCAGAAAAGGACACATCTACTCTTCAAAAGAATACCAGAATGGCGACAGGGGGTGGAACTATAACCAAATTACTAAGCCCCTATACCTAGTTTCCGCGATAAATTTTTGGAAACTTGGGTTCGTCACTAAAGTGGTGTTACTAAGACGCCAGCCACTTCGCCAAAATTATAACATTTGTCACTCGCTCGCCAATGTGTTATTCAATAGAGAGAACTATAGGTGTATGTAGTGTAGTATATCTTATCTACTTATTTGGAATGCGTTTCGCCTAATCTTTTATAGGTGCGAATCTTTTGATTTTAGACAAATTCCAGTCTTATTATATGACGCGATAATTTTTATCGCTTTACGACCTATTAAATGTCAGATGCTAATAGCAACAGTAATCCGATAAAGATTATAACCATAAAAAAATAAAAATAGAAAAATTATGAAATTGCAAAATATCATCTTTAATTATAATTACACATAATTTTATAAAAGAAATATATAATATTTATATTAATGTATTTAAGAGTATACATAAGTTTACAAAGACACTAGTTTTCCTTTGATAACTTCGGAATTATCATCATCATCATCAAGCGAGATTATTTGGTCATGATATTCTTTAAGCGCTTCATCATGGCCAATGGTCAGCAAGGTGATGTCCA
Organism: Phalangium opilio; assembly: GCF_054372755.1. Lineage (NCBI taxonomy): Eukaryota > Metazoa > Arthropoda > Arachnida > Opiliones > Phalangiidae > Phalangium > Phalangium opilio. The sequence goes on from NW_028324170.1 coordinate 121,041, forward strand.
TTTCCTCGCATAGAGAATAGAGTCGCAATTGGATATCCCGCGAAACGGCGCTAAGTGGTTCGTCAACTAAAGCCAATTTAGGTCGGTGACAAAAGAGTCGAATGAAACAAACGCGTTGAGTTTCGCCCGGGGAAAGGGTTGAGAACCAATTCCATTCGGGTTTCACGTCCAAAAATGATGACGTTTTAGAATCCGAATTGGCCAATGTCTCAAGACGAGTTATTAACGATGACAAATCGCACTGTTTCATTAATCTACACGTAGACATTATACTCGCGTTACAAATAGACCCAAAACTGAAATTGGAGGTTGTTTTAACTTCTGGTCCTACCTGACTATTTCCTGGTCGCTTATCGTCACGTTAAACGTCTGGTCCACAATCTTGGGGTAATATAGCTGTTCCCTTAATGTCCCGTTAGGCATGAGTACCGCCTTTTGGGGCAAGTAAAAGATTTCGGAGCAGTCCTCAATTGGCGAGGTGAATCTATATTGACCACTGGATGGTCTCCATAAACCTTTAAGGACCCTAAATATCGAGGTTTTACCAATCCCACTTTTGCCCTTGATTAAACAGTTGACGTTTTTGTCAACGCAGAATGACACTGGCGTTGACAGGATGGGTGTATCATTGTCAGGGTGACAGAAGTTTAAGTTTGTCACCTTCATTAAAGTGTCTTCATCAAGCTCTGAAAAGTAATCCGTATTTCAAGATTTATTATAAGTTCATAAGATATATTCCATAAGTTTGTCACTGGTTACAAACTGGAGCTTGTCACAAAGTGAAGTACGTAGGTCATAGATTCGAGGTAAAGCGACGCCTTAAACCACTGAGTGTAGTCAATTCTCGCGTCGTAGCTCACAGTAAGTCTCAAACATTACAAAGTATAGCTAGTGTCATATACTTATGGAACATAAAAACTTATGGATTTATGCGTTTAAAAATCTAAAATAATGATTAACCGTGTCCGTTGATGTCCCCAGTCTTGTAACTTTCATTTTCAATTCCTCCGTACTTGGTTTTCTCCTCCATTTTGATTAAAAGTTGGGCCACACGATGACTCGTCCCAGCTAGCGTCGTAAAATCCTCCGATAAGTTAATCAGGTTACTAAAACACGATATCAAGTACATGGTAACGAATGTGTTCTTGCTTATTAACGAACTCAAATCGGCGCTAGTCATGTCATCGTACAGTCCGGTGAAAATCGGGACCGACAGAACCAAGAAACTAATTATACTTCCGAAGTAATTAAACAAATTAACTGACGTATCCAAAGGGTATTTTCGCAAAAATAATTTTTCTTGAGTATCGATTAAGGTATTTAATAACTCATTCGATTTGCGGTGTTCGATATTATCGCCGTTTTGAAAGGCGATCGATTCGGCGTTCGATCTGACGTGCATATGTTGGTATCTGAAATACCCTTCCCATTTTTCTTGCAAGTAAACGAAGGTTACCACGGGCGACATTAGAAGTTTGTTAATGAAAGTACTGAATATAAAATAAACCAAGACGCTAACTGGTCCGATATATCCGGTACTGGAGTAACTGACGTAAGTATAATAGGCGATCGTGAATGGCGAGATCATTAACATCGGGAGGACGTTACTTAAAGTCGAACATAGTTTATCAGTGTCCTGAGTTATACGTTGATCCGGGTTGTCAACGCTGACGGACTTCACATTTAGGTCGTAGTAAACTTTGTTTTCGAAATAATGCTTATGCAGTTCGGCCGTTAATTTTTGTCTACAAGTCACGTAGAATATGGATGTGACGTAACTGGAACTACTTTTTATCAGAGAGACGGTCGCGAAAAGTATCAAAGACTTGATCGTTAACCATAAGAAACTATTCAGGTCTTTTTCGCCAAGTACTTTGTAATATTCGCTAGTGATTAATCCAACTCGATAGTAAACGTATTCTTGAATTAGTCGGATTAGCAAAATGGTTAAGAATAAATGGAAGACCAGTCGGCCTCGTAATTTGCCGCATAAGTAACCGAAACGTTTCAGGAATTCCGTATCAAAACGGTACTCCATTTTTAATGGGAAATATGTAACACGCAAACCTATTGAAGTGTTTGTACGGTTAAAAGTCGCAAGTTGATTAGCGTTTGTACACTTTATTATACTATTTCAACTTCGAGACGTTTTCAACTACATTCAGTTTAACACGCACATGTTTTAATTTTGAAATTCCCGGTTCACGATGCTTACCACATAAAAAATTGACATATCACGTGACGAGCTTTAGTGACGTAACACTTTTTGTAACACTTTTTGAATACGGACGTACGGAACGAGAACCAAACGAGAACTAGATGTGCGGTTATCAGTATATTGTTCGTAATTTATGCTAGCTTTAAAGGGCCAAGTCTTATCTCTTATAATTATTATAATTTTTTAGAATTCAACCTTGAATTATACAACTACGCAATTTTATTTAGACTACCCACCCCTTAAGCACACAAAAATACAAGAAAAACAAGCTTTATAAAAGCAATTTTTAATACAGTGTTAATTTGTGTATTTAAAACAAATCATTAGATACATTTTATAATTATTTTTAACATTAATTAAGCAATAATTTAAGCGATCAGGTAATTTAAATACCTTACGAGTATCCCAGGAAGTCTTCGATACTCAAACTTTGAGCAGACGACAAGTTTGAAGTCGTTTTGAAAGATGAAAAAATTAAAAAATATGTTTCGCCTACTGTTCCAAAAGTATTATCTCTCCATGCAAACGCAACTTTGATGTTTATCGTCGTCTGGCAGTTGCACACGCGTTTACGTACTTGGCTTCCGTTTTTCAGTTAATTTAATTGGAAATTAACTTTATATTAATTATAATTAACCCTTTTAAGTGGAATGGATACCGAAACTAAACCCTCGGGGGCCTTATTTCGCAATTTAGATCCCGACGAAGAATCGGAAATTTCCGAAATTGAAAGCCTTTGTCTGCAATGTAGAAAGAATGTATGTTTCTAGTGTTAATTAACGTTATTTTTTTTTCAACATCTTTTAAAGTCTAATTAGAATTGACATTACTTAAATATAGTGTTAGAAAAGCCATTTAAACTCGAGAGTTTTAGAGCAATGTTTATTTTCTCCATATAGGGCACTACAAAACTTCTCCTTACGAAGATTCCCTTTTACAAGGAGGTAGTTTTGATGTCATTCTTTTGTCCTCATTGTAACTGGTCCAATAATGAACTACAACCAGCCTCAACGATGCAAGAACAAGGTCTCAGATTTGAACTTAAAGCTACCTGCCTAAAGGTAAGTGTTTAATTTTAATTTTGGGGTCAGGCAGGCATATTGCAATATAAATACCCCCTTTTGAAGGACCTTTCAAGACAAGTTGTTAAAACTGAATGGGCTACAGTGTCAATTCCTGAACTAGAATTTGAAATTCCATCTAGAACTCAAGAGGGGGGTAAGATAACTTAGCTTTTATCCAGGATTTGACATTTAGTTTAATTTTAATTGTATGTTTGTTGTTAGCTATAACAACAATAGAAGGGATCATTCAAAGAACAATTGAGGGATTAAATCAGAGAATAGATACCCTAAAGAAAGTATGATATCTTAATTTTTTACATCAATTAACATTCCCTTTAATTAATTAATAATTTAAATCACTTAACTGATGATGTATCATCATTAGGAATCTGATGAAGAATGTCTTGATAAATATCAGGATTTTATAAAAGAGTTAAATAATTTATTAACAGGAGAAAAGCCATTTACTTTTGTAAGGATTTTTAGGTTGTTTATTGTTATATGGGGATGTGTTTATTTATTTATTTATTTGTTTATTAGATCTTAAATGATCCATCTGGTAACAGTTACTTGGAAAATTTGTATCCTTTAAATTTGAATTATAATTATAATTTTAATTTGATTATTTTGATTTTTCCTTAATTGCGATTAATTAATTAATTAAAACCAGTATGGCTCCTAAAAAGGACCCTCAATTATTGGCAACTCATTATATCAGGTCTAGAGATGAAGATAGATTTCTGGGAATTTTTGTAAGCTTAATTAACATTTATCAGTCGGTGTTAATTAGGAAAATTATGCTTGCTCCTATAATTAGTTTATTTAACAAATTAAAGGAACCAGAAGAAGGAGAGGAATCCACTGATAATTCTAGTACTTTAAACAAAGAATTAAAACTTGACGAGGAAGTACTTATGTTTCAAACTAATTGTTCGTATTGTAACGCGCCTTGTGACACGAACATGAAACTTATTAGTATCCTTTTTTAATTAATTAATTAAGGCTTATATTAATGTTAGTTACTTAACACTGGGTTCAAAGAGATTCCAAATTTTAAGGAAACAATAATTATGGCCACAAATTGTTCAGCGTGTGGTCATAAAACAAATGAAGTTAAGAGCGGAGGTGGTAGCGAACCCCTCGGAACCAAAATCACTCTTAAAATTGAATCTGAAAGAGATTTAACCAGAGATGTCTTAAAAGTGACTCTTATTTGAGTGTTTTTTTTATTTAATTTAGCTGCTAATTAACATTTTTTTTATTAATTACAGTCAGAAACTTGTAATATATCCATTCCAGACATTGAATTAGAAGTTGGTTCACACGCTTTAGGTGGAAGATTCACAACCGTTGAAGGACTTTTGGAGAATTTCAAAGAACAAGTTAGTAAATTTTATTAATTAATTAAGATTGGTTATTAATTTATTATAATTAATTTAAATTACTCAGCTGAGTTCCCAGAATATTTTAATTCAAGGGGATAGTGCTGATAGTGAAAGCAAACGAAAGATGGAAGAATTTTTAGCAAAAATTGATGAGGTTCAATTAGATTATTAATTATACTTTATTAATATCTCTGAAATTAATTAATTATTTGCAATTAAATTTTAAACAGATTGTTAATAGTAAAATAAAAGTGACTATGATTTTGGATGATCCTTGTGGAAATAGTTACATTGAGGTTGGACAATATTTGTTTAGTAGCTTTAGTTTTAGTTTAAAAATTGTAAATCTGAATATCTGAATGTTTTTCTTCCGTTAAATTTAATATTTTTTAGAATATTCACGCACCAGACCCAGATCCTCTTATTACAATTGAGAAATACGAGAGAACCTTTGAACAGAATGAAGAATTAGGATTTAATGACATGAAAACCGAAAATTATTCCAATTGAAAAAAATAATGTACAATAAAAAATTTGATTAAATAAATAAATTAATGTTCCCTAATTATTTATTTTCATTTAAATTACACTTAATTTCATTTTCACATTTAGTTAAATCATACTCAAGTACCCATAATTCCCTACTCAATTATAGAGTGCTGTCAGAAGCGCCGGTGTGACGTCACCCATGCTGTTTTCCCATAAAGAAAAAACGGTAACTGTCATGGCCGCCCATTGCTAAAGGCAGACTCGTGACGTTTAACCTTGGATCTGACGTCACAACTGACAGCACTCTATAGTCCACTTCTTTCTTTAGTCCTTGCCATTATGGCTTCCAGTAGTGGGAAAGTTGTCCCACGGTTACCAAGGTAAAAAAAAATTGGCATTTTAATTAATTAAATTAATTAATAATTATTTTAAAAGCCTTGATAGTCCATCAACGGAAACTCCTTATCAAGTTTCACCTACAGATCTACGTAGTTCACATTATGCAGTAATCCCGCCTGTTCGTGGACAAAATTCCAACCAAATGTAAATAAAAGAATTTTGTTTATATCGCGTTGCCATGGTTACCAGTATGGGACTTGTTCGCACCAACAATTTTTCGTCAATCGTTATATATTTTAATTTTTATTTATTTTTTTTCTTGATAAAAGGTTGGATTATTTTCAACAAAACCACGAAACAAAGGAATTAACGGAAGAAATGCCTCATTTACTTCCCGATATAGGTGAACCTCATCCTTGCCCCTATTTTTTAACTCCCGATGTTGACCTACGACCCCAAAAATGGTCCACAACCAGGATGAAAGATGGTGAAATTCTAAAGGTAATTCGGAACTTTTTTTCACAATTTATTTTTTTATTTAGCAGAGTTTGTTTTAGACAAATTAGGGGCGCGTATTACGTAATTAGAATGTTTAAAATAAATTTTCTAGATGGCAAAGTCCCAAATTCTAGTTGACAATAAATTTGGAAAGGAGTTGGTTGGAATGTTGCTAATGGAAATTATAGAGGAAGATTATGCTGAAGAAATTGTTCATGAAGTTTTAAATGAACTGAAAACTTAAAACTTTAATCATTGTGGTTAGGCCTATATTGTTTTTAATAAAAATTGGTTTCAAATAGTTTGTGTAATATTTTATTAAAAGGTGATATTCCCTTGAAATTAATAGTTTAAGGTGACATTCCCTTGAAAATAATCGCGGACCCGCGGCGGGATGGCGGAATGGGAAAATTGTGCTTTTGCAAAGTTCTTGAATCTTGATTGTGAACTTATTAATCTTTTCTTAGATTAGTCTTAATTAAAATTTAGGCAATTTCAATAATTACACGAGTGCGAATGAAAAAACTAACTTTGTTAGTTGTCAGTGAAACAATAAGTCTAAAATTGCCTCGAAAAGTCGTAGTCTTGATAATAATACTCGACACAGTCAGAGTAGTGGCACTCCATGTTAACTCCCCATAGAGCTTAATACAGTCAAAGGCAAGTAGGTGCCATTACTCTATTGTTCTTAAGTTTTTCAAATCGGCCAAGGCTTAAAATATAGTGCGACTCAGTCACTCAGTGAGTCTGTGTTTGTTTACTGGAGAGTGGGGTTGCGTAATTTGTCTTGTAGCTAATTAAAATTAAGTTCAAGTTAATTCTTTTTATTAGATTTAACAAGAATTAAATCCCGCATGACTGGAAATCAAACCAAAATAGTTCGTAAGTCATTAAAAGTTTAACGATTACAATATTTGATTATGGGAATTTTTGGAAATGGGAAGTTAACTTAAAGGGTTCCAAACTCCAAAGTGTGCGATTTCTATTAATTTAGGCTCGCATAAAAGATGAGCACAACCCTTAACTCGAAAATAGATCAGTTATTATATCAAAAATTTCAATGGATAGTATTAAAGTAAGTCCCTAAACTTCTTAAGTCATTATAGGCTATATGGCAACTATATCGTGTTTGTGGACATTGAGCATAATATATAGGGGTTATAACGTAACTTTTCCATTGAAAAACATTAGCTTATCGTGATTGGAATAGCGGTTGGCATTAGAGATGCCATTTTGGGTATCACAGCCATTTACCATTTGGATAAAGCCAAATTAGAACTCTCTGTTGATAGAAGTTCTAATGTAACGCTGGCAAATGTTTCCTCCTCTTTGCTGAGGATTGGTAAAGACGTTTCCCAGTCGCAACAACCAGAAACTGTCCTTTCAAAAAGAAGGGCTCAAGCTGGCATTCCTAAACCTATAAATAAAAGAGAGTAAGTGCTTAAACTAATTATTTATTGTTAATTAAGTTAAACTTCCTTAATTGTACCAGACCAATAAACCTTAATGTATGTTTTTAATAGAAATCCAAAAATAGTCCATCGAATTTTGCAATGCTGTGCCTTAAATGGTGGTGTATTCTGGGTAAGTTTCATATTCTTTTTTTTTTGTGACGTCATTCAAAAAAATCATTCACGAATAAAACAATTTAAAATTCCAGCTTAGCATTTTTGTATTTCATCACGGAGTTCTTCCGTGTCTCCAAGCATTAATGGGGACTTTATTTGGTTCCACTCCTGGATTATCAACCTTTGTTTGGTCCTGGATGAAACCGGTTCTTCTTTTCACTTTCAGCGCTCTTTGGGTCTTACCTTTATTTCTCTTAAGTCGCGTCGTCAATAGTTTATGGTTCCAGGATATTGCGGATAGCGCTTATCGGAACCTAAGAGGGAGACCCCAATTTCTTTCAAGCGTTAGCAAATTAGTGGCTGATGCTTTGTTTAGCGTTTTAATACAAGCACTCTTCCTATTACAGGTGAGATTATAGGCTTCGGTATAATTTTAATTTAATTTAATTTAATTTAAATGCTTAATTGTGTTTTTATATAGAGCATGTTTGTCAGCCTTTTGCCTATCGCTCCATTCGGGGACATTATAAGCGTAGTCCATTTGTGCCTATTATACTCGCTTTACGCCTTTGAATATAAATGGTTTAATATGGGTAAGAAATAATTCCTTCCTTATTTTAGTGACTTCTAAGACTGCATACAATCAATTGAAATTGAATTAACTTTAATTTAATTATTAATTAATTTATTTTGTAGGATGGGAGCTTCATAAGAGATTATCTTTCATAGAACACAATTGGCCTTATTTCGTAGGATTTGGAATGCCATTAGCTATTTTAACCGCGCTTCCTTCTTCTTATTTTATTAGGTAATTAATAATAATAATTAATCGTCTTTTAATTAATTTAATTTGTATTTTATTGTAAATATTAAAGGAAAAGTACAAGTAACATCACTCCGCCGCCATTACAGGGCCCCCAGAGGTCCTATAATTCCTATAAAATCCTATAATTTTGGTTAAAATCGTCAAAAATCCTATAAAATCCTATAATTTTGAAATTTGGGCGAATTCTAAGCAAACCATCGGTTAAACCAGGATTCGGGTCTAAAAAATATCATGAAATGGGGATGGTTTCCCTCGTATTGTAGCTTAACTAGTTAAAAATAGAACAGAACGTTCAGTGTGCACCACCATTTATTTTAGTGTTCTATATAATTCTATTATTCTGGAAGCCCCTGTTTGTCACAGCCCTAAGTTTTTAGTATGGTTGGATGGGGGACAAATAGGACTATAACATACTCAAAGGACATCCCCCTATCTCTAGTAGAAACAGAGTTACGAGCCTCCAAAGTTGGGTGTGACGCAAATCTTGTGGAGGAGACGAACATTTTGCTTAATATCTCGGCCCCTGTTTGTCCTAGCCCTAAATGTTTAGTATGGTTGGATGGGGGGCAAATAGGACTATAACATACTCAAAGGACATACCCCTATCTATAGTAGAAACAGAGTTACGAGCCTCGAAAGTTGGGTGTGACGCAAATCTTGTGGAGGAGACGAACATTTTGCTTAATATCTCGGCCCCTGTTTGTCACAGCCCTAAGTTTTTAGTATGGTTGGATGGGGGGCAAATAGGACTATAACATACTCAAAGGACATCCCCCTATCTCTAGTAGAACCCGAGTTACGAGCCTCAAAAATTGGGTGTGACGCAAATCTTGCGGAGGAGACGAACATTTTGCTTAATATCTCGGCCCCCGTTTGTCCTAGCCCTAAATTTTTAGTATGGTTGGATGGGGGGCAAATAGGACTATAACATACTCAAAGGACATCCCCCTATCTATAGTAGAACCAGAGTTACGAGCCTCCAAAGTTGGGTGTAATGCTATCCTATGGAGGGTATATGGTTTTTGAACATTTTGTTTAATTACTCGGCCTTTGTTTGCAGTACTGGTTCTTTAAAAAAAATTAAAATTAATATTTTAGTGTCCTATATAATCCTATAATTCTGGAAAAACGTCCTATAAAATCCTATATTTTCATGAAAAAAGTCCTATAATTCCTATAAATATTTTCAAAATTTGGCTGGGGGCCCTGCCATTACTTTAGTGGCGTCTGCTAAATAGAACCATAACATTACCTCTCTCAGCCTGTGAGAATTCAACCAATCCTGTAGGGGTAATGGGTTCTGGCTAGCAGACGCCACTTAAAAAATGGCGGATGGCGTAGTAGTTGTCGTTTTTAAGACTAATAAATGCTTATTACTTTGTAATAAGAGATCATTTAATATTTAATTCCTTTTATATTTAGAAAAACTAAATTCTTTTAAGGTATAATAACTTTTAATATAAATTATATTTATTTTCAGTGGGTGTGTCTTTTCAATTCTGTTTCCTCTGTTCATCATAAGCGGGAACGAAGCGACTCCTATGACAGGAACTTGGTATATATTTTACATTAATTTATTTCGAGATAAAAAATATAAAATAAACAAAATAATATAATACGTGTATTTTTATTTCATTTTATTTTTAGCGAATACCCATTACAGCTTTTTTCGCCCGTTGTATGTCTTTCAAACACATTATTCCATCGTACAATTGGACCCGGCGTTAACCCTAACGCCCGTCAAAATTTGTCAACCCCTCCAGTAACGCCAGTTCGCGATATGTATAAATTAAAACGACCTCGTAGCCAACTTTCTCTCCGTTCCTCTCCTTCCTCCTCCGCAACTTCTTCGAGAAGCACAAAAAAAGAGAAACAACACTCCAGTAGACGAGGTTCTAGTCTAACAAAGGACAATATTTAAATATAAGTAAGACTATTTTTCTAATAACCTTATCGCGAGAAAACAAAACGGAAACGAAATGTTTAATTACATTTAATTTGATTTTTTTTTTAAAAAAAAAAAAACTTTAAAAATGGTAAGATAAACATTCATTAGGAGTTTGTTAATTGAGTAACATTATTTTACATCAATTAATAAACTTTGGTCATCGCACAAAAATAGACTTTGTATGGAAAGTTCGCAGCTAGTCGTGAAAAAAGTGTTTTAGGATGTAAAGATAAAAATTATAGGAGTGTTATTGTTATTGTTTTATTTTAGGAACGTTTTTGGTTAATTACAAAACTATAATTACATTATTTTGACTTAATCAAGTTGCGAAATCTGAGAGAAATAGGCGCGCGAACTGTGGAACAGTTTAGGTCCGGGGGGGACGCTAGAAATGGGGGAGGAATACTCGGAAAAATGGCGGGCGGTCGACGTGATTAGTCTGAACAGGAGTAGAATGCCCGCCATTTTTCCGAGTATTCCTCCCCCCATTTCTAGCGTCCCACCGGACCTAAACTGTTCCATAGTTAGCGCGCATGCCTACTTCTCTCGGATTTCGCACCTCCCCCCCCCCATCATCCTTGACTTAATAATCGACGATTTGTAGACATAAAATTCGATGCAGTTCATATATGGTGCTTCATAACTGTAAAAAAAATATTTAGGCCTATATGTCAATTTTTAATTTAAATAATTAAAAGTTTAATTTTTGTTCCTAAAATATGTCCCCCTCTCCCCGCCTAAGTCAACTTTACAGTTTACAATAATATTATTTCCAACATATTTGATAAGTATAATCTTATTACTTAAATGTAATATTTAATCACAATTAAATTAATATTTTTAAAAATTGTAAATCATCGTCTTCATCCCAAACTTACAAAAGAAAAAAAAAAAAAAATTCGAAGTACCGCGTTGTTTTTATTGAATATTTTCCGATAAACCATTCCTCAGCTTATGTTCAGCTCTCATTCCAAATTTCCAATTGGGGAAATTCGTCTGCTCGTCTTTTTCCAAGGAAATTAGAAAAGTCGCGGTAAAGGTATCGTTTTGATTAAAATGATAACAGTCTTAATTTAGGCTTAAAACTTTAATTAAAATAAAAGTGTAGTAAAAAATAACAGCTTTTCTTAGTACTTGAAGATAAAATTCAAGTACAATGCGGAAAATGTTCATTCATTACATTAACAGTTTAAATTCGTTAAGCCTTATGTTTAGGCCTAATTTTTACTGCACAACCTGATTCTGCATGGGGTAAGTACCATGTGCAATTTCTATTCAATATGGCGGACAATTACGCAACTTCAAACTCTCTTAGTTAAAAAAATATCGCCTTAAAGCGAGTTTTTCCCGGAACACGATTGTATTGAGGGATAAACATTTCTACAGGGGCTATGGGGAAATACATGGGATAGAGTTCGCCTGTTTGTCGGCTTTCTCACAACACTCAAAAAAGTGTCAATCCCCTTGACGTGACTATGTTTAAATAATTAAATTAGACCTAATTTAGAATTAAATCGAAAATAGACACACCTAATGTTGCCAGGAGTTAATAAATTAAGTTTAGTTCGAATCCACCTTATTCCCGATGCGCGATTTTAACTGAGTAAACATGATGCGTCGTCCGCTTCAAATTAGAACAAGCGACATAAGCCTTGGCGCACGCATTGGGAATAAATTGCAGCATGGCAACTTATCCTAACTTCTTTTTCTTTTATTCTTCATCTGAACGGCATTCGTTACGACTTGGTAGACTAACTTTAATACACAATACGTACATTGGGAAAGTTTAGCTAAAGAATACATCTTACATACCTAGTACTACAAACCATTAGTCGGATTCTCGGGAAAGGGAAAGACAGCTGAAGTTGATGTTTTGCTGTTTCGTTGACATTTCCAGGCTCTAGCTTCCTATGGGGTTTCATCCCCTCTGTAGGATATAGTCGGCCAAGACTTCCAGAAAGGCCGGGGAGAGGGGGGGTATTAAGACTGCGAGGGCTATAGCCTGTTCGGTGGAAATGTCGCCTATATAATCCCGCTTCTACTGTTTGCTAGACTTAGCTCGAGGGTATAATCACTCAAATTCCTTGTGCACTTCCAAGGATAGAGCTTGTAAAGGTCGTGGAACACAACAATGATCTCAGGTTCGGACTTCAATGTTATCAGTCCACCAAAGTCCTTTTATTTGATGCGATTTACACCGATTATTCCGAGTAGCTGACCCCTCGGCTTAGGCCTAGTGGCTATAACAGTGTGTTAGTTAGTATCTTAAGTATCCTGTATGGATTTTGGTTGGGACAGATTACGTTCTATCACGAAGCGTCCGCAATTTTGTGTAGTGAAATGTAATGTACTTTTATTTGGCCCTTAAAAGTCTAACGTTATAAATAACTTCAGTGTAAAATGACACACCTGGAAAGTTCTCTCTCTCTCTCTCTCTCTCTCTCTCTCTCTCTCTCTCTCTCTCTCTCTCTCTCTCTCTCTCTCTCTCTCTCTCTCTCTCTCTCTCTCTCTTTCTCTGCATGGTGTTAAAATCAGGGAAATTGCTTTTCAAGGAATTGCGTACCATGGATCTTATAACACCCTATAAGGGACAGGAAAACTGTGTGATTTCTGACAATACAAAGATAGGCCTATATAATAACGGTATGGGAACGTAACTTATAGTCTGTATTTTTTCTAATACGGGGTTGTTACGGGTCAGGGAAAACCAGGGAAAGTCAGGGAATTTCAAAATTTGCCTAAAAATTGAGGGAATTTAAGCATTTTCATAATGTTTTACTTAGATGTTCAAAAATGTAATTTAAACTCAGTTGCTTTGTTATATTTAGAGCAGTGACAATAGGGCCTAAAAGGTCAGGGAAAATTGTAAAAAAGGTCAGGGAAAACCTGGGAAAGTCAGGGAATTTCAAAATTTGCCAAAGAGTTCAGGGAATTTAAGAATTTTAACATTGTTTTAATTAAATCTTCAAAAATGTAATTTAACTCAGTTGTTTTGTTATATTTAGAACAATGACATTGGAGCCTAAAAGGTCAGGGAAAATTGTAAAAAAAAGGTCAGGGAAAATTGTAAAGAAAAGGTCAGGGAAAATTGTAAAAAAAAGGTCAGGGAAAATCTGGAAATTTGAATCTGAAAATTTCGTGGCAACCCTGTAGTAAATCAAGTTCAATTTAAAATTCAAAGAAATCAAAGATTGAAACTATTAACGGGATTAGGAGTACTTCTTTGCCGGTCCTCTATAGACGGGTTCATGGCTATACGCGTAATATTTCAGAGATTTTGTTGCTAGAACTTAAATCCTGAAGATGTTAGAGAGAGAGAGAGAGAGAGAGAGAGAGAGAGAGAGAGAGAGAGAGAGAGAGAGAGAGAGAGAGAGAGAGAGAGAGAGAAAATAAATTCCAAACAGGGGATAAGGAAAGACGGAGAATTTTAATAACATTACATCTTGTTTCCCTCTTGAATTTTTCATTCTCTAGTTCCACCCAAAGGGGCTTAAGCTTAGGTCCTTTTGTAGCTCGATTTAATTGATGTAGGTATCCCGTTACTTGTTAGTTCGTAATGATTTAAATGTAACTGGAAACTTTTGTAGAATCTTTATATACTTCTTCTAGCTATAGCTCTCGTAACACGAGAATACTGTTCTCCCGGACCCCCTTGGTATTTAATTATTTATTTAGGTTTAAAATTATTTGATCTCCTGGTACAAAATTCAGTCGGGTTTTTATTATTCACTATAGTTTATTTAGCCCACTTTAATTAATTAATTAAATTTTGGCATTGGTTTATAATTAAAACTCGTGTTTAAGTATTCGTGATTCTATTGAAGTATTTGCAAATATATAATAGGTTCGGTTTAGCAGACACCACTGAAGTAATGGCGAATGGCGGCGGTAGTCTAAGTCATGTTTAAGACTAATTAAATGTACTAATTATTTTGTAATAAGAGATAATTAAGTTTTTTTCTAAATATAATAGGAATAATCCTATTATATTTAGAAAAAATGCCGTTCTTTTGAGGTATAATATTATCAAGAAGCGATATCTAGTTTACTAGGGAGAAGGTATAAATTCGCCTCATTTCAAGCCTTATCTCCAGTCCAATCTTAGGTCCGGAGTTAATCCCCGCCTCTAAATTACAACCAGCGTCTCATTGGTTCTTGAAAACTCACGTCAGCGCGACGCGAATGACGAAAATTACGTATTTTCCCACTGAGGAGAGGCAGCGAAATAGCCCGGCCTCCTTTTACGTCCCCCCTTGTATTTTGAAAGGGAGACTGGGACTCTGGCGTGCGAATACTTCGGCATCTTAGACCTTCTACCTAGAAAACTAGATATCGCTTCTTGATATAGTGTTCTCTGAAATTTCCATTTAAATTGGATTAAAATGAAATACTCGTTCTAAAACCAGGTAGAGTTGAATACTAGGGAACAGGGGGGGGTCGTGTCAGCTTTCAATACAGCAATTAACCTTCCCCCGTATTCGTATTATATGAATGGAGAGACCATTCTTTAACATAGCCATTGTAATCATTAGCCAAATGTGTTGTTCCGGTTTGGGTCTAGTGTATTTTCGGAATACCGACTGAGACGTGATTTTTCAATGTCACGGCTAGCTTCGGGGTCCCCCTAAAAACGGCGGGAAACAGGATGGGGGTGTATGCGAGGGAGGGGGGGTGCTACACAACGCCTAGAACGTCGGCTTCATTGTATTTCCTGTGCAACTCGAACTCCTGGCTGGCGATCAATTTGTTGATGTTCAAGTAAAGGTCTATCCACTTCTGTAGGTTTTCGCCTTTATCACTTGCTCGCCTACAATTTTCTCCTTAGTGTTTTGGTTTAGTGGTTGATATCTCTGGCGCACGCGCTAAAGTGCTTCGAGAGGTGCTTGGGTTTCTTGAGCAGTTGACCAGTGTCTCGGTTGCAGCAAATAGCAACAGACTCGGTTCGGTTGTGACATTTTAGCGTAGTTGGGGAGAGACTACTGGGTTGTCTTAATGGTTTGTCTCGAAAAACTAAACAACCTAAGTGAGTGAGCTATAGGAAGAAGGCTTTTTTTCTCGACTGCTTTTGTCTTTATCTATGCCTATTTTCTCCGCAGGTAATTTTAATACGTTTTGTCATAGCACATTTGGTGGGTTATTTTGGTTATTAAAGCCTATGGGAATTTCTTTGTTAATTTTTTTTTTATCGAGCCTTCTGGATATTTAGTAAATTAAAGGATTTCTTTGTAGAACCAGAGTTATTGAAAGTGATCCTTTGAGGTGCAAGGATTGGAATGGGGAGAATTAACGCTGTCTTCTGCGATTTTCCTTAATTACTGGAGCACTGATTGTCGTAATCCTTAGTTTTAGGTATTATTGGAAAGCGAAGAAACTGGGATATGATCTACTCGGAATTTCCCTTATCTCTTAGAAAATCAGAGTGAAAGTCCGAAATTAGTGGTTCAATAATGATCTCGTGAGACTTTCCCTTTAAAAACTCCAAATATTGTTTGGGAGACTGGCCCTTTAGAAAACGGAAAAATATCCGATGATCCAATGGAGTGGCTTCCCTTGTGTCACGTGAGGCACGAATCCCGGGGAAAGTTCTTAACGGAAGCGCTACCTAGCGGTTGGCAGACTTCAGTATCAGTCTTCGGCCACTCCGGGGAGGCGAGCTTATTTTTTGGTTCGTTTTTAGTAAGAAAAAGATTTTCCCGCAGCTTCGCTTTGTGAATAATTAAATAATACCCTAATTAATGGAAAAGATGTTTTACTTATCATTTTTTTAAACCGGGTTCATTTTCGCGCATCAAGACAATTAGAAAGACTTTGTAAAAATGTCGCGGCCGATGAAGGCGACGTTACCCGTAGCTCTTATGCGGCCTCAAAGTAGGCCTACGGCGGATTCCCCGCCAAGGCTTAATACGGCCGACGTAAAAACTCTAGGAGGATACTCCGAACAAAGAATTACATCCCCGGCGGCATCTCCCGTTTCGTCTAAAGGTACATTTATTATTAATTAATACACAATACTCATCCTTAACCCTAATTAGGCTTAACAATTCATACACTACGAATGTTAATTTTAATCAATCAAAGTTTAAAATAGAAAACACAGTTCACACACCGTCTGACAACGTAGGGTTAATTAATATCAAGCCGTTTTAATTCTTTTACTTCTGTAAACATTGATGTTTTCAGTTAAATTAATTGTTATTGTAGTAATATATTCTAAGCCTTTGTTTGCGTAAGTGTGAGTTTAACCTAGGCCCCGTGAAAATTAGGTTGTAGTACCTAATCGCCTTGAGAACTTGAGAACAATGGAAGAATGCGCTGGCGGTAAATTGAAGTTGGGCCTTTGCGCGTAGACTAGAGTAGAGATTTGAAATAATAATATAGTGAATATTAAATCAGCTGTTGTAAGAGACGTTATCGCCAAGTTTTGAAGTTTATACAACTATGAATAGGGCCCCTAAATATTGTACAAACTAATGCACACAACGTGGGCTTCCTTCCTCTCTGTCAAATCATTTAAATTCGGTTTGTAGGATAGACGAATTCTATCCATTTAGTAGGTATAGAATTCAAT
Organism: Phalangium opilio; assembly: GCF_054372755.1. Lineage (NCBI taxonomy): Eukaryota > Metazoa > Arthropoda > Arachnida > Opiliones > Phalangiidae > Phalangium > Phalangium opilio. The sequence goes on from NW_028324170.1 coordinate 137,944, forward strand.
GTTAAAAAACCGCCAGGGATGATTTAACGCCTCATAAATTATTCAAATGAGCTTGGTTATTTTATTAATGCCACCTTTGGTTTGCCACAACTCAGGGAATTTTTAAAATTTATCCACAAGATTGGGAAAATGTCAGGGGAATTTTGACAGTTGACCTAAAAGGTAGGGGAAAGGTCATGGATTTTTAAAATTGACCTATGATGTAGCGGATTTTTTAATTTAATTTAAAGAAATATACAGATGCAGAATTATTTGGTTTATTAGAATAATTTTGACGGAGGTTAGAGGTCAATGTCAATGTAAATTTCCAATCATTATATAGTTTCCCAATCTTGAAATTAATTAATGAAGTATAATTACGGGTCGCCGCGTAATGATTGAAATTGAATCAATCGAAACTTGAATACATACAAAATTACAATTCGTTATTTTTTGAAAGCTTTATTTTTGTCCCCTGGGGGCCAATATTGTTACACACGTAACATATAGTTGGAAATATGCCCACAGCTATACAGCAGTCTATAATTCAGAGTATTTATTTTTTTTTCTTACAAGGGACTGTATATAAGATGTAATTCAATCCATTCCAATATTACGTAGTTTTCAAAACCCCCTAAACGTGTTTGAAGGTCATCTCGAAATTTTCATTCTATTCTTTTCTTTTTTTTTTGTTTTTTGTTCCATCATTCAAATATGTTTTTTTTTTCGGTTTTTATTTTTGTTTTATCAGAATAAAGAGATAATATCTACTATTTTAGATTATAGATAATCTCGACGTTTAATTCAGGATTTATTGCATTTATAAAATAGATAAAAGAGTTTATTGACTTACGGAGGTTTTATTTTAAATATTACGATGGTTGAAGCTTTCTAAAACTTTTTTTTTTTATTTTTCTACTGAAACTAAACCTTCTTTGCTAAACCGTCACGGTACGTTAACTATCATGCATCGCCAAAAATTAAAAGGTTAATCGTTTAGCCAGCCGCTTGCCCCCCCCCCATATAGAAAAAAAACCGGTTTTTCTTTTACTAAATGTTGGATTCTATGAGCCACACAAAACAGGGCATACATACCATCACTGCTCCAATGTTAGAGTCACGAATATCGTTTCGTTAAAAAAAAAAAAAAAAAAAAAAAATAGCTTAACCGTACGGTCCCGATACTGTGCAATCAATGTTTACGTATGGCGAGCCAAGTGATAACTAAATTTATTTAGAGAAGTGGCCACACTATTATCTCTATATAAGATATGTTCCATAAGTATGACAGTTCCTATACAGGGTTCATACAAACCTGGAGAACCGGGAAAACTGTGGAAAAATCAGGGAAATAAATGGTTGACAAAAACCTCAGGGAAATTTCGAATTTTTAGTTAAATTCAGGGAAATCAGGGAAATTTGCGTCAAACAGGGGCCGAGTTATTAAGCAAAATGTTCGTGAACATTCCCTCCATAGGATTAACATTACACTATACTTTTGAGGCTCAAAACTCTGGTTATATTAAAGATACGGGGATGTCCTTTGATTATGTAATAGTCCTATTTGCCCCCCTCCCCTCCTTCGTTAACATTTGCACCATAGGCTACTCCATATACGGGAAAAACCTGGAAAATTCAGGGAAGTTTGTTTTCCTAAAGTTGTATGAACCCTGCTATACTTCGTAATGCTAGAAGAGACTTACTGGAAGCTAGTTCAATTAGAACGACAAACGAGAATTGAAGTCCTAAGTACACTCGGTGGTTAATTTTGCATGCAGGACTTCCATGTAGTTCCTATTTAGTCTGTGCATACTAAGCCCCAATTTGACAGCAGCGCCTCACCAGGTCTCCTTCGCTTTACCTCGAATCTATGACCTACCTCATTAACTTCAAAATTACAAGCTCCAGTTTCTAAGTTACCAGAGATTAACAAACTTATGGTGGTAACATATCTTGTGAACTTATGCTACTAAAATTAGGATGATACTTTCTCGTCATAAGCAACTGTTGGTAAATAATATCGTCTAAGGGGGGTTGGTGTGTTACCAGCCAACTGCAACTTCTCTTTCGTCTCGTCCTTGCATAAACAAAGATGCATTAAACTGTTCTGGTGGGTCATTTTCATATTTATGACTCTTCTATATAGGATGTTTGGGGATTTTTTTTTAAGCTGCATCCGTGAAATATTTACAAGGTTTTCCAGAAAGGGCGGTTGGACCAAAGTACAGGGTGTTTGTTCTAAGGGTCGAAAAATGTAACTTCTATGGCATTTTTCCATAAGGGACATAATAAATAAGTTATGATTGGAATATTTTACGGAGGGCCCCTGAATTAAATTGGTGTGGCCTTTAAATTTATTGCTTAAAACGCTCTAATCATAAGTTGTTCAGGGGTGGCTCTGTTTTGGACTCAAAATTGCCCCTATACTTCGGTCCTACCGCCAATATCTAGGTTATTATGGAGAAGGTATAAATTCGCCATATTTCCAGTCCAAACGTAGCCTGTCCGGAGTTAATCCCCCTCCCTCTAAATTATACAACCAGCATCTCATTGGTTCTTGAAAACTTACGTCAGCGCGACGCGAATGACGAAAATTACAGTCATATTTTCCGACTGAGGAGAGTGTAGCGAAATAGCCCGGCCTCCTTTTACGTCCCCCCTTGTATTTTGAAAGGGGGACTCGGACTATGGCGCGCCAATATTTAGGCATCTTATACCCTCTCCCTAGTAAACTAGATATCACTTCTTGCTACCAGCCTTATTGGAACAGTCGACATGTTTTTCTTATGGAGCCTATATTCCTTTAATGCATTTTTGAAGAAAAAGAATTAATTACTGCCCTCAAATACAAGTATTTTCTCAAAGCCTTTGCCTTTGATTGTTTTAAGTATAAAGCTATTATATAAAAGCCCTAATTGTTACTGTGTAATACTAACTCTCTTGAGTTTTGAAAGCTAATGGGTCTTTGTGTTGTCGAGTTTACATTCCAAGAACATAGCTCTCTCACTCTCTCACTCCCTGTTTCTCTAGAACTACGGATGGTCCCCTTTGTAGTAGTAATTTGGGGAAAGTTTTGCTTGAAACAATAGGTATAACATGCTGTCGAAATTTGCCGCCCCCCCCACCCTACGGCTCCCAACTCCGTTCTCTTATAATCCATCTTGCTCTTTCTACAAGACTTGTTGGGTCTGTATTGAGTTTTTTAGTCGCGCCTCCGAAATTATTTTAAACGAAGGTTATGTGATTGTTACTGTTGTATTTGTAGTTGTGGTTGAAGTTGTATATACATACAGGGTGTTTCTGATAAGTCTGCCATAAGTTTTTAATTAAGAGGGATGTTCGTTGGTCGATTTTGAGTCATATTCGATCACATTTTGCCCTCCTGGGCACTGTTTTCGAGTTTTGATTTTAAGAGTGTTTTAAGGATGACCCCTTAATTAAATTAGAAATCATTATCTTTCAGTTTCTTAATTAAATTCAAGGGTTCAACCGTTAAAAATAATTAAATTTTAGGGGTCATCCGTTAAAAATAATAGAATTTTAGGGGTCATCCGTTAAAAATAATAGAATTTTAGGGGTCATCCGTTAAAAATAATTAAATTTTAGGGGTCATCCGTTAAAAATAATTAAATTTTAGGGGTCATCCGTTAAAAATAATTAAATTCAAGGGGTCAACCGTTAAAAAATGATTAAATTCAAGGGGTCAACCGTTAGAAAATGATTAAATTTAAGGGGTCAACCGTTAGAAAATGATTAAATTCAAGGGGTCAACCTTTAAAAAATGTTTAAATTCAAGGGGTCAACCTTTAAAAAATAATTAAATTCTATATTTGACCTTTGGAATATTAAAACAACCAAACTCTTGTAATTCCGAAGAGAACTAGAAGTAATATCAGTTTTTGCAACCCCTAATTTATTAATTTTAGGATATTGGTCTTCGCCTTGAACTCTTTCTTATTTGATAGGGCTTGACGCAGTTTTTAAGCTATTTTTTTTTTGTTTCGTTGCATGTCAAATATTGACGTAACGAACGGGTGTCTAGTTCTCATTAAAGGACTTTAATTATATTTTGGCGTAACAACTCCTCCCCGAAGCTTGAATACAGCCGTTAAGCGTCTAGCGAATTTCCTGCGCTCCCTCAGTCTCTCTTTGTACCTTTACTATATTAGAAATTATGCATGAAGGCGAGCGTGTGATTGTAATGTAATATTTGCGAAGTGCCCACGAGATTTTAACCAAAAAAAAAAAAAAATGACATAGCCATAACTTCCCTGTCCCTGAAGGATTCGTACACATTTATTTACCCTAGTTTTTCAGTTGACCAATGTCCATTTCGCGAATTCACTAAACAAATAAAAAACCATTACTTTTGAAAGGGATAGTGACATGAGATAAATAAAATTATTTTAGAAACAAAGTATTTGAACCCAGTTACCCACCATTTTTCACCAATGTGCATTTCGCCAATTTACTAAAAGCAATTACTTTTTGAAGGGATAGTGACTATGACGTAGTCGTAGTTTGTAATTGATTTTAGGTGCTGTTACTATACCACGTTAACATTTTTTCGTAATTATCACATGCTGGCCTTGTTGTTAAGCTCCGTAACCTTTTTGGAACCGAATGCATTATATTTAGGAATAGGTTTTTGGGTTGGCCACGGTTTGGTTTCTCTACTTGACTCCCTAGGTGGCGCGCGTCGTAGGATTTCACTGATAAGATGTTAGTTACATTCTGGTTAAAGTTCGAACCCCTCTGACCCTCTGCGGGGTCATTGAAAGACGCCGACTGTCTGGTCTAATGGTCTTGTCTACAAAACAGGCCATCAGCCAAAATTCTCTCCCCTCAAGCTCAGGAAATTCAGGATAAGGAAGCCCTATAGAGGAGGAATACACAAACCATCCATTTTAGGCCAGTTTTAGCCAACTACAAAGGTTTCTTTATACTCTCGGATCATAAACATAAGTCAACAAAAGCCCCCTAATAAGTTCCAGGTCCTTTTTACGAAAGTACTGCGTGGTAACTTTCGATTTTCCCTAGAGTTGGAGTCTTTGTATTATTAGTAGTAAATAGAAAAAAGAGAAAGTGAACAAATGAAACTTAAGGCTAATGAAAGCCTTCAATTAACTCCCCTAGTATACCGTTTGTAGGCGGTAAATATTTTTACATAATCTGCTACAACGAAATTTCTCATGATCTCACACCGTCCTATCTCTTGCCTCGGTTTTTTGGCAACCATATTGGAAGTCTTCAACTAAATCCATACAATTTATACTACTAATATTGACGTCACGTCCCTGTAGCTCCTCCCCTCTCAGTACCAATCTATAGAGCTATATCAGTTGAAGGCGGGGAAACGTCACAGTTGCGCCTTCCAATAAACGTAGCCGGTTTTCACCCTCCCTCTGTGCGGGTTGCTGAAGAACTCCATTCTAAATTTCGCTCGCAATAAGGCGCCTAGGCGGGGACTGGCGAAACCCCGCCCCCAAAACTATCTCCCCCCCCCCGAATTGAAATGCCTCTACTGACTCAGTGTTAACTGCCTTACTTTCCGTTGTTTCTATTTGCCCTTGATATTATTCACCAGACAGAATTAAATTCCAGAAGTTAGCATTTTCTCTCTATGAAAACCCCCACCCCATCTTGGATGGCTTGAACCATACTACCATAGTATAGCTAGAGAGGGCGCGAGATAATTGTGGAACTAACAGATTTGAAACAAAGTTTTTAATCATTTCCCTGGAGGAACAAACAATCTCTGTCCTCATACCTCTCCCAAGTAGAGATTAGTGTTCCTCCGTCCGTCCGTTGTCGGTCTTAAGAACCGCATTCTTACCCGTAATATCTTAAGTATATACATAGTAGTAGGAAAAAAGCGCCACCACGAACTTAAGCCTTGGTCGTGTACGTACCAAACCCAGGTGTCAAATCTCCGTAATGGATGACGCGCGTCAGACATGAAAACATCAACACATTCATCAGAGATCCCCCCGCGCTTGCGCTGTAGTACAGGGTGTAACAAAAGGTCTGGTACAACCGACGTACTCTGGGAAATCAATTTTGAGAGTCGAAAATGTAACTTCGATGACATTTTGCCCCTAAGCTTAGACCATTTTTTACAAGTTATGATTAGATTATTTTAAGGATGACTCCTTAAATTAGCATTGTTATCTCAATTGTGACGTCAGTGCCTAGGTAAAACGTTACGGGCTCGACTTTGGCAATGTGCGGCCATGTTTGGTACTTAACTGCTTTGGTAATTCTATGGGCAAATAGCATTGGTGACGTCACACTAAGCCTTTTCTGAGAGATGGCTCTATTTCTTCCTTTTATTTAAGGGGTCATCCGTAAATCAAAAACTTGTAAACGATGTCCCTTGTTTCACAATATTGTAGAAGTTACATTTTCCACTGAAAATTGATTTGCCATAGTCTGGTACGACGTCAAATTTCTCATGACTTCATGTGACCTCTTACCTCGGTTTTTGGCGACCTCGACAGCTCAGGCCATACAATTTAGACTACCAATATTGACTTCAACGTCCCCCCCCCGGTAGCTCCTCCCCTCTCAGTACCGCTGGTCCTACCATCCTCGCTTTTTGCAAACACCCTGTATTTTCACCGTCTTGACTTTAGCACGTGCTTATCACTAGCGGGCGCGGGCGCGCGCGCGCGTCAAAAGATAGTACCATCAAGTATTATACGAAAGATAGTCCTCAAAGAGGAACCAGCACCAATCGCGGCCACGCCCATCTAATCTTCTCGTCAAGAAAGTGGACGCGCGTCCGTTCTCCAATATATATTTTTTTTTGGGGGTTGCATTTACACTTTAATGGCGGGAAAAAAGGGGGTGAATTTTTTTGGAAGAATGAGCCGATAGTTAGGCTTAAAGAAAAATAATACACTTTAGTAGTATAGTTTGGTGAAAAGGTATTTTTAGGTTTAACATTAAAGCTGGCTGGCTGGCTAGTCCTCCTTGGCAGCTTGAAAGTTAGTTCGTGATGAACGGAAAGATTAGGGCTTTAAAAAAGTTAGTTGCAAATGGGCGTGGTTAACGACGTCATCGCGTGCCACTATTGGTTGAGTGATTAAATGGCAGTCAGGGAATATATATATATACCCCCTTTTTTTATTACTATTCTTTTGGACACGCACGAATGGAAAAACTTTGTTGTCCAAACTACATTTTTTTTCTTCTTCTTTACCCAAAGCTATGGTAACTTTAATGTTTTTTTTTCTTACGCCTGTGCATTGTTAATGTTATTTATTTGCCCCTAATTACTACTATTATTATTAGTTTTATTTTAAAAAAAAATGCGAGTATTTTTCTCACTTTTGGTTTGATCAGGGATAGATTTAGTTTTAGAAGTAGGAATGGAGAACAGAGTAAGTAGTCTGGGCGCGCGTCAAAGTCCCGGACCCCCTTCCCCAGGACGGGGGGTATGAAAGAAGAGGCGTGTCATAGCGACAGAGGTAAAAAGGAATTACCTCCGTATTTTTCGACGTCCCCGCATCAGCAACGTCATCAAAACGTAGTTTTAAGTGAGCCAATAAGATAATTTAAACTTTTCGTTACGTGTTGGAGGGAGGGGCTCTATACTGGGTGGTCTATGAGTCGGGCTAAACTAACCGCCGTTCTCCATTCCTACTTCCAAAATTAAATCTATCCCTGGTTTGATATAAATATTATCACTTGCTCGGCTTAACCCTATTTCTTAACCTCTCTATCAATTCAAATCTCAATGCCGATGTAGTGTTAATGTTACTCGTCTATGATGTTAACCCTTTGGGATAAGACCTCCCTGAAGAATCTGAAAGACAGTGCTAATTTAGGGAAAAGCTGTCATTGTACATTTTCAACTCAAAATTTATTTCCCATAGAACCATCTCCTTTTACTTCATTTCAACAGCAATTTACACAATATGTTTTTTTCACTTTGATATGACTTAGATCATGGTATCACCTGCTCGGCCTTACTTTATTACTTATTTCTTTAATCTCTCTATCAAATCAGACGGATAAGGTTAAGTCAAACGAAACTAATTACAAAATATCCTCATGATCATTAAGATTTAGGCGTTTGATACCTTGATATCATTAAAAAGAAAAGTATTTTTTAAAAAATTCAGGGTGTGACGTTTAAAACTTGTCCGATCCGGAAAGCGGAATTCCTATTTTTTCAAAAATTTTTCATTCGCTCCAAAGGTTTTCAAACTTTATCCTTTTATCTATTGGAAAATTGCAATTGTTACTTCATGGATATTAAATCGTGTATGGGACGGGAAAACTTTATAATTTCTTAAAAAAGGTGGCAAGACTGAACGAAATACAAGGGTTTTATTGGCGATTTTATGACATTTTTTCACAAGGACCACCCTTTTATGATTGTAGCGTTTTACGTATGACCCCTTAATGTACCTTAGCATTGCCCTTTTTCGTTGCTAGTCCTCTTTATGATTATAAAGTCCATGGATCGCCTCTAGATTATCTCTTTCTCTCTCTCTTATTCCTTTCAATTCACTTTTTTTCTTTTCTCTCTTTTTAACGATTATGATAAGGAATAATTGCAAATCCCTGATTGACTGCCGCTTTGTCCCTAGGGTCCTTTACAATTAAGGGAATGCCCCAAGGCATGCTGGGAAAGGGGATTACATCATTTACATGAAACCATTTTCAATAGTTACCTTCGTTAAATGACCTCTTATTTTTAAGATACCGGATTAAATTACTAAATCTACCATAAGTTACCTGATTAAATTGCTTAAAGTACCATACGTTACCGGATTAGATTAGTATAAAGTACCATAAGTTACCGGATTAGATTAGTATAAAGTACCATAAGTTACCGGATTAGATTAGTATAAAGTACCATAAGTTACCGGATTAGATTAGTATAAAGTACCATAAGTTACCGGATTAGATTAGTATAAAGTACCATAAGTTACCGGAATAGATTACTATAAATTACCATAAGTTACCGGATTAGATTGCTATAAAGTAGCATAAGTTACCGGATTAGATTGCTATAAAGTAGCATAAGTTACCGGATTAGATTGCTATAAAGTAGCATAAGTTACCGGATTAGATTACTATAAAGTACCATAAGTTACCGGATTAGATTACTATAAAGTACCATAAGTTACCGGATTAGATTACTATAAAGTACCATAAGTTACCGGATTAGATTACTATAAAGTACCATAAGTTACCGGATTAGATTACTATAAAGTACCATAAGTTACCGGATTAGATTACTATAAAGTACCATAAGTTACCGGATTAGATTACTATAAAGTACCATAAGTTACCGGAATGGATTACTAAAAGTACCATAAGTTACCGGAATAGATTACTATGAACTACCATAAGTTACAGTAATAGATTACCATGAACTACCATAAGTTACAGTAATAGATTACTATGAACTACCAGAAGTTACCGATTTTAATTACTACAAACTACCATACGTTACCTACTTAAATTACCATTAGTTACCAACGATAATTTAAACTAATTTCTAACCTTTTGTCTTTAAACCCTCAAAAGATCTCTACTCCCCTTTATGTTTGAAATTTTCGGCCACACGGTGAAGGGGGGGGCGTGGCATTTTCAAAATTGATTTCGGGACATCTTTAGGGACTTTTTTTTACTTTTAACTTTTAAGGAGCGTCTTTACCCTCGTGATGGCTGCCAGGGGTTATCCTCGTGGCTCCAGTAGTCTGTTATTTTGGTTTTTGAGCTCACACTGTGCGTGTGTCAAGGGTCGAGATGGGGCCCTTTAAAAAAGAGGACCGGGGGCAGACAGGAAGGCGCGAAAAGCTGAAAAAAAAAAAACGAAAATGCGATTATAAAATTTCGCCCTCTGTGTGTGAGAGTTTTTCTATGCTAGCCCCAAAACCAAACCCCCTTTGCGAGTCTAGGGATAGTATATGCAATTTTTTTTAAATATATATATATATATGTACATTTTTTTCAACAGGAGTTTGAGTTATTTTAAAGGTGGCTTTTAAAGAGAGCCCCTGCTTTATAGGTGCTGTAAATTTAGAGTGAAATTTTGATGATACTTAGATTTAAAAGGCGTTATGCGAAGCCTTACAACAACCGATGGGGGAATATATATAAATTTTTTTCTCTACGAAGTTTGAAGCTATTTTTTTTACCAACATAGGCGCGCAGTTGATTATGATAAATTGAAGCGAAGTAACAAGCACGATATTATTTAGGAGTAAACAGGTTGATTTCTTACCATACATATATATTTAATAACAATACCAGTAGAGATATTAATATTAACGTATTATTAGCGTATGAAGGTCAGGTAATTAATTTTAATTTTAATTTCGGAGATTACAATTTAAAGGTAGATGAAATGAATTAATTTCATAGCTATTACTGTTCAAAGGTAGGCGTGGGAGGAGAATATACCTGACTTCATATGTTAATTTGGTTGCAAAAATAATAATTTCGTCTTTGCAATTTGAATTTTTCCTCTGTAAAATTACAGGACTACATACCATTATTATTATTATTTGGGCCACTTTTCGTAAAATCGACATTAACATCAGTCCGATTCCCCCCTCTTGGTATTAAAACAATGCAGCCGGTATTTGCTTAAATTCCCATACCACGTTAAGGCAAATCTGTTGTATATTTTAACTGCAAATTCCGGCTGAATTCCTTATCTCTGTGGGGTTTGGATGCTCTGCCTTCCTCTCTCTCTCTCTCTAATCGATTTTCCTCCTCCTTCACTCACTGACTGGGTCCCCTGCATCGATTCCGGCAAATACCTAGAGATGATCCCACTCTTAGTACGCGATGCTTATAATCCCTGCTATCTACGTTGTTATCGTAAGGACCGTATGGAATTCTCACCTTGAAATGAACCCCCCCCCCCTTACCAAATCTAGTCTGGTTGATATTTAGCTATCCGGGTCTCCTTACCCCATCAGTGTTAACTCCAGGGGAGCTTCCTTGTCTAGACTAAAAGACTTATAATCATTTACTTATGTATCGTAATTATCTTTAATGGAAATAATTAAGTTAGTAAGACACGATGAAATCTAATCTATGATAATAATTATTTTTATTTTTAAACGTATTCCCAGATCAATCAATGCCTCAAACAAATGAGCACTGAATTCCATGAGAAAGGGTTAGGTAATGTTAAAGAAGCTAGAGAGAAAGTGTAATTTCTTAGACATTATACTGGTTACCATAGAAGGCTTTCATTAACCTCTCCATAAGTTCTTAAGATATGTTCCTACTATAAGTTTGTCACTGGTTACAAACTGGAGCTTGTCATGAAGTGATTGAAGTAGGTCATAGATTCGAGGTAAAGCGAAGTAGGCCCGCTGTCAAAGGCTTAGTAATGCAAACTAAATAGGACCTAGATGGAAAGCCTGCAAAATTAACCACCGAGTGTAGCACATCATTTCTCGCTTCCATCGTTCTCGAACTGGTTATCTCGAGCTGTTAAGGCTCGTTTTCATAGGCGCGAGTTGCGTGAAAATTTCGAGCGAAAGCGGAAACGTTCGAAAAAAATACATTACCGCTCGTATTCAAGCTCGTGAAGCGTGAGCGTTTTCGAATTTTCTAGCTTCTATGAAAACGAGCCTTAAGTCTCTATAGCATTACGAATTATAGTTAGTGTCATACTTATGGAACATATCACTTATAAACTTATGACATCTCCAAGTACCTAGCTTTTATTATTATTATTATTATTATTTCTATAGGTGTATTTGATATATTTGAAGAACTACGTTACTAAAATCGTGTCATAAACCCTTTAATAATAATATCTGAAAAAATTGTAGATGAAAATAGGCGAGAATATTTTTTGTAAGTTAAAATTCTTTTGTCTCAGGAACGGGTTATTTAGGGCGATATCTTGGTTAGAGTTACTCAACTAGAAACGAATTGAAACTGACTGCTTTTCCGTTTCCATGGCAACCCCAAATCTTCTATCTTCTTTTTTCTCTCTCTCTCCTCTCTTTCCAATATAACTTCCAAGAACTTCTTCCCAAGGAGAAAAAGGTTCTGGCCCACCCTCTCTCTCCCTCTTTTTTTTGTCGCAGAAAGAGAGAATTTTCTTACGTATAGCTTACTTGCTCTTGCTCTCGCGCTTGGTGTAATATAAAATTTAAGGTGACAGTTTTTTTTCTTTTTTTTTGCAATACCGGAGCTCTTATTTACCGGTGAGATATTTCTTTTTAAACAAGATATTCCATTTCCTAGGAAAAAAATTAGTTTCGAAAGGTTTTTCTTTTTTTCTTTGGATGAAGTTTTTTTTTCTTGTTGAATTATATCTGACGTATAGAGGGGAAGGGATATTAATTTAATTTAATTTAATTAATTTTAAATTACACGCGTGATTTGGGTTGGGGTCAAAGGTTGTTATATAATGTTGACTCGATACAGACGTTTCCAAAGTTTAGTTATTATAAGTTAAATTCTTTTGGTTGTATCTCGGCCTCTAATAGACCAATAAGAGTGGTATACTAAGAAGCGATATCTAGTTTACTAGGGAGAAGGTTTAAGATGCTGCCGAAGTATTCGCGCCGTGCCATAGTCCCAGTCCCTCTTTCAAAATACAAGAGGGGACGTAAAACGAGGCCCCGGGCTATTTCGCCTCTCCTCAGTCGGAAAATATGACTGTAATTTTCCGTCATTCGCGTCGCGCTGACGTGAGTTTTCAAGAACCAATGAGATGCTGGTTGTAATTTAGAGGCGTGGATTAACTCCGGGGTACCTACGTTTGAACTGGAGATAAAGCTAGATTATAAATGTGGCGAATTTATACCTTCTCCCTAATAAACTAGATATCACTTCTTGATAGCACTAGAGGCAGCCCAAGCTCACTGCATGTTCGTGAGAGACAAGCCAACTCGGTCATGCCTCTAGCGGTCTCTCCTGGCGCGAGGGAAATTATCCAATATGGAGGTATGTCCCTGAAAGTTTTTTTCCCTGACTGTAATATTCGTATTGATCTATTCTATACTATATACTCTTCAATCTAAAAGCCAACGCGAAGAAATGAGTTAGGATTTTTAAAAAGTAACTGCGAGGTTTAAAGGTCAATCGGACTCCATTGTTCCTCCTTTGATCATCTCTAATAGGAAATTGCCTCATTTCCGGAATCCTGACGACTTTTTTTTTATCAATCAATTGATTTAACTTTGGGAAAGAAGAATGTACCTAAAGATCAAAAGACAAATCCGGTAATATTAGCCCTTCACAGAGATAAAATATTTGAAGAAATAACTAACGTCTTGCAGTCTATACTTCTTTACGTATCTTTCAAGTAGGGACTTGGCAGTACTACGTCATGCAACGTCAGGCTACCGTGCTTAAAAACATACCAGGAAGAAGGGCTTATTTAGCTTTCATTCTTTAAAAAAACATGTCCCTATTGCCAGAGTTCTGACGTCCCAGACCCTCACCTTTTTACCTGTAACCCTAAAAATTCTCAGGATAACGTAATCCGTACCAAGAAGCGATATCTAGTTTATTAGGGGGAAGGTATAAACTCGCCACATTTATAATCTAGCTTTATCTCCAGTCCAAAAGACGTAGGTCTGGAGCTAATCCACGCCTCTAAATTACAACCAGCCAGCATCTCATTGGTTCTTGAAAACTCACGTCAGCGCGACGCGAATGACGGAAAATTACAGTCATATTTTCCGACTGAGGAGAGGGCGAGAGGCGAAATAGCCCGGCCTTCTTTTACGTCCCCCCTTGTATTTTGAAAGGGGGACTGGGACTATGGCACGGCGCGAATACTTAGGCATCTTAAACCTTCTTCCTAGTAAACTAGATATCGCTTCTTGTCCGTACTTTGTATTAATGCATTAATGTTAAAACTTAACGTATATTTTGTAGTTAATTCGTGTGGGTCGGGAATTTTTGTAAACCTGTTCCTTATAGTGACGTCACGAAATTCTTCAAGTTTATTTTATTTTTTTGTTTTTTTTTTCTTTGCATAATTTTTTTTTTATTTTTGCTTGTAAAAAAACTAGTCCCTCAACATCCTGACAAGAAACGTTTTTGGTATTTTTTTTCTTCCTAAAATATACTTTGAATAAAATATTTCGTGACTTGCGCACTCGCTTCAAGTGGGATGGGGTTTTTATTTTCTTCTTGTTTAATATAAGTCCTTGAGAAAGTTGCTACAGAAGTATTTTTTTTTTTTGAAAAACCCTTAAATTCTAAAACTGACCGAGTTTTTTTTTATAAATTTAAGTTGTAATGCTTTACCTTTAGCCTAAGGTCCGGGGTAGTTGTACGTTTTAATGTTAAGACTGTTTAAGACCACCGTGGAATTTGTTTTACTATGAACAAGATGACCCAAGAGTTACGTGTATTTTATACCTATTGAAAGCCCTTCAGTTGATTTACCTTTCATTAGATCCTAGTCCACAAACACATATTAAGAGATAAATTGGTCAAACACCACTCTGTTTTGAAGAAAGGGTCCCATAGATGTTTCATAATCTTGTCTTTATAAATTTCAATATCTGGGACTTCAACCAATCGACATTTTCAGTCTTTGTCTACCAGGGATAGATTTAATTTTAGAAGTAGGAATGGAGAACGGTTAGTATTTACTTCAGTCCGACTCATAGCCCAGTAAAGAGCCCCTCCCTTCAACACGAAACGAAAAGTTTAAATTATCTTATTGGCTCAGTTAAACTACATTTTGATGACGTTGCTGACGGGGAAGGCGAAAAATACCTCTGTCGCTATGACCCGCCTCTTCTTTCATACCCCTCCGTCACGTGGAAGGGGGGTCCTTGACTTTGACGCGCGCCCAGACTACTCTATTCTCCATTCCTACTTCCAAAATTAAATCTATCCCTGGACAGTTAATTTTTTTCTCCAGTAATCTTAAATATATGTTGCTAAAAATAGTTTTAAATTTCAGAAAATTCAAATCAAAATTGATATTAATTTGAAAAAAAAAATGTTTTAATTTATACCAATATCAATTACGGGCCAAGTGTTAATTGGGTATCATTAATTTGACGCAACTCGGATAAGTAATCAGTTATAACACTATCATCTAAAGTTTTCGTTTGATTTTTTTCAATCCAAAGTTAAATTTAATATATTGAGAAATCATTCCTTTCATTTGCAGTATCGCCCATCAAGAACAATCGTAAAAAATACTACTAGATAAGCTAAGGGTGTATTGATACTCTACGTTTAAACGCCGTAAGCGTAAAAGTAGTTCTTGCATATGTATTATCACATGACCTTGGTTTAGAAAAATCTATCATATTTAATTATAGACGAGCACGAGTTTTAGGAACTTGAACCTTTGTGGGCGGTTATTGTATAATACGCGAAACCAAGGAGAATGTGTGCATACTCTTCTTATTTCCACTCCATTTACGGAGTATCCTCCCTACGTGGTTAGAGAGAATAGAGATATATTGTAGTCGTAGAGAAAATTAGCGTAGTAGAGGAAAAATTTAGGGCGGGAAAGAATTGGCAGCGAATAGCCGCGCGCTTTGCTCCGATCCGAACACGCTAGACTGCTTGGCGCTTGGCAAAAACTGTACAGGTGCTGCTGCTGCTCCATGACTATGTACGCTGACTATACGTACATACATACGGGTTGTTAGGGTTAGCTAATTTTATTATTATATAGACGCTTTGAACCTTTCTAGTGCCTTTTCTCGAGTTCAGGTTTGGACGCGTATTGGACGGTTTATAGCACTTCTTTTGGAAAAGCCAGTGTTTGTGAAAGCCAAATCTTTTTGGGACTATATTTTTTATTTTACATATGGATCGTTACTATGAAACAGGCGAGAAAGTTTTTCATTAATTTATTAATTGTTATATTAGTATTTGTTTGTTTATATATTTATTTTGGGCATCGGTTTATTTTTAATTTAATTTTATTTACTTTAGTTGTAAGTGATGTATAGTAAACTATAGCCTTTTATACATAGTTAATTCAGACTTGGAGGATTGATACCATTTACACAAGGAGGCAAGGTTACATGGCGGACAAAGTGCAGACTTACCAAGTAGCCTGCATGGTCTCCTGCAGTGTTTTTTAAATGGTATGAACCCTACTAGTCTGAAATCTAACACAACACATGGATAATTCATACTCATTTACACCAGGAGACCGGGCTACCTTGAGGACAAAAATCCGTCTGCTTTTGTCTTACAGGTTACAGGTAGCCGATCTTCTGGTGTAGTTGTAAATGGTATGAATCCTCCATGTGTGTCAGAGGATAATAACTGTTATATAATCCTAAAAGGGGTGTCCTCTTAGGGTTTAAATTTCCAGTGTTCTGATGTCCCAAAATTAAGAATAATTTATTTTTGTATGTTTAATAATGTTATTCCCAATTTTCAAAAGTACTGGTGGTGCCCGTTGGACAGAATACATTTAAATTGGTAGAGTTTTGACCATTGAAACTAGACCAATATTCTGATTTCCCCCTTCTTAACTGGAACTAATTATTTCGTCTCGCGTTATGCTGTGCACAAGTATTTAGTTTTGGTATGTACCGTTGGACAGATTTGTGTTTCTATTTTTGGACTCGATAATCCGTCATACCCCAGTAAAGGTGATAGCTTGAATCGTGGTGTCTAACATTGTCACGAAATCACACGCCTATACTACTAGAGTCAACGGGGAATTAACATTGTATTTGTAGAGAGAAATGTCCCACCCCATTTTACTTATCTGTTGATGAACGTTTTTATTTGGCTTCCTTTGTGGGAAGGGAGGTAACCTATTAATAATCCTTCAGAGGAGGTATCTAGTTGATTTTCAAGTTATTCTTCACGGATTAGCGCTCTTTTGTTCCTGGCTTCTTCACGCACTCTCTCTCTGTGTGTGATCATGACGTCATTACAACGACCCCGCCCTATATTAACCTTGAATTCCCCCAACCTCATCTAGCTACCTCAAGTGTGATTTCTTTCGTGGAATTTTCTCCGCTCAAAGTCAAGGGTGCCAATTATGTAGCGTTGTATTTTAAAAGCAATGCCAACAATTTCAACCTCCCAAGCTATAGTTTGCATAATACCATAAGTTTATAAGATTTGTGCCATAAGTGTGACACTAGCTATACTTCGTAATGCTAGAGACTTACAGCTCGAGCTAGATGGAGAACAATCGAGAATGGTGGTTAGTTTTGCGGGACTTCCATTAGTCCTATGCAATCTGTACTAAGCCTTTGACAGCGCCTCACCAGGCGTCGCTTTACCTCGAATCTATGATCTACCTCATTCACTTCATGACAAGCTCCATTTTGTAACCAGAGATTAACAAACTTATGGTGGTAACATATCTTATGAACTTACGGTGTAAGTGATACGAGTAAAATTGTAAAAATATCGACTCTTACTGTAAAGGCCTCTCTCTCTATTGGTCAGTTTGTTTAGTATACTGCGGCCATACCTAGATTGTTCGATTTTCTTTGAGTTATACTGACCTCTCTTGAGTCGGAGCTAAGCAAGGTTTATGTTATTTTTCCTTCTATAGTTTGAAAGGGAAACTTTTTGTAATCGTAAAAGACGGGCGGCAAGCGGACTGGTGGTGGTCGCTTTTTGCTGAACAACGACGGTCTTCTCCCTCTCTCGCTTGAATCGCGAAGTGTGTGTGTGTAGTGTACCTTTACTGACTATGTCCTTCTCGTGCGCTTGTGTCTTGGCTGGTTGCCCGAGCGTGCGCTCTCACGAACCAAGGCCAAGGTGAAGGACGTTGCGCCTTCGCCCACCCCACCCCTCCACTCTACCCCATTCCCCGTATCGGTACACCGTCCTGGATATTAACCATTCTCTTTTACGTCGGCGCGTAGCTTCAGAGAGAGAGAGAGAGCGAGAGAAGCTAGCTAGCTTGCCTGCTCCTGGAGAGATAGAAATTCTTTCTCATTCTTGAGAGAGGAAGAGAGAGGGCGAAAGAGAGAGAGAGATAGGTATAGGGAAAAAGATTCCGTTTTGGTTTAGTGATTGTATTTTTAGTTCAAAGAGATTTGATGAAAAGTACCATTTACGGTATATTGTTATTTTTATTTTGATTTGATTTAATTTGAATTCTTTCTCGATTCTCAATTGGTTTTTTGGCGTTGTTTCTTTCCGTTTATAGAAAAGCAGCAAATAAAGACAAGCAAGAGTAATATTTCGGGTCAATCATCAACATCGTTCGCGTCTTCACTCTCGTCCAATAGCGGTGGTGGTAGTAGTGGTGGTGGTGGTTCGAATAATTCGGCTCTTTCCGGTGGCGGTGCTTCGTACATCCGGCGGACTGGTTCCTTGGACACGCTGTACCTGGCTGCTACCGGCAACGCCACTAGCGCCGTTTCAACCTCACTAGCGGCCGCGTCAAGCAGAGAAGCCGCCTCGCTTTTGTCATTGTATGGAGGTTACTGCGGACGACTCATGGTCGACAGAGCAACGCAGGTAAGACCGCAATTTACTTCATTTATTTATTTTAATGCTTCATTATGTTTGTGGGGTAACTCGTACCGTAATCGTTTTCGGTCGATGTGTTTGTAGAGTTTAAACGGGGATTTACTGCCGAAATTGTAATATTTCCATAGTAACTTGGGTTTTTGCTCGAAATTGTAGCATATCCAGGAGTATCTTGGGTATTCGGTTGAAATTGTAACGTATCCAGTCGTAACTTGGGTTTTTGCTCGAAATTGTAGCATATCCAGGAGTATCTTGGGTATTCGGTTGAAATTGTAACGTATCCAGTCGTAACTTGGGTTTTCGGTCTAAATTGTAACAAATGCAGTAGTAACTTAGGTGTTCGGTCGAAATTGTTGTTACATATCCAGTAGAAAATTGGGTTTTCGGTCTAGGTAGTAACATATCCAGTAGTATCTTGGGTGTTCGGTCGAAATTGTAACAAATGCAGTAGTAACTTGAGTTTTCGGTCGAAATTGTTGTTACACTTCCAGTAGTAAATTGGGTTTTCGGTCCAAATTGTAACATATGCAGTAGTATCTTGGGTGTTCGGTCGAAATTGTAACATATGCAGTAGCATCTTGGGTGTTTGGTCGAAATTGTAACATATGCAGTAGTATCTTTGGTGTTCGGTCGAAATTGTAACAAATGCAGTAGTATCTTTGGTGTTCGGTCGAAATTGTAACAAATGCAGTAGTATCTTTGGTGTTCGGTCGAAATTGTAACAAATGCAGTAGTAACTTGGGTGTTCGGTCGAAATTGTTGTTACACATCCAGTAGTAAATTGGGTTTTCGGTCGAAATTGTAACATATGCAGTAGTAACTTAATTGGGTTTTGGGTCGAAATTGTATTGGTGGCATGTATAAGTCTATACCCAACAGTAACCTGGGTCGAAATTGTAACATATGCAGTAGTAACTTAATTGGGTTTTGGGTCGAAATTGTATTGGTGGCATGTATAAGTCTATACCCAACAGTAACCTGGGTCGAAATTTTAACATATCCAACTGTAAATTGGGTTATTGGTTGAAATTGTAATTGTCAATTAGGTTAAGGAGTCAAGGACTACGTTCAGTCTGATTCCTTTTAAACTTAAAAAGAATAGTCGATAATCCTTTAAAAAGTAAAAACTGTACAATTTTTAGTGTATTCCAAAATCATTACGTAGGTAACATAGCTTTAGTGTTTATAATCGTTTCCTGTCGATTTTTGTTCAAAAAATTCTTTTCGGGAGTACTGGTATATAGTTAGAAATAACCTTGGTCGTGTCACGTGTACCGCGGCAGCGGTGGTGGTATGTAATATTATGCCTGAGATAGTATGTCGTAATCGTGAATTCGACGCCCCATACTGATTTTTATTCCCAAGCTCTAGGTCTAATGGATGCCTTTCCTTTCATATACATAGTTTACAGACACAGGAGGATTCATACCATTTACACCAGGAGGACAAACTGTTTGACGGACGAAGTGCAGTATACCAAGTAGCCTTGAATCCTGGTGTAAATGGTATCAATTCTCCTAGCCGAATATGTTTTAATGGATAGATTGCGAGCTAGAGTAAAAGAGGCTTGCTTCATGCTTCGAAAGAAAAATAAAATAATAATAAAAAGAAGAAAAAAAACCCCTAAACGAAAATTGACTTCGTGAAAATGTATAAGGCGAAAATCTAGTACCCTCCACCAAAGAATTCCATTTCAACACGATGTAGGCAAGGCACCTGCTTCATAAATTTGACGTAACGTGTATTTTTATAAATAGGACAATTACAATTTATAAAGTGAAGTAAAATCTGGTTGGCTGAAAAATATTCGGATGTTAAGTTTCTACTTTGGGGAAATGTTTTTGGTAAGAGAAGTGGTCTACCCCTTGGGGTAAAAAAAGAAAGAAACCTCCTTGCTTGATTAGAGGAGAGTGGATTCTCTCTCTCTCTGTTTCGTACTCTTTTCGGTCCGTCTTCAAGGTCGAGATTTTTTGTAAACGTCTTTAAAAATTTCTTGAATTGCAAAGAAAATTCTAGATGAAAAACCTCTTATGATAAATGTACTTACTTACGGGCTTGCCACAGAACATGCAGGGTTCATACAAACCTGGAAAAATCAGGGAAATAAATAGTTGACAAAAACCTCATGGAAAATTCAGTGAAATTTAGAATTTTTAGTAAAATTCAGGGAAATCAGGGAGAAAGTTGCGTCAAACAGTTGCCGAGTAATTAAGCAAAATGTTCAAAAACATGCCATAGGAATAGCATCACACCCAACTTTGAAGGCTCATAACTCTGGTGCTACTAGAGATACCGGGATGTCCTTTGAGTATGTTATACAAATACAAATAGAAGTGGCTTTGAAATTAGGAAAGGAAAATGAGTCCTTATAGGTCAGCCTCATGGAGTTTCCAAATGAAAAATCAAAATCTGCATGTTACTTCTGTAGATGATGTAATATATTTATTGATAATTTTTTTGGCATTCATGGCAGTAGGGATGTCAGTGAAACAATACTTGACCCGGTCATATATGGACAACTTAATTCGTTTATTACAAATAGAGAAACCAACATACTTAGGCCAGGGTATCTTATCTCTCTCTCCGTCTCACCAAGAAGCTCCGACAGAGGGCAGTGCGAGTTGGTTAGCCACCCTCCGGACTCCGTCTGGCGTTGCTTCTTGGCGAGAGAGAGAGAATACCCCAATAGCGGCCTCGCCCCTGTGTATTGGTTAAGAATTTGTCTATTCTGTCCCGTCTTTATAGTAACTATGGAGTCCATGAGCTATCCCCGTAAGCTCCTACAGAGATAAGATAGAGTTCCTATTAATTAACTTGAACTTCCCGTTGGTCCATAGTATAGTCCTCCTCCATCCGTACACTCCCCCGCAGAGATGATATCAAGATCTCGCTAGAGTTGTCTCGTCTCCTCCCTCCTATCTTGGTATACGAAGACGTGAAATCAAATACTTTGAATCTTATACCTTACTTCCTGCCTATCTTATAATATACCCCATATCAGAAGTGAGATGAGACCAGAAGTACTGAGCTAACCAAATTCTTCACTCGGCGAAGGTGAATATTCTTGATAACACAAGAGCGGTTGGCCCTCTAGTAGCGGTTTCTGAATTTTCCCTCCAAAACGTGAGACGCTCGCGGTGGTAGACGGCCGAACTAGATTCAAGGAGCCGCGCCCGTGTCCGCAGCTTTAGGTTGAGGGGAAGGGGGTAGGAAATGTTTTTGGAACTCGACCAATTTTTTTCTCAGTAGTGTAGGCGCGTGGGAAGCGGCATAAAATCCTCAAATTTGTTCACTAGTGCCAGGATCTGCTACCAATGCTAGAGCCCTTCACTTCTAGTCTCATTTCACTTCTGCCCATATTAATAAACCACGGTACGTTGTTACAAATTCTCAACCGGTACTGGCGGGAAATTGTCCGGGTAGGTCGATCGTTTAGACGACTAGATTTTGTTTGTTTGTTTGTTTTCCGAGATTAGATCTTATACATAGTTTTCAGGCTAGGAGGATTCATACCATTTACACAAGGAGGCTCGACTCCGTGCACCGTGGAGTGAAAAGCCTGGACTCCTGGTGTAAATGGTATGAATCCTTCTAGTCTGAAAACTATGTATAGCAAAAGCAAATAGAAATTAAAGAAAGTGGGACGGTAAAGAGAGCGTCATTATAGCGAGTGCAACCGATTACAATTTTTCAGCCATTCATGTTTGCAATTGCTATGATTATAATTTCCAAGAAGCAAAAATATACAATTATTTTCTATCGAATTCCCGAATCAATGCCTAAGTTTAGTTAGATTTTCGTCACAAAGAAATTACAAAGTAAAGCGTTGATTGGTCTCTATCCAAAGAAGCTAGAGAGAAAGAGATCGTAACTTGGAGAGAGTATGTCGTAAACATCATGCTGGGTACCCCGTCACTTTTTTTAGCTATATGTCTTTGGTCTTGCATGTCAACTCGTGGGGAAGTGAAATTTCTCCCCCCCCCTTCCTGGTGGGGTTGGGCTTTCGCCCTCTATACATGTATAAGGTTGACGGGGGCCTAACCTTCCTGGCAACCTATTTTTGAATGATGACCCGCGTGGAAGAACGCCATGGACGTCGAAGCCTTCGCCAGGATGGCTTTGATGACAATAAGTTAATGGACGCGAAACTAGCCGAAAGTTTTCATCAAAATGGTCCATACAATATCGGTTGACATTGGATATAAAGGCGGGGTAAGGTACAACCAGGGTTTCTAGGCGCCGTTAAGCGACGACGTTTCTCGGTATCCATTCTTTTATGTAGGTCGTCGGGGCTGGATGATCATAACACTTAAAGTAGATGGCCTTTCTACCCGGTAATGACTAACCTTTTTCTTCTCGAAGCTGTTAGCTCGTAATCTATCTACTCTCCACGTGGGTAAGTGGGTGGGGAGGGGCAATTGCCCCACCAGGGTAACCCCCGCTATGCCCCCACTATCAAACCTTTCAACAAAATCCTGCGCGGGAACCTCAGATCGCTTTTTTGGACCTACATCGGTGAGCTCTGTTAAGTTGATCGCTTTCACGGTACCCATGGATATCCTGTGTTTTTTATTCAAAGTTGTTTATCTCTGTCCCTGGTTCATGTAGGTCCATGTTTTTGGTGTCATTAGATAAAGGAATGTTAGGACTATCACAATCTTAAGGGATTTCCCTGGAGTTGTTTTCAAAGTTGAGTTTTAACGTATCGAAGTTGTGGGTCATGTGGCAAAAATGGATCCTTAGTTTAGGTTGTTTATCTCTACCACAAGTTCATGTTGGTCCATGTTTTTAGTTTCATTGGATGGAGGGCAATTAGGACTTATCTCATTCTGAAGGAATATCCGGTGAAAATGTTATTAAACTATAGGATTATGAACTTATGACGACCCAAACAAAGTTGGTTAAAGTGGCGATCCCCTTGAAACTAACGCGTTTTTTTCTCTCTCCAAAATTTCTCTACAACAAAGAGTGGGTAATAGGTACAGAATGGGCCCCGTGGTTCGCCCCCAGCTGTGATAAAATAGGCTTAGGTATAGCAAGCCCCCTATTGAAAAGTTCCCAGATCAGGGAAGAAGTAGTAGAAGGAGGCCCAAACCCGAAATTACCTTTTTAGACCAAAGGCCTTGTCAAAAAACCCTGCATTGGCCAACACCACCACCACCACCACCGCCGCGTGATCGGTTTATATCCATGCCAAGGCTTAGCGTGGGGGCCAAAGAAGTGAGAAAGGTTATGGAATATAGACCCCGGGGCCAGCTGTTATGTAGGCGGAAGATCGGTGGTATACGTTCATTCGATAGGAAAAAAAACGAAAACTCCAGAGGTCAATATATTGGAAACCCAACAATTTCCTTTGCCCCCTCGACCATTCAAACGTCATCGGACCAAAGGGAAATTTGCCTTAAAGGAAGAGGGGGGGGGGGAATCGGTACGAGCCCTGCGTGTGTCTCTTGTTAGGGAACACCTTGTTGCAAAACCAAAATCGAGGAGTCAAACATTTGTTTCGTTATTTTAAAACGTTTCGTCGGAGTTCACTGACACAGTTAAAATCTGCGCAAACGTTTAGAAAACTGGCAGCCATTTTATCCTTTACTAAAAACCAGAAGTGAGATGAGACTAGAAGTGAAGGGCTCTAGCATTGATAGTAGATACTGGCACTATTGAACAAATTTGAGGATTTTAAGCCGCTTCCCACGCGCCTACACTAGAGAGAAAAAATTGGTCGAGTTCCAAAAACATTTCCTACCCCCTTCCCCTCAACCTAAAGCGGCCGAACACGGACGCGGCTCCTTGAATCTAGTTCGGCCGTCTACCACTGCCAGCGTCTCACGTTTTGGAGGGAAAATTCAGAAACCGCTACTAGAGGGCCAACCGTTGGTGTGTTATCAAGAATATTCACTTACGCCGAGTGAAGAATTTGGTTAGCTCAGTACTTCTGGTCTCATCTCACTTCTGCAAAAACTCATGGGCTGTCTCCAGCTGTGGACATTTTTAATAATCGCGGTGTGTGTATGCGCGCGCACCTTCTTCCCATACGTTTTTCTTTCCTTTTTTTTTCACCCAGTATCCCTCAAGAGCATCTTCGCTTTTCCATGCTTGAAAAAATAAAGAAGCTATAATAAAACTTTTATTTCTCTCTTTCTCTGTGTGTGTGTTAGAAAAACGCCTGGGATGAAAAAAGTACAGAGAGAAAAAAAGCTCTCGCTCCCTTCTTGAATTTATCGTGTTATTTTCTTTCTTTACGGCCCAACGTCTTAAAAATAAAGAAGCAAAAAAGGTCTTTTTCAGAAATTAGAAGTAGATTAAGGTGAAGTTATTAAAAATTAGGGTGTGTTTGCAAAAATGGTGTTAGGTCCGAAGTACAATTGAGTAATCAATTTATAGTCGAAAAAGAAATTACTATGACTTTTTTCATAAGTTTATAAGATATGTTCCATAAGTGTGACACTTCCTATACAAATTCGTAATGTTATCCCTGATGTTATGGACTTACTGATATCTAGTTAGAGAACGACAAGCGAGAAGTGCAGACTACACTCGTTGGTGAATTTTCAGTCCATCTTCCTAATTAGTCTGCATTTCATAGCGCCTCACCAGGCGTCGCTTTACCTCGAATCTATGACCTACCTCATTCACTTCACGACAAGCTCCAGTTTGTAAGTTACCAGTGACAAACTTATGGTGGTAACATATCTTATGAACTTATGATTACACCCAATTAACACTTGGCCTATAATTGATATTGGATTAAATTTAAACATTTCAAATTAATATCAGTTTTAATTAACTGCATGTTACTTTGTAATAATTGCGTCAGTGGATTGGTGAAAAGGACAGTGGTTCACGTGACCTGGGTGTATTTTACTTTGAGAGTATGGACTTCGGGGCAATCTTGAAGCAATCCTCTCTAGAAAATATTTGTAGTTTAATTGCCCTTAAAAACACGCTCGACTTTTATCTCTTTTTCAACTGCTGGTTACTTTCTTTATGGTCGCTCCCATATAGACACTGGATGGGCCATTTCTATGAAAGTGACGGGCACGATCTTTTTTTTTTCTTTCTTAACCTCTTGGTGGCCCACAAGTATCTAAGTGTGGACTGTCATACAGCGTTTAACTTGTACAAAACATGATGCGTCAAAGGACCCGGCGTTTGCTGATCTCCAGGACATTTTTGAACATTACAAGTTCTTTTTGGGACGCCATTTCTAGTAAAATATGGAAGCCTTGGTCGTGTTAATTTACCCCCCCCCCTCCAAAGGTTATTTATCTAAGTATTAACTAATGAAATCTGTTTTAAAAAAGGTGTAGGAAGTACCATAATTTCAGGATCGATGGTAATAACGGATTGGGAAAAATCTTTCGTTAGCGTGTACCTATACAGGGTGTTTTTGAAAAGTCCATCAATAATGAAGGAGCGTGTTTATTGGACCATTTTGAGTTGAAAATGTTCTATGTTATTTTGCATTCCAAGCCACTGTTTTCAAGTTAGCATTGGAGTAATTTACGTATGACCCCTTAAATTTAATTAGAAAATTGAATTACAACTGTAATTTAATTAAGGGATCATCCCTAAAACATTCAAATCATAACTCAAAAACAGTGGCTCGTACGGCAAAATGTCATAGTACATTTTCGACTCAAAATGGCCCAATAAACACGCTCCTTCATTATTGATGGACTTTTCAGAAACACCCTGTATAACGCAAGAGTAACTTATGGTTATTGTCAAACAGTGTTCAGGGGAAAACAATTTAGGTTTGAGCGTCAGGACACTACAGTAAAGATGATTAAACATCAATCATTAATGAAGTAGGACTAGTAAAATTTAAAAGGAAAGATGATTAAGAGTTGATTTATTCCTAGGGAGTGTTAAGATATACTTGTATTAAAACGAAAGTAAAATCATATGACCCAACTTATTAATTTCTTACATGTCAATTAGTTTACTTATAGTAATCCCGGGGAGAGGGATAAGAAGTCGACAGTCTTCTTGGCCCTCGACTCGACTCGACCCTTTTTCCTCCTTATTTTTTTCATCCTCATCTCTCGCACTCCCTCTCCTCTTCCTTGAGATCCGTTTCCCGTTTTCCCCGGTTCCTTATTTTCTTCTTTCTCAATTGAAAAGAAAGCTAGAATCCCTCTCCTGCCTGCAAAGAGAAACACTCGACTGATCCCAAAAAGCGACAGAAATATCCGTGCGATGAATTAAACCGTTAATAGTTTTCTCTCTCTCTCTCTCTCTCTCTCTCTCTCTCGCTCTCTCTATTTCCCCCGTTATGTTGGCGGTCGGTGGTAGCAGAAGGGGATAATAGGAGAAGGATGACACTCTGTATCCTCTTAGTTATGTAGCAAGCTGCAACAGGCGAGGGACCCCTTTTTGTTTGCTCTCCCGCTCAACAAACTTAGTTCTGATGGGCAAGGCACGCCGTGCTAGGGTGAATTCTATAATAGGGAGCTAACAACTGGCTAGGGGAAAGAAATAGTCTGACGTCACTCAGCCCCTCTCTGGTTGGCATTTTTGCGCGTAGAATACTGTTTCCAACCGTTAGGGGGGATGAAACTCCAGTAGGAGATAGACGGGTGTGACGTTTCAGGGTCAGAACTGCAGCTCCCTATTGTTTGGTGTAACTAAATCCTCAGCAATTAACCCTGCTCAAACCTTGATGGTCTTGACGTGGGACAAAAACGCACAAGCGCATGCGTCTTGCCAAATAGTAAAGCGTTACCTAATAGAGTATTGATGAGGGAACTATTTATCACGTATGTGATTCGGTTTAGTAAGAAGAATCGTGTTACACTTACCCCGCTTTTGTGGTACACTTCTCTCGAAGAGAGGTATTATATACTTCTGGTGGTAGCTATAGCATCTCTTCTTCTCCTATAGCTTTGCTTTCCTCTATCCTCTTACAATCCTTCCCTACATCCTCCAAGAGAGGGAAAGAGAGAAATTCTTTTATCAAAGTTCATGCTGGGAAAGGAAAAACTTCCGTCGCTCTGACGTATTTTGTAGACAGAAGTTAATTTAGTTTGAAGTATGTTTGTACTTGGCTTGGGATTGAAATACCATTTGGGAGAGGTGATAATCACTCGACTGTAATCGGTGTACCTGTATTAAGTGTTCCAAAATGTTTGGTAGGACCGAAGTGCTTAAATGTAAATTCTATATGACATTTTGAAACGAGGGACACCGTTTTCAAATTATAATTGGAATGTTTTACGGATGACCCCCTAAATTTAACTTTAAGTTTAAATTTTCTTTAAGAAAACTGAAAGAATATGCAAATTTAATTAAGGGGTCATTTCTAAAGAACTCCAATCATGATTTGAAAATGTTGACCCTTCATCAAAATCACTCGTAGAACTCGCAGCACTTTGGTTGTACGCCACCTTTTTTTGGAACACTCTTTATTAAAAGGCATATCCTTGACAGTGATTGGTGTGCGGGGGAATCTGAGAGTGATTAGCCCCTCGTATGCGAGTAAGACTTTACCATAAGTAAATAACGAATCGTGTTGTAAGTTAGACAAATTGATGTACATTTAATTTTACTTTACTATATACTAAATCAATAGTGACCTCACTGCCAAAAAGAGGTTGATTTTAACGCGAGCCAATCGGAATGTAGAATTGTCGTTTTTATAAATGTTACTACTTCAATTTATGAACTTCATTCTGTTTATTTTTCGAAGGAGAAATAGTAGAAAATTCTTTCTTGTCGTTTATCTCTGTGTTTCTCTTCTTGAGTTGATAGAAATACAATGTACATGGATGGGACTTGTTATTTGGGTGGGGGAGAAAGTGGGGGGGGGAGGGGGCTGATGCTGTGTTTGTGTCTTGGGTGTTTACTTCGATCTCTCTGCACACTGCTTTTAAAGAGAAAATTTTCCAAACGTCTCCGCGATGTTTTATTCCTTGATTCGACGATCCTCTTAAGGTTCCGGTGGATCTCCGGTTCCTTTTGTTTTAATAAAATCTTTTCTATAGTAGTGAAGTAAGATTCTTTGAAAACAGATGAAATTTCTGTCGACATAATCTTCGTCGACGAGTAAGAACCATAAGTTTATAAGATATGTTCCTTCCATAAGTATGACAGTAGCTATACTTCGTAATGCTACCGAGAGACTTACAGCTCGAGATAACTAGTTCGAGAACGACGGAAGCGAGAATTGAAGTCCTACACCCTGTGGTTAATTTTTCAGGACTTCCATCTAGTCCTATTCAGTCTGTTCTAACTTCTAAGCCCCCTTTGACAGCAGCGCCTCACCAGGCGTCGCTTTACCTCGAATCTATGACCTACCTCATTCACTTCATGATAAGCTCCAGTTTCTAAGTTACCTGTGACAAACTTATGGCCAAACATATCTTATGAACTTATGCAAGAACCTATTTAGGATCTGAGAACGTATGAATAGACTTGGGGTTCCATGCTCATGCTCAGGTATACATTAATACGCTCTTGGTAAAATAGACTCTATCATGGTTTATGTAATAAATAAATATATAGATATTTTGAGAGAGAGAAATATTGTTGGTTTAGTTTTCATCTCGCTTGGCTTCAATATTCTTTAGTGCACCCCAACAAGTTTCGAGGTTGAAAATGAGGGTCTGCTTGAATTAAGGGAGAGTTTGATACTTACCATGACTGTGTGGGTTTGCCAATCGAGTATGGGTCATTGTTAAATACAGACACTTCTTATGCGAAACCAATATTTATTACATAAATAATAATAACTTTTTTCAAATAAACCCTAGTCTAAACTACAACTAACCACGCTGATCTCCGGTGTGAGCCTGTCACGTGACGTTAGGCTCCTCCCGGTATGCGCCGAGGTAGGTGCGCGTGAGATACAGACACGACTGTGCCCTTGAAGTTACCTTGCCTATTTAAGCCTAATTTGAAATGAAAATTGAAAATCTCGCGCAATTTTTCACGTGCCATTTCAAAACTTGGATGAAATTTAGCTAAACCACCCAGGAGTGTATATACTTGGGAACCCGGGAGGCGTAATTAAAACGGCGTAATTAGGAGTTCACCCGAGCAACCCGGCGGGAGAAGAGAAGAGGGGATATGGTATAA
Organism: Phalangium opilio; assembly: GCF_054372755.1. NCBI lineage: Eukaryota > Metazoa > Arthropoda > Arachnida > Opiliones > Phalangiidae > Phalangium > Phalangium opilio. The sequence continues at coordinate 167,440 of NW_028324170.1, forward strand.
GATATGTATAAGACTTCGCTGAGAAGCCCCAATTAAATGGGAGGGGCTTATAAAATGAACCTAGAGAGCGGAAGAGAGAGCTTGCTGGTCGCCTGGCCTTAAGGCTTCCAAGTATGCCTCGCTTTATATTAAGGCCAAAATTTCGCGCCAAGTACTATATAGGTTTGCCTCGCAACCAGAAAAGTTAAAAACGTATACTCGAGAGTCCCAAAATCGATTGACGTCATCTTGATACAAATAGAGGAGGGTGGAGCCAATATTTAACCATAAGTAACTAACCATAAGTCGGAGGCGAGGGGGTAGACACTTTGGATCTCTTTGTACACCTGAGTTCAAACGAGTTCAGCTTTGACAGTGCATTGAGTTCAATACATATTGTACACCTGAGTTCTCAAGTGTCGGAGGTACTTATGACTGATAATCAAAGATAATAAGATGCCCAAATTCATTGGAAGCTCAAGCTAATTTTGCATGGACTTACAAGTATAGTAGGTAAACACTAAGAATGTTTTTTCCCCCAATTGGATATTACCATCTTGGCAACCATCCAAACGTTTGTACTCTATACCTTACTGAATAACGTTGATTATTGTACGTTTCAATAGTTAATATTTTTAGTATACTGGTCGATAGCTTGATATCTATGTATTCTGAACATAGTTCTCAACCTAGGAGGCTAGGCTACTTAGCAGACCAAATAGGCCTGGCCTCCTGCATGGTGTAAATGGTATCAATCCTCGTATAGCCTGAAAACACTCTGTCTGTATAAACTGGCACGGGCTTTTTTATGGTAAATACTACACTTTTGGGGTAAATTAATATTAACACGCTTATATCTTTTTAAAAATGGCGACCTGTTACTACATAAAATGGATTGAGAGTCAGCAACGCCAGTAAATAAAATACTGGGTATTCCGTATTCCGTATAACAAATGCATTACATATTTCTGTCATTTAGAAACCCACCAAACGAAAGAGTGCGTACATACACAGTTCAAAAGAGGCACCACTAGTCACACTATACACCGAATATAAATTGACTTTTGGGGGCCCTGACTCTCTCTCGTTCTCTTTCAAAGCTATAGACTATTAGTCGCAACTCATTTGCTTAAAAAATCGCTAAAAACCTAATATACTAAGGCAGGCGGCTACAACAGGCGACACGCTTCGATAGAGTGACTGAGTGAGTGTTCGCTGTTCTGGATTTCTTTTCTCCCTTCTGTTCATAAAAGACCATAGAGGATATACAGTAGAGGAGTAGACATAGGCAGTTGTTGTATTCGGTTCTCTTTAAATTTTTTGGAGCTATACTTTCAGCACTTGGTTTCTTGGTTGGTAGACACTTGGTGATTACCTGTGTTTAAATATCACTCTCCGTCTTCATAGAGGATGTACAGTAAAGCTGACTAAATTTGTCAACCAATAATGATATGTCTTGTAAGTTTATAAGATATGTTCCTACCATAAGTATGACACTTCCTATACTTCAAAATGCTAGAGACTTACAGCTCGAGAACGACAAGCGAGAATTGATGTGCTACACTCGGTGGTGGTTAATTTTGCAGGACTTCCATCATCCTATTTAGTCTGTACTAAGCCCCAATTTGACATCACCTCACCAGGCGTCGGTTTACTCGAACCTATGATCTACGTCCCTTCATGACAAGCTCCAGTTTGTGACCAGTGACAAACTTATGGAACATAACATATGAACTTATGCTTGTACAGAAGGTAATCTCACGCAATAAGAAAAAAAGGAAATGAATAGTAAAAATTTGGCGAGATATTTCTTCATTTGTTGGTAAAGGCCGGCTAAACCTAAAGTTTCTACTCCTCTACTGTATATCCTCTATGAAAAGGACTAAGAGAACTCGTATATGTAATTTAAGCCGAAAGCCGAAGCTATAATATTCCCCCTATATAGGAACGAAATGAACCCCCTCTAGCGTCAAAATTATATATGCGAAATATGATGATTAAATAACAGTACATTTCTCGATACAGCAGTGTAGGGACACGAAATGTTTAATATATACACAGGGTATGCCAAAAAAAAAACGAAAAATGTAATTATAGGACCAAAGTACATGTGGGCAATCAATTTTTATGTCCAAAGGTTGGGATTGGAGTGTTTTACGGATGACCCCTTAGAATGCGTTTTCTGTTCTCAGTTTGTTACTTATTAAATTTAAGGGATCATCCGTAAAACACAAATCGTAACTTAGGGTGGAACTTACTATGCAAAATGCAGTAGAAATTACATTTTCAACTCTAAAACTATCCCGCTGTACGTCGGTCCTATAATTACCTTCACTTTTTTTAACACCCTGTATACCTGGTCGTTCTATGGAAAGTAGCCAGCGGAGTGGGGTCAACAAAGGTGATAATGTCGCCGGCTAAAGGCTTTTTCCCGGCTATGACTATGGTCGATCTCTATAGGGCTGTATTTCAGCGATGACCTGGCCGATTTCGATTACTGTTTGTATAAATTATGAACCAGAGGTTTTTGTGGTGATAAAGTATCCCGATTTTAAAAGTATTTCAATATGTTGTGTAAGATTTATGAGGTCAAAGGTCACCCCTGATATTTTTTTCACGCGCACCTAAAAAGTGACAGTAAATTCAGTTCATTTCTGGTTCCGATTGCATTAAATTGTTAGGTCTTAAGAAAACAAAGTGGTCATGGTCAAACAAACAGGTCAAATTCTATTTTATCTTCGAGTTATGAAAAGGGTGTATTATAATAGCCAGTGCTCATTTTTCTTGTAGAAGTCGTTACTTGGCCATGGTTTGTGATGAGGTTGGGAGGTGGGGGGAGAGGACTGAGTTTGTTTTTGGGCGGATCTAGCTAGCTGTAGGACCAACGTTCTTCCGGAGCAACGAACAATTTATCGGGTTAGCCGCTGGCTAACTGCTTCGCCTGTGCTTGCCCATTTGGAAATAATAAAACAAAGGGAACCTTTTGATAGCTGAAGCGAAACCTCCCGTAGCTGTAAGCTTGAAAGGTCGCAAAACTTAAATATTAATTTACTCTCTATGCCAAGAGGCAAATTTCCAAGTAGATAACCATTATCAGAAGTATATCTCTTCGAGAGAAGTGTACCACAAAGCGGGGTAAATGTAACATGATTCTTCCCAACATCATTTTAAATTTATTATAGCAAGGTTACTAAACCTAATCACATACGCCATGTAAATAGTTCCCTCGTCATTAATGAGTCTATTAGCGCTTAAGTATTTGTCAAGGCGCATGCGCTTGTAGATTAATTTTTGTCCCACGTCAAGACAATCTAGATTTGTGAGTTGATTGCTGAATGGTGATTTAGTACTACCAAATAGTTATAGAATTCATCCCGCACGGTGCGATAGCTACCCATCTGAAGTTTGAGCGGGAGAGCAAACAGAAAGGTGCATGAAGCACATGGAGTGTCACACTTCTTCTATTATCCCCTTCTGCCATTATTAAATAACCTTTTGTGACCTCAATGTCTTTCCCGAGGTGACGACATAAGCGTTGTCAGACTTTTACCTAATATAGGGATTTGATTAAAATTTACTTGTTAAATTAAATGAAAATTTGGTATACACGTGACGCGTGGTTGATTTCTCTCGTTACGTTACATCTGTTGACGTCACTTAGCAATAACCAATCAGGTCCACGTGAACTCGAAAAATGGTTTTTTTAAAGGTCGTTGTAGGGTTAGGAAGAAGAACTAAACCGTACACTGCTCTCTCAGCTAGGATTTTCATATTCAATTTAGCTTTTCCAATTTGCGTTACGGTTTGTCTTTAGGGAACTTCTGCCAGGAGAGAGAGAGAAAGAGAGAATTAGGCTTAGCGTGGTGGAAATTGCTAAGCGGAGTAAAGTTAAGAGAGAGTGAGAGGCGACGGGGAGATAATTAACAAAGCAATACAGCTGAACGGACTTTTCTTTACGTTTAGACTTCAGAGAGTTAAGGAAAAGGGACCATTTTAATTGACAAGTAAATGGAACGGCCCAAAGGGACCCCGATAGTGGTGCCGTACAGTGTACTTACTACATACAAACAGGGTTCATACAAACCTGGAAAAATCAGGGAAATAAATAGTTGACAAAAACCTCAGGGAAAATTTCGAATTTTTAGTAAAATTCTAGGAAATCAGGGAAATTTGCGTCAAACAGGGGCCGAGTAACTAAGCAAAATGTTCGTGAACATTCCCTCCATAGGGCTAACATTACACTATACTTTGGAGGCTCATAACTCTGGTTATATTATAGATACGGGGATGTCCTTTGATTATGTAATAGTCCTATTTGCCCCCTCCCCTCCTTCGTTAACATTTACACCATATACTCCATATAGGGGAAAAACCTGGAAAATTCAGGGAAGTATATGGGAAAAAACCTGGAAATCTGAGGGAAATTTGTTTTCCAAAAGCTGTATGAACCCTGTTAACAAACTTCCTTCCCAAAAACTGTGTTCTGTTATATTTGGCAAGGGGATTACCATATACCAGCGTGGTACCACATATAGTTGGAAAAATACTAATTTTTTTAACGGTATTTTTTTATTGGTTTATTTCTTTGTGTTAAATTTGTGTGAACCACCTACGTAATAGTATTGTGGGCCCCCTCTGCTTGAGAGAGTAAATGGAAAATAGAACTTCCGGTTAGGTTATCGCTTGGAAAAACCTTCAGGTCGCTTGGCCGGTTTTTTGGAAGTTTGAGGGATCGAAAATTTTAGTAACGCGTTGAAAAGAATTGGGGACATTCTCACCTGAATTCCAGTGTATTTTGCTGGGTATTCTTTTATGTTAGAATGCGTACGTATCCGACCCCTCAAGTGGTTGGGCGTGACCTTTTTCAATAGTCTCGTGTCTCGAAGAAAAGCAAAAAGGATAATAAAAAAAAGTAATTCCAGTAAAGAAAGAAAGAAAGAAAGAGGGGAAGACTTAATTGTAAAAATATGGAAATCATCTTTTGGCCTTCTGCTAGTACATCGACTGCGGTAGTACAAGTACAACGAAGAAAAGCGAATGTCTTTAAAGGCTTGTACTGTTCAATAATATATCAAGCTTCCCCCTATTTTGTATCAATTCGTCTTTAGCAAACTGGACGTAAATTTTAAATACTGGCTTAACCTTAGGGTATTAAGTCATCAGGCACAGACATAGGGAAAATCAATCTAACTATGCCGTACATTTTAAACTAATATATATTGATATATAACATTACGTTGACAATGTTTTTACCCTTGAGGATACTGTTAATAATACAGCAAACTCTGGGTGTTTCAACTGGAAGTTAAAGGGTGTATTACATATATCATTAAATATTTTTTTTTCTTTATTATTTTGTTCCGATCCGGGTATTTTGCAAAACATTTTAATGACGATCTTTTTTTTTTTTTTCATTTGGTTGCAGACACCCGAAGAGTGGGAAGATTACGATCGTAAGAAAGGCCATCAGAGGAAAATCTCAGACGGCTTGGAAATGAAGGTAAGGACATTTATGTCTATTATGTCTATAAAAGTGCGTGGTCAATAGCTTCATGCAAGAATTTTTGCTCAATTTCGAGGTGGTCATATATTTGTAGCCCGTATTCGCTCCCGTGTTCTAGGAAATTATAGAGGTAATACTAGGAATTGCTTATAGATGTGGAGGAGGAGGGCTTGTATCGCGAGAATTTCCCGCGTAACCCAAAGAATTAGTAATAGAACCCGGAACGTTTCTAAGATAAATTTTGGGCTCGTGGTCTCGGATTTAATTCCTCCACTATTCCGATGGGTCCGCACGTTCGATCGCCGCCATATTTGCAAGGTTATAACAAACAACCCAGTGCTAGAGTCGGGCCTCGGGAGTTATATGGATTCTTGGTGTAACCCCTTTGATTTGCCGCTTGTACTGAGAGAGGGACCGTTTCGATGTGTTTTTCAGTACATTCGTCAGCGTTTACAAAGGTCGACCCAATTGAGCCGAGGTGGCTCAAACGGTGGTGGGGGTGGTCAACATTCATCGGGTGGTCCGTCACCTCAACCGGCTTCGGTTCCACCCACTCAAATTCTGCCACGGTATAGCCCCGTCCAGGGCGGGAGCGCCTTGTCCGCGCATTACTCGACTAGCATATCAACTTCTTCGGCGTCGACGTCGCATTCGACGGCGGCGACGCCACTCGGAGGTACTTCTTCGAGTTCACCGTCCATGTACCAACAGCCCCATCATTTCCTTCCTGGCCACACTGGCCCGCCTTTAATCACGACGCAACAGCACTCCCCAAGTTCCGCGTACGGTGCCAGTGCAGGCTTGGCGTCTGCTTATTTTAACCAGTCATCGGCCGCTCCTATTCCAATCCCAAACATTCCAAAACCTTTAATACCGCGTATGCGAAGCAGCGTGGAAGGCCTTAATCAGGTAAGTTATTCGCTCCTTAGAAAAATCACCCGAAATACGTGGTTCATTATCGTGCCCCCGACGTAACCTTCTTCCGTTTCCATTACTCGCGGTCTGTCCAGGAGATTGAGAAATTGGTGCTTCGAGGCATCTCAGGGAATGACGCTGAAGGGGAAACTGAAAGAGTGAGTTGTCCCTTGTCCTTTGAATGTCCGTCGTACGTCGTACGAGTCGCGCTAAGACGGCCTTTTTGGAAATAGGCTAGAGAACCAACCCCAGATGGTCACCGGGCTCCCATTGCCAAGCTCTTTCGAACAAACAACTCAAAAGGAGGAAGTGGAGGATCAATTTCATCTAGCAGCGCTACTTCCACGGTGGACACTCAAACTCCCTCCACTGTCCAAAGTGGCGCCATCGTTTTTGGTACGCTCGGGGACCGACCTTCGTCTCATCAGTCGGCTCGTAGTGGGTCCAGTGGTGGCGCTCCCGATGTCTTTCTCGGCTTAACTGGCGATGACGGAAGCGGGGGAAGTAGCGCCGCCACCAGTCGAAGCCAATCCGTGTCGCCCTCGGGTCCAATCATTCCGGGATCCATGGATAACTCGCGGCCACCTAGCTCGGGTACGTCTGAAAAGTGTTCGACTGGTCAATTCGGTCTTCGGCCAGTCCTTAGAGTCTTTGTGTTTGTCATTCACCTAATTAGATGGCAGAAAAAGTGCCTCGCCAGAAGATTCGGATCATTTGGAAGATTGTAAATTCGGAACAAGTCCACAAATCAACAAATTTCTCGCCAGAGAACCACCTGATGGCTGTGAAAAAATCAAACTCGTCGAAGAGCCGCAGTAAGTACCGAAACATTTTTTTTTCCTATAAACTTACGTATCCAAGTATCGCGTGGTTTGTTATTGGACACGTTGTAAAGTTTGACAAACATGTAGTTTGATGTATAGATCGTAGACCTACAAATAGGTTAAGACCAATCAGTTCCGACTTAGGTTTGAATTGATGGTCTCGAAACCGTTTTTCTTTAAGTCAAATGTGCCCATTGGTTGTGGAACCTTGCATTGGTCGAGGTTCAGCCTTGATAAACAGTGGCAGTGGCGTTGGCTCGGGGACAGGCAACATAGTACTCAGACCCAGCGTCAACTTTGTCCTAATGCCCAGCCAGAGTTCGGCTTTCCACCCTCTTTACAAGCCCTATTTACCCCCTTCTAACGCCGCCGCCGTTTCCCAATCTTCCTCTTCCTCGCCTTCTGACGCGAGTGGTGGTGGTGGTGGTGGAAGTGTCAATTCGTCCGCTTTTCTTTCACTCGCGGTGGGCAATCGAGGGGCTACACCCCCCAATTCTCGTTCACCCCTAAACGAGCGCCTGCAGTGAGTCAGTCTGTGACAACGCGCCCCATACTTTTAAACAAACAATTTAAAAAAATAAAAAAAAAAAAACAAAGCCCACCATTTTTGTATTTGGTTTCGACGAAATTGTTGTTTCTTTTTTTACTATTGAATTTTAATTTACCAAAAGAGTAAATATTGTAATATTTCCCAAAACCAAAATCCCTCTCCCTGGCTTGCTGTTTGGCTGGCAGCATTGTGCCATAAATACAGTTCAAAGCGAGTTATCGTAAAATATGTAAGTAATTGCCTGAATTTTGTTTTTTTTTTTTGTTTTTTTACCCAAACGGGAAAGCAAACCGTTATAATTAAGTTTTTTTTGTCCCTTGACCTCTGAACCCTGTACGTTTTTTTTTCATGATAAATCTACAATATTTTTAGTACTAGTTAACCCTAAAGTGGTTAAAAAAAAATAAGTAATTGTCGGAGGAAATACGCGTCGGAAGTAAATTTTTATTTCCGATTTTGTTTGTAAGTTCGTTGGATTTTGAAGGAAATGGAGGTAATGATGTCTTTGAGTGTTTTGAAGAATGTGAGGATATTGTTGAGAAAGGTTTTTTTAATTATTATTTCTTTAAACGAGGTATTCCCCCAGATCGAGTCGAATTAGGCTTAATTTTAACACGAACCGGATTGGTTAAATTCTCAGCCAATAGAAAGATCTGGGAACTTAAGAAGGGAAATGTTTCATTTTTATTTTGGGTTTTTCGTTTTTTAATTCCTCCCCAGAAATATTTCAAAATGTGTCAAAAACAAATTTAGCGAAAGTTTTGCGCGACGCATGAGCCAACCTTACACGTGACCTGATGTTAGTAAAAAAAAAAAAAAAACAAATATTTTTTTGTTCAATCATCGAGGAAAAACAAACAAAAACAAAAATAAGAAACGAACGAGACCAAAAACACTGAAAATTAATATTTATTTTTTGATTGATAAAAAGAATAATAACCTACAAATTAAGAGGCAAAGCGCTTGGGAGGGAAACTAATTAACTGACTTCTTTTAAAATGGTGCTAAATAAATTTAAAAACGTAAGTACGACTCTGGGATTAAATTATTTTTAAAATAATCAAAAAATATAAACAATACACCTTATTCAGGATGCGTGTGCCGAGGCTTAACTGACTAATCTTGTTCGAAATTACGCGTCGTCTGCTACAGATTAGGTGGAATTCATAAACGTCGGACTCAACGCAATGTAGTACAGACGAAGGCAGGGCGTCGTGCGCAAAAAGCAGACGTTTGCTGCGCACGACGCTCTGCCTTCGTCTGTACTAAATTTGCGTTGCGTCAGACGTTCATGAACAGTCTGGGAAATAGCACACTTCCTCTGGTCCAAAACCAGTTTATTAATTGCTTGGACTAGTTTTTTAATTCAAGAAATAGGGGTTACTGGTCCTCGGGATCAGTTTATTAATTGCAAGTCTATAGGAGAACAAAGGCGGGGACAAGTCCTGAGACCAGTTTATTATTTAGGACGTTAGGGGGGTCACTGGTCCCAAGGACTAGTTTAAAAAATATCCTTATTTCCCAGACTGTTCATGAATTCGACCTTAAAACGTATCCACTCTGAAGCAGACGACGCGTAATTTCGACGCAGATTTTTCAGTTAATGGCGCGTTAAGCCTCGGCGAATCCATTGGGAATAATGTGGATTAATAAGGACTTTAATTTAATATTGGAAACTTCACACACCATGACGTCGTAGAGGGGGAAATTTCTATACACTTTTACGTTTATTAATTAAATTAAATTAAATTAAATTATTTAATTAATAAACGAAACTTCCCTCCCCCCATCAAAGCCTTGAAATTAAATTAAAAAAATAATTAACACGTCAATCTTACCAACTACTAACGAAAAATAACGTTCCTCTTACCATAAAAAACGCAACTGGATCGTACCATAGAAAAAAAAAACAAAACAAAAACAGGTTATATTTGTAAATAGATGTTTGTATTTAAAACGATCGACGATATTCAGACAGTGTTTGTTTGTTTGTTTATTTGTTTGTTTAACCGCAACAATTAAAGGTCGGCGGTTAAAATTTAAATTTAAAAACAAAAAAGAAAATCCCTCACAAAGTGAAGTACAAAAACAAATTTAAGAAGAAAAATAAAAACGTAAAAAAAGATACCAAATAACTTTAAAAAAAAAATAATAAAATAAAACCCAAGGCACATGTTGAGCCAATAATCATTGCTTCCAAAATTATAAGAAAATAAACAAAAACACATGACGCACACATTTAAATGAAAAAAACAGGTGAAAAACAAGGAATGAAAGTCAATACCTTACCCCCCTTTCCCCAGGTTCCTAAAGTGGACCAAAAACTCCCATAAAAACCGGTTTTAGTTCATGATTAGTGTATTTATAGCCCAAAGTATTGGTTATTTTAAAACCTGGTAAACCGTTACTGGAATACATCGCTCTCTTTTGACCTTTGACCCTTTCATTTGGGTTGTACATTTAATTCCGTGAAAACTATGGCTAACTGTGCCTCCCGCCTTTTTGAAAAAAAAAAAAACAAAACAAACAAACATGTTTTTAGTCTAAAAAACAACTCCGAAAAAAAAACTGAACTGAACTGAACTGGGCCCATCGTTTTTTATTATAATAATTTTTTGTTTTTAGCGTGAAAGAGTTTTATTTTTGTCTTTTCGTGTATGATGAAAGAGAAAAAAAAAAAACAATAACAAAATACAAAGTGTGTGAAAAACAAGTTATGATTATGTGAATGAATGTGTATATGTGAAAAAAAAAATAACAGTGTTTATTTAGCACTACGGTCTTAAAAACAATTTAAGGTAAGTCCGATAAATAATTAAAAAAAAAAAAGACAAAACGCCCCACAAAGTTCATTTAGGACAAATAACAAATTAAACCCCCCCCCCCCCCAAAAAAAAACAAAAAACAAACTGCAAACCAGTGTAAGTAGAAAATAATTGAAAAACAAACTAAATTTTTAGCAAAATACAAATATACCTTTCATACTCTTGCTAACTAAACTAACTAAAAAAAAACAAGTCCCTGATACTAAATATATATATATATATATATTAAAATACAAGATATTATAAAAAAACAAAAACATTTTTTACGGTCACCCCAGCTTTTTATATTAAATTGTTTTTTATAGTTAGTTACCATGGAAACGCCGCCATTTTATTTTGAAGCTATCCCCGCATATATACAGTTTCACTCGTAAAATGGGCTCTTAATTATCATTGAAAACTGGTATTTCAAATGGAAAATTCAGACCCTTTTTACGATGTAAACTTTTGTAAAGTAATTCGCATTAAAATGAAAACTAGTAATAATTAAATATGTTTAGGAGTGGAATGTAATTTAATTAACAACAAACTTATAATTACCTTCCCTAAAAATACCAATGCACGCCTAAAAATTGTATTTTAAAACCCTCCTTTAGACGTAAAAAAAAAACAAAAAAACAAGAATTAAAATTTATATACAAGTAATTAAAATATCCGTAAACTTTGAAATAAAATTTGTTTTTTAAGTCAAATCCATGTGATACATACTCCTAGGTTAAGAAAAATAAAAAAATTGCCGAAAATTTTATTATAAATTTAAAATTGGTAACATTCCCTTTATGAATAATCTAGGAGTTAGTATCAGATTTAATTTGAATTATCTAACTATTAATTATAATAGAAATCGTAGTCACTCAAAGTTTTGAGTGTTTAATTTTAATTAACTTGGTTTTATTATTTTTTTTTTGATTTGGTAATTGTAATTGTAATTAGCATAATTAATAATAATACAGTATTACTATCATTCCCCCAAAAAACAATTCACTACGAAATGTTTTAGGTAACGAATCAATTATAAACTCCAAAACAATTTAAAAATAAAAAAATTCACCGAGTGGTTATAAGGTAGTATAAAATACAAAAAAAAAACAAACAAACTATCCTTTCTAAAAAACAAAAACAAACAAAATCGGTGTGATTCAATGTATGTGAAGTATTAAACAAAAAAAAACATGTTAGGTATATATATACGATAAATTAGGCATATTTGTATGTAAGGTTATTTGGTACCTATCTTCTATTCTAATTCTTCTTATTTCTCTCATTTTTTTTTAATTCGGGAAATTATTTGGGAAATAAATTGCGAACGTGGTTAGATAGAGCTTAAAACGGGCTTCAAAATAAGCCTAATATGGTCCAAATCGGTCAAAAACTAAGCGAGTTATCAGACGATTACGACAGGAATTTATTTATTTAAAATGAGCGGGAACGACTGACTCTCTCTCCATTTAGTTCGGTACTACCCCAAGAATAGTTCCGCCCCTTTTTTACCTACCCCTTCCCGCGCGCGCAGCACGTGACCTATAAAAAATATCTCCGCTCCTAGCGTTAGGAAGTTTTAAATAATCCTATTGGCTCAGCTGCACTTCTTTGATCTGGGAGTTACAGAGGTATATCCCGTTTACAACCGCCGCCTTAGATAAAATAAACCGCGCCTCTTTTCCCCCACCCCCTTTCTGCATAGCGCGAGACGCGATAATCGTCATTCATTCCCGCAACTTTTAAATAAATAAATTACTGATGACGAAATAAAGATCGTTAAATTAAAAAAAAAAAAATAAATAAAATTAAACGAAATCTATATTTGTTCTTTAGGGTATTAAATACAAAATATTTGCTTTTTTTTGGTGTTAATTATCATCAATTCTGTAACTCTTTTTATTAATTATTACTCTCGTTCTGTTAAAAAAAATTAATTATTTGGTTAAGAAAGTTAACGTAATTAACTTGTGGTTTTTTTTCTGCCCCATTTTAATTATATAATTATAATTAATATCTTTCAAAGATAAAAACAACAACAACAACAACAACAAGACAAGATAAAGAATTATACTGGTACATTTTGTATACGAAAAACAAAATATATATAATTTTAGTTTCCGAATATTTATTAGTTACTTTTATAACTATTTGAAAAAATTTATTTTCAAGGATCCACGTTGGAATTTCTTTTCCAGGAAATCCCGAATTTTTTGACGTATTTTTCCTTGAATTTTTTTGCGGTAGCCATATTGGATTATTATTATTATATTTTCTATGAAATCGAAAAATGCCACCAATGAAACACCGAGCCAGATACCGACGTAACCTCCGACGTAACTATAAAAGGTAATTACTTAATTATTAACTAAAATTAAAATTAATTTTTCAAAAATTTAAATTACCTAAATATTTCAACATCCTAATCACGGAAGAAAAAAAAAATTAATTAGTATTCTTATTTACAAATTTAATCGCTTTAATTACTAATTACCTCGTATTTCGGTTGGTAATTATAAATCAAATGTTCTCTGCTTTCAAATAGGAATTCTATTGAAGCGTTTTCCCTTCTGTTTAATTTAATTACCCACAATTTAGTTTAATTACCATCATCAAATATTGAAAGAAATAGTACAATTTACCTCCAAACTTTCCAGTAACTCTCGTTGTAAGCCTATATATTAAGTAATTAACTTAATTACCAATGAGTAAGTTTAAAATAATTTAACGTACCAATATTTTATCAGTTGGATATCTCTGCTCAACAACTTTAATGTCATAAATACGGACCCTAAATTATAAGCAATTATTAGCTGTGAACCGGTACAAGTACTTGATTATCGCGTATAATTAAGTATACTGACAGGCACTCTTGTTTGCATACTAATTCACATTCCCGTCTGGCTTTGGGGACCTTATGCGCGACGCAGTTCATTTGTTCAATATTCCTGGATCGGCAGTAAGGGTACTTGTCGAATTGGGTAACCGGCATCCATGAACTTACGCAATTACACAGTTCCATGGATTTTGATAGGACGCATTCGTGAACGCACATCTTTTTCAATAATGACAAAGTTTTAAGTAATCGCGCGAGCATTTGGGGCCGAGCTTACCTTCCAAGTAAGTGGTTTAACTCCGTCATAATCTCTTCTCTGTTTCACGTAATCCGTGCAATTGGTAGGGTAGGGCGCTGGTAAGCTTATTTTCGTTACCTGAGTTTTACCATGGTAAATTTTGGATACTTTGATAATAGTTGAAAGTAACTAACTTGTTTAAATGTTACGCGATACTTGTAACCAGGTTTGATAGCGATACCCTCATGGGCGAAGGGTAGGTCAAAAACAGACCCAATGACCACCGAAGCCCCGATTTCGCGGTCCCATTCCGTAGACTGATTTGGTTGAAAACTTAAATCTAGAATTAACTCTGAAGAAGCTATTAATGAAGTCATTTTTTTCTTAATTTGTTTTTAATCTATATAATTACTCTGGCCTTCCCGAGCACGAATCCCGCTGACATTAGGGTAATTCCACCTGGAGTTGAAACTGAAACAGCTCGGGTAGTCGGCGCTGTAAACCCTTTCGATGTGACTTAATTGTTCAAGACATGATTAATTAAAATTTTGCAAACTTTAGTAAGGTTAGAGACATTCTTACTCGCAAATATGCCCGATTGATTCCGAATACGACACAAGTCCATGCGTCCTGCATTGAATAAACTCGTCATAAAACGGTGCGACGTTTATGACGCGTTTAGGATTCAGACTGGTAACGTAGTCGCTGATGACGTGGTCCGCCTGTAAGTACGTAATACATCGCGACTCTTAATTACCGCGCGTATATCGATGAGATGTACCAGAAGTGAGATGAGACCAGAAGTACTGAGCTAACCAAATTCTTCACTCGGCGAAGGTGAATATTCTTGATAACACAAGAGCGGTTGGCCCTCTAGTAGCGGTTTCTGAATTTTCCCTCCAAAACGTGAGACGCTCGCGGTGGTAGACGGCCGAAATAGATTCAAGGAGCCGCGCCCGTGTCCGCAGCTTTAGGTTGAGGAGAAGGGGGTAGGAAATGTTTTTGGAACTCGACCAATTTTTTTCTCAGTAGTGTAGGCGCGTGGGAAGCGGCATAAAATCCTCAAATTTGTTCACTAGTGCCAGGATCTACTACCAATGCTAGAGCCCTTCACTTCTAGTCTCATTTCACTTCTGGATGTACTTAGAAAGCGGTGATTACAATTATTCCATCACATTGTAAATTTTCCGTACAAAACTCCGGATCTCGTGGGCAGACGGAGGAACGCCTGAGTCTGTTGTTGTGACAAATACTGATGGCTGGGAAGTCGAGATAATCGGCGAATTGCAAGTCGGTACTTAGGACACTCGGGTATTCGTGAAAGTGGTTGAAAAAGGATATAGATTGGTACAGAAAGCCGGTTAAACACGTCAAGAAGATGATGGCTTTTAAGAACTTTCTGATGACGCTCTTTGCCGATGCGATTTGATTTATCCCATTCACCTACGGGTAAGATGGGTATTGCGCGTAATGTTAAAAAGTATGCGGGGACACAATTTACGAACAACCCCTAACCTGGGATTCCTTGAAAATCTCTACGCAATATTCCCTAAAACTTTGCGACTCTATCATTTCGCGCATATCATTTTGACGCCGCGCATCGAAAACGAAATTTAATTTAGCCGCGTTTAAACCCTTCATTTTAAAATTTACCCTGTTGCCAAATTTGCCACAACGCTGCTACGCAACAAACTAAATGAAACTAATTTCGCAGTTAAGTGTTTTATCTGAAAACAGTGGCGTAATTAACTTCGGAGAATGAAAGTTTGCAGTCATAAATCAATCGAAAAAGGATTAATAGGCGATAATATAGATCTGGTAGCATTATAAAAAACGAATTTATGATGGTGCAATATTAATTTTATTATAAGAAAAACGAGTGAATTTTTATTGCACAAAACACATACAATATTTTCAAACATTATTTTATTTAAACATACAAATTTCCATGATCAATTAAATCATTTTTAACTTTAATTTCTTTGGAATTAGTAACAAATTTCTCAAAATTTTTGCTGGAATTTACAAAAGTGACTCTGAAAAGATCTAAAGTAGCTGAAGTACTTTCATTTTCGTAGCAAACTAAAGCTACAGCGGGAATTTTTTTAACTTCACATTCAGATAGAGTTGCAGCGACAATTCCCGCCAAAAAATTTGGTTGTTCCAATAAATTTAGGCTGGAATCCATTGAAGAATTATGGTTGTAATGGGTGTTGGGAAGGATTCTAATGATTGGAAAGTTATCATAATCCATTTGCTGAACTGGTGATTTGAAACTGGTCCAGTTTTCCGATGTCAGCATGATAACTCGCGTGTTTTTGGTGATTTGACAGTGTTCGAAGATTTTGGTGATTGTGTTATGAGTCAGCTCGGGTTTAATGTAATTTTCGCATATAAGAACTACAGTGTTTTCAACTGTTGGATGTATAAAGGCAGATACTAATACATTGTTTTCTTTATGGTAGTTTAAGCCATTAATGAAGTTGTCATCACTTTCGTCTAATATTTTATCTTTTACAATGCAAAAGGACGCGTGTTCATCGGATTTAGCTGGATTTTGGGTGTTCAAACCCAGCACATTTCCCTTAGCAAAGAGAGAAGCTGTTCGACCTACCATTAACAAAATGGTGTCGACTTTACGCGGACTTGGATTTGTTTCTTGAGTTTTCGGGAATATGGTCTTTACTTTTCCTAATTCTTCTAGATTAACTTCACTTTCATCTAAGTCATCTTCAACTGCTCGCGAATAAATCGGTAGAACTTCTCCGAAAAACGTGGCCATCGCTGGAAAACACTGTTCCTAATGACAATGCAGAAAAATTTAGCGGAATCGGTAGCAGACAATTGAGAAGCGACTCAATGGAGTCGCGTTTTTAAACCTTATTGAACTGAACTGAACAGTGGTCCGCTTTGAATTTTGAAATATTTATTTTCAAATTTCCCTCGGTAGTCGGTCATAACGCTGATTTTAAAAGTGATTGTTATATTAATTACGTGAACAATTACTGCGCGAAACGACCATAAAACTGTGAAATTAACTATGGATTATGTGTGTAACTATTCATTTGGAACATAAAAAGAAACATGGAGTACTCTGGAGGTGATTTTAATGGTGAGTTATTATAGCCAAGGCTTAACGTACAATTTTAAGACATTTTAGGAAACATGAAATATTAATGTCAAAAGAATATTGTTATCTGAACGTATAATTTTTATCGACAAAATGATCTTAGATCGTAAGGGGCAATTTTTTCACTGCATTTTCTTTTTGACTGTGTAACGGATCCATTAGTTGTAGGACATTTTGAATATGGCCGTTTTAGAGGCCTGGTTAATTGACTTTTGAATTCAGTATCCGAATTATGTTTAACCTTTTCTATCTTTACGGGAAATTTAAAATTCATGGTTAGAATTGAGATATCGCCTTTTCTAGTTACCGTGTGGGACTTATATCCTGGAATACCCATGATATTATCGTTTGAAATTGATGGATTGTACAATGGGGATTTCGGTTTGACAGCTGTAGATTTAGATTGACCCCAAACATACGACGATTCGACATTTAGGTTGTCTAGAATACCAGAGCCGCTTGTAACCTCTGAAACTTTAGATACATTCAAATCTTTCTGGGTGAAATCTTGTTTTACATCAAACTCTCTGGGGATCAAGTCTCCACTTTCTAAAACTTTGGGCTCAGTTGAAAAGTGGAGAACGGTTACTGTTTTACAATTTTCGGAACTCTTATTGTCCTTCTCGTCTGTAAGACATGTCGAGGACTTTTCGTTCAAAATTGAAGTACTTGAAGCGGACGTTACCCTTGGGGTTAGTGACAGTGAGGACGAACTTAAGACGTTTTGATCATTCGAATTCAATGTTGTAGTGGTACTTTGTCCTTGAGGTATTTCATCGGTACTTGTGGATTGTTGGGGGACATTATGGTCTTCAACTAGTTCACACACATCGTTAGTTTGTTGAAATTCCTGGCAAGTTTGGTTAGGAATTTCGTACGTCTCTCTATGTAGCTTCGTCAAGTTAGTTAAACTTCCGTGTTCACTGGATTCCTTAGTGTAAAAGGAATTGGAACGTTTTAAACAGCTACCTTCCGTGTCTTCGAAGGAATTGTACCTCGATACAGTACTTGAAGTCACGTTGGTTTCTCCACCCACCGCGTCATTTTCTTCATTGGTATCATTTACCGTTTTGTCCTCGACGGATTGTTGTTGTTCAGTGTCAACCATTTCTAGACCTTGTTTGTCACCAGGCAAGTGCGGTTCAACCAAATCGTCGTGATTATTTAACACCTCTTGAGTGACCACCTGTTCAAACTGATCATTTTCAATTGAGTCACATTGACTCGAAGTCTTTACGATGTCGTTATCTTCTTCGGACATATTGGCGTCTAAATAATCCAGCATTTGATTTATGACAAGCTGACAAACTTTGGAGTTTTCGTAGTCCATTTCCGTTTCATTCACAGCTTCCAATTCCTCGGAATTAAAGTTCCAAGACGAATCTAGGTCGTCACTAAGTTCTTCCGATTCTACCTGGGATATTAAGCGTTCCAACTCCTTTCTAACCACTTCCTCGACTTCGTTGCCCATGACAAAACACTGTTCTTTTGATATTCCGTAAGTCTTTCGGCAGCAATCTTGCTCGTGTGAATGTAACTCCAACTGGTCATTTTCGACCTGAGCTATGGGCGTTTCTTCCGGTATGACGTTGTTTGAAGAGTCTGAGATGCGAAGGACAATTCCGTTACCTCTACCAGGAGTAAAAAGCCGACATCCCGTTTCCCTCAAGTAGTTTAGAATGTATCGGATGAAAGGCTGTCGGCTATAAATTATGAATTTGAGACAGCAAGCTGGCAACTCCGCCTTTGAACCTATCCCAACCGAGCCCATTTTGAATCAAACCAAACCTAACCTACAGCTAAATGAATCAAACAATAAACCTAACTTCTTAAACCAACGCAACATACGCTGTTTTATCCCCGAATTTTTAACAGTAACAGTAATGTATCTAATTACTTACTGGTGTTCTCCTGACATCTTATCCAACGTATTTTCAATTTAGGCTTAACAACTATTAACACAGTTAAATCCACGTGCAATTTCAATTTAAAGATAAACGTGCTCTCGCGCTGTGACGTCACATCACGTACGTCGTACCATAGATAATAAACAAACAAATAAATCTATGGTCATACAAAATAATATTTATTTATTTCGTGTATATACAGGCTTAACTATTGAGTTAGTTTAATGAATTCTTCGATAGGACAATCGTATTGAGTTGCTAAGGGTATTTTGTGACTTTTAAACTTGGTAGGATCGTTTATGGTATCGTTATTGTAAAAAATCCTAACTATTAATTTCCCTTGAATTTCGTGAACTTCTAAAATGAGCGTAACACCGAAATTTGGTAAATCCTCTACGATTCCTAGTAATTTCATAACCGGGAAAATGACAAAGTCACTCTGTAACGGAAATTCGATAAATGTAAGGCAAATGTATTTACTTAAAGTGAAGATGAAACGTAACAACAATACCGTAAGGTACAAGAAAGCTTTGGGTTTCCTTGGATGATGTTTAGCTGGTAATGGATGATCCTCTTCAACTTGATTACCAACTGATTCAATTTTTTCTCTGAGGCAGTTTAGTAAACCACCTGAACGTTGTTTTTTTTTATTTGGAGACATATTATTTTATGTTATTGACGTAACGACTTGTTGTCACAATTACCTCCAAACTCTCTAGTAAGTTCACCGGCTGTCATGAACTCTTGATAATACTTCATAACCTCCTTTGCTTCTGGTATTACTGTTAAAATGGCCGGTGGCACGCTCATCTGACTCGCGACCTGTTATGTTTAAGTGTATTTACTCGCTCCCAGAAAGGTGCGCTGTTCTTCCTGGAAGGTTAGGTTACCTCTAAGAGTATCTGGTCACAAACTGGACCCAAGTAGAACATGCTTTCAAGGGTCATTTGGGTTGCTTCCTCTATTTTCTTCTTATGTTCCTAATTCAACAAAAGTTCACTTTTTACCCGATAGTTGTGGTTAGTGCGTTGAATTATACCTCAACATGCGGTGGCAATTTCTGTAAGCTAACTTGGCGGACATGTCCCGTAACTTTGATATTGTAAAGAACCTAAGGTCATAGGGGTCAAAATGACGTTACCAAGTTTGAGTTTAAAGTAAAGGGCATTTACCTTGTCGTTTTCAAAACTTTCTGTATGTACTGGAACGGGCTGCCAGTTCAAATTGGGGTCAACCTGATTCAAAGGGTCATTTGGTGGGAACATGCCAGTTAACACGCAATTGGCGCTGTCAATACAGCGGTCGTAATCGGAACTTCTAGCGTAAATCTGAAAGGTTAGTTAATATTAAATTCGTTCCTTGGGTCCTATGTCGTAATTGGCGACTTACTGATCTGACGTCATCCTTAAGAAAGAAATTATACCTTTCTCTAAGGTACTTTCCCAATTCGAACATTTGGATTCGACCTTTCTATAACAGTGACACAAAATTAATTTGATTAATTTCCGTGTGTTTTATATTATTTTAATTATTTACTTTTGTTAATTGTCCAATACCAAGTTGGGCCAATTCTTCACAATTAACATCACTCGGATATGATTCTCTTATAAAATGATTGGCTCTAGCACCATGACGACAAACCTTTTAATAAAAGTTATCGGATTCTTAATGTTATTTAATATTGAAACACAATTTTAAACCTTTTTCAACGAAAAACCATAAATAATTCTTACAATTTGAATCTGTCTCAAGGTTTCCATGGTTACGGTGCAAATATTTTGGGGTTATTTCAATAACTGAACCACTTATTTTAAATTGAAGTTAATGTAGAATGGAGAGGTTTTTCTACCATAAAATCGGACTGAATGTGAGATCGAAAACAGAGTTAAGAAACTTCAGATTGGGAAACTTTAATAGATACAGATATTGAAAATAAGGTTTTACATTTACAGGGTTACGACAGATAAGATGTGTCACAAACTTTAAAAACGGGGGAGTGAACCGAAAGTATTTACAGCAGTATCAAATACAAATGTTTATCACTGCTTCCCCCCCCCCCCCAATTAGGACCAGGTTAATGCATACCCCTGTATTTCAAACCTGAATAATTTTTTTTTTCAAGGATAATTGAGATTAATCCGTCTATATTGATATGCCGATAAGATGTATGTGAGTATGAATTTATTCAATATTCGTAAGAGTATGAAAGCTTCTAAATTGTATTATTCATCATTCATTTTAGACACTTTTTTATATTCTTGGGTATATTGAATAAATTGGGTGTTGGATTTTGCGGGATACGATCAACCTTGAATACTTAAAATAATTAATTCGAAGTTTATCTAAATTAAAAATAAATTTCCTTATATGCTAATTTAATACGTGTACGTAAGTAATAACCTTCAACTTAAATGACAGCTGATATTTGTCGTATTAATGTAGTATGTTTACTCAGTTTAGTATATTTGGGGTGAAGCTAAAAATGTCCAACTTGTTTTGATCCTTACTTTAGGCAGTTTTATGTGGAATTTTCTGCAAATTTTCACAAGTATTTATTAAATTAGTCTAGTATGTGTGATAGGATACGCCACCACCCACTATTCCCCCATCCGGATGAATTTTTTTGTTGTTTTGTGTATGGAGATACTAAATTATGGATATGTTATTTCCGCGGGGAGACCACATGTGAACTGTTTCTCGAGTTCTCATTGGTTGATTTCTGCATTTGTTGTTTTGTTTATAACATAGAGATACAAGAGGAACAGTTGAATTTTCAGCTTTGATTCGGGTTCAATGGAAGCACCCCTTCGCCTGTGTGATAGGGTGAGTTGCTTGTAGCGCCATCTACATGCGGCGAGGTAAACTAAAATATTACTAACCCCATGTTAACACTCGAAGTTAAGCAGCTTCGAGCGCGGTCAGTACTTGGGAGGGAGACATCGCGGGTTCGAATCCCGCCGGGGACGTTTTATATTTAATTAATTTTTATTAATTTCCGTATTAATTAATGGAAGGAAAAGTGTTTGTAAAATAAAGAGATGTTTATTAACAGAGAATTAAAACATTTGCAAGATGAAACTTTAGATATTTATTTTTTGTTCAAATTGAATAGCTCCTTCACTCGCCGATAGGGGCGCCACGTATCAAAAACCCTATCACACATGCGAAGGGGTGGGATGGAAATTTTCCTAACAGAAAATCGCGAGACCCCCCTCGCAATAGTTTGTCTAGGTTCTTAATAGTGTTCTAATGTCTATGGTTTAAAACGCGCTGTCAGCGAGTGGGAGGGACTTTTACGTAAGTTCAACGTTCTCTTACATTTATTTAAAAGAACATTTATTTGAAATTCGCGTTTAGTACCGCGATTAGAGACAATAGTTTCATTGTGATCGGTAACAATGTTTCATTTGTTAAAATTATCGTGGTTTTGAGATAGAAAAACAATAATCGGCCGAGGCTTAAGAAAAGTCAACCAGCCACCACCAGTCACTCAGTGAACGGCTGAAACCAAGGTCGGTACTCGTGTTGTTAGTGCGCGCGAACTAGTGTAGATGTAAATATATAGATAATAGTTTAGCCCAATTTTGGCTGTGTAATCGTAAAAAAATACTTGTAAAAAAAAGCGATAGTGTTCTTTCCTCGATTATTCGCAATCATGGAGGTCTACTTAATAGAAGCGAAGAAAGTTTACGCTCAACTCCGTTCCAATGTGAATGAATTTTGTTCAAACTACGATTCGTTTGAGGTTATTTTATGCACAGTCGGTTTAACATTCGTCCTTTCTTACGTATGGTTCGCCATAACTACGCCACACAGTAAGAAGCTTAGCCAACGTGTGAAGGAATGGATTTTCCGTTACGCTCGTAAGATACCATTAATAAATAATAAAATGAACTCGGAAGTTGTAAAGACTTGCGCGCACTTTAAAAAAGAGATGTCTAAACATCTCGGGGATAAACGATACAATACCCAATTACCTAGCAAAGGTTTGAGTGTGGATTCAATTTTAGAGTCGGTGGAAAGTTACAAAGTCATGGGGAACATTAGATGGAAAGAGGGAATGATCTCCGGGGCTGTTTATAAACGACCTAATATTGAGCTTGAAGAAATGATAACTAAAATATCAGGATCAATGGCGTATACTAACCCTTTGCACGCTGACGTTTTCCCCGGTCTTCGAGTGATGGAGGCTGAAGTTGTCAGGATGGTTTGTTCAGCTTTCAAGGGTGATGATAAGTGTTGCGGAACTGTTACTAGTGGGGGAACCGAAAGTATCTTCTTAGCTTGCAAGGCTTACCGCGATTATGCCATAACGGAAAAGGGTATCATCGTTCCTGAAATGGTCATTCCCGTAACTGCTCACGCTGCTTTTGACAAGGCGGCCCAAATTCTACAAATGAGGATTCGTCACGTTCGAGTCGATCCCGTTACCATGAAAGTCGATATGAAGGCCATGAAAAGAACGATTAACAAAAATACCGCCATGTTGGTCGGGTCAACACCTCAATTTCCTCATGGTATCATTGATGATATTGACAAAATTGCCGCTCTCGGACTCACTTACAATGTTCCCGTCCACATGGATGCCTGTTTGGGTGGATTCTTATTACCATTCATGAAAGACGCTGGATTTCAACTGCCCTTTCCTTGCGATTTTACTTTGAAAGGATTGACCAGTATATCGGTTGATTCTCACAAATACGGTTACACGCCAAAAGGAAGTTCAATTGTACTGTACAGAAACGAAGTTTTCCGTCACTATCAGTATTCCGTCCAACCTGATTGGCCAGGTGGAATTTACGCAACTCCCAATTTAGGAGGAAGTAGGGCAGGCGCGACCATCGCCGCTTGTTGGGCAAGTTTGATGTATTACGGTACCCAAGGATACGTAGACGAAACGAGGAAGATAATCCAAACCACGCGCTACATAATTGAAGAACTTAAAAAGATACCCGAAATCTTCGTCTTTGGCGAGCCATTAATGTCTGTGATAGGTGTTGGATCAAAAACCTTTTCGGTTTACCGCCTGGGTCAAGAATTGGGTCATCTGGGATGGAATCTAAATTCCCTACAGTTTCCTAATGGGTTCCATCTATGCGTTACGCAATTGCACACTGAAAATGGAGTAGCTGATAGGTTTCTAAAAGACGTGAAAGACTGCGTCGCCTCCATTATGAAACTGCCTGATCAATCTCCAACAGGGACTGCCGCTTTGTATGGCATGGCACAAGCGATTCCTGATAGAAAATTCGTCTCAGAGTTGGCTTGCGCCTTCTTAGACGCTTATTATAGCACAGAGTATCCAGAGGCTCAATAAAATATCAGATATGATCTGATTTACCCCAAAATGGCCACAATATCTTCTTTCAATGTATGCTTTAGGGTTTTCGGCATTGTATGAACATGTATGTTGGTGGGAGGATGCGAAATCTGAGAGAAATAGGCGCGCTAACTGTGGAACGGCTTAGGTCCGGTGGGACGCCACAAAATGGGGGAGGAATAGTCGGACTCCATTGTAATTGGTCAAGTAGGACTGCAGACGATCCAATTACAATTGAGTCCGACTATTCCTCCCCCCTTTTGTTGCGACCCACCGGGCCTGAACTGTTCCACAGTTAGCGCGCCTATTTCTCGCAGATTTCGCGTCCTCCATGAAGCAGACAATGTAAGGAAGCCATTTTGGGGTTTGGAATGACTTAAATAAACCAGAGCAAATTTTATAAACTAATATATTTTAAAGTTCATAAAATTAATTCCTAGCTCTCTTTTTGACTTGGCTAGTCCTTACAAATTTGAAAAAAAAAAAAAAAAAACCAAACAAAAATTATAGTAATAATGCAACACATATCATTTTGTAATCAAGGTAAAAATTATACAGTATTTCCATTTTTCTTTTGTTATACACTTTATCGTTTACGTAATTAAACAAAAAAGAATGTATATTTTTCGCCTTTACGTAATCTAGTCGTTACAGCTTTCAAATTTATATAAAAAGAAAATTAATCCACCCAAAAATATTTTGGTAAAATTTCCTTATAAATGAAAGATAAATTTGAGATGGACCATTTTACAATTTAACAATTGTCCCTGGGCTTTTCAATGATATTTGTAAAACTGGCCGGACCAGTTTTCATTAATTACAGATATTATGTTTAGAACAAGGTCCGCGAATAATAAAAACTTCGCGGATCGCGCAACTAAAAAGAGAAATTTGGTTGTGATGCCATTACTATGCCATTTGTTAAAATAATTAATTCCAGTTAATCCATTTAAACTAATTACTTAATCAAGGATGAAAAGCTTTAAAATATATAGAATTATTGTAACTTAATTAGAAATTTCGTTATGTAAACCTTTCTTTTTCATTAATAAAAACTATTTAGGCAAAATGTGTTACTAGCTAACTTACTATTTAAATTACGCGCTTTCGCAAAATCGCAACCACGTGCTTTCCGGCGTTTCTAGAGAAAAAGTTCGTCTGCTCTTTCAAACTTTGTTTTTGCAAATTGCAATGGCGGACTTGACCATCGATAAGAAGGAATATTTGAAGAAATATTTAAGTGGACCACCCCAAAAACCGAAAAATAAGAAGAAAAAGAAAGTTATAGTTCCCAAGTAAGTTTAGAATTAAATTTTTAGGTTGGAACTTTAATTGAATCCCTTAAATAAATCGTAACTCGTTAAGCCTTGGCTTGCATTCTGAGTTGTATTAGTTTAACTCTGCGTCTATGAGTATGAAATCAATGTTAATTACCTAATTATAGGTCAATAATTATCGATGATGACATTGATATAGACAAAATAAAACCCGATACGGATAATAGCGATAAAGAGCAAGAAGATGAGGCTCCCATTGTAGCTTCTGTTATAGATGACAGACCTTTGAATGTCAGAGCTAAAGAAGCTTATGTTACAACTCATTGGAAAACCCTTGATGGTAGGTTAAATAATTTAATTACCTATTAAATTAATTATCATATGTGTAATCTAATGAATTTTAGTTAATTCTGGGGGTCAAAATGCGGATGAAAACTCTAATGAAGGGGTGAAGGTCACTTCTCATAAAAGACACGATTCAGACAGTGATGTCTCCTTAGATCGTGGACAAAAATTGAGACACGATTCAGACAGTGACCTTTCACCCCAAAGAAGCGTTTCTAAGAAAGATATCAGCTCCAAAAAGGGGGAAACATCAACTAAATCAAATCATAGGAATAGACATGATTCTGATTCTGACATTTCACCACCGAGAGCTAGAAGAAAACCCAATTCAGACAGTGATATTTCACCCCCTAGACGAGGGAAAGACACTAAAAATCGAAATGATAGTCGGAAAAATGCAAACCAGGATTCTGACAGTGATTTAGATTTACCAAGGTCTAGAATGTCTCAACAAAATTCTAAAAATAAAAGGTCTAGACGCGACTCTTCTGGGTCAGAAAGTGATCTATCTCCACCCAGAAACATTAAAAATCAAGGTAAAGATAGAGGAGTTTCACCCCCGAGAAAAAGTAGAACAAGACGTGATTCCGATAGCGATATTTCTCCACCAAGAATGAGAAGAAATGTAGATAAATCGCAGCAACATAATAATAGAGGTGAAAAAACTAAGGAAACATTGTCAGGTTTGAAAGCTGGTCTTCAAGATGCAAAGGCATTAAGGAAAGAACTTGAATTAGCCAAGAAAAGAGAAAATGAAATGATTAAAAAGGTACGCAAAAGTGTGAACTTAATATCATTTCATTGCATTGCATTTATTTTAATTTTCTTGGTTGTCAGATTGGTGAGGATGTTTCCGGTAAAAATGCGGAAACAGTGTTTAGGGATAAGCATACCGGTAAAAGAAGAAATTTGAAAGAAGAAAAACGTTTACAAAGAATAGAAATTGAAAAAAAAGCAAAGTTTGATGAAAAATACATGGAATGGGGGAAAGGGTAGGTTTCTTTTTAATCTAGACCTAATTGGGGGGAAGTTAATTGTAATT
Source organism: Phalangium opilio (assembly GCF_054372755.1). NCBI lineage: Eukaryota > Metazoa > Arthropoda > Arachnida > Opiliones > Phalangiidae > Phalangium > Phalangium opilio. The sequence continues at coordinate 194,110 of NW_028324170.1, forward strand.
AATTTATCAGGTTAAAACAAGTTGAAGAAAGAGAGAATCGTTTGGGAGAGGATTTATACGAAATGTCCAAACCTTTAGCGAGATACGCTGATGATGAAGATTTGGAAAAACATTTGAAAGAAAAGGAAAGAGAAGGAGATCCCATGTTGAAATTTATTAAAAAGAAGCGAGAGAAGCAAATTGATCCATCAAAACGTATTTATTAAATTAGAATTAATTTAAATTTACCTTAATTTAATTTTAACTAATTTGTTTTCAGGTCGTCCAACTTATAAGGGACCCCCTCCGCCTCCCAATAGATTTGGTATTCCACCCGGTTATAGATGGGATGGCGTCGACCGTTCAAATGGCTTTGAAAAGAAAATATTTGAAAGACAAGCTAATAAAATCGCGCAAGTTGAAGAAGCTTATAAATGGAGTGTAATGGATATGTAATACATTTTATACTAAAGAATATATGCAATAAAGTGTTATTTTTCGTAATATTTGTGATGAAATCATTTTCTTTTAATGGGGAAACAAGATTGGGTTTATTATTTAACAATTTTATAATTGCGGACAGTAAAAACGCGATTCTAATTTCCAAATAAAATTCCGTCCGCGAAAACAGCCACCCAGCCAGAATAATACTTTTGCAATCATGACGGGCGCAAAAGTAAAAACGTGCAATTTGAATTTCGCGCCAAATCCTAGTATCCTACGCTGTCGTTTTCATATTACTACTTTACACGCAGAAATAATTCAATATTTACTATTATTTTACGACAATTATTTACAAATAGGTTGTTAATAAATAATTAAATAATTATAAGATTAATATCTATTATATTTGTCTTAATTAGACTTTAATTTGAGCCGTATGTGTGGGGATTTAAGTGGGCTAGGATACTTTATAGTATGGCGTTTTCAACGTGTTAAAATTAAAAAGGGTACCTGTCTACTTATATGGCACATCTTGGTGGAAACCTTGGTGCAGAATCGCAATCAAGAGATTCTGGGTACAAAATTTTTTAACTCGAGGCAGTTGGTAGCCGTTTGCTCTGACGCCTCACATATAAAATGAAAAATTAATACACGCAAATATGCAAATTAAGATCTCTTGACGTGTATCTGTGTTGGTCAAGCTCCTCCCAATTGCCTGTTCAGAAAAACACGTTCAGTTTAATTAGAATCTATATTAATTTCATTCCAAATTTCCAACTTTCTTGATAGTCATAAATCTTAAATGGTTAACTTTAATTTAAATGTCATTATATCGAATTAATTAATAAGTAAAAATATAATCAATACAGATGGCGGTACTGGCGTTGAGAAGATTCTTACCATGCTATAATGGGAAGGGATGGCAACACTGCTGCATGCAGAATTCATATTAGAGTGTTTTGTTGGGGAATGGGAAGTGCCGTGGTATTCGGATCGCTACAAACAAAGCAAAGTAATTAGTTTAATTATTGTATTTATAGTAAATGACTTACGTCTTAACCTTAGTAAAAAGTCTAATTAACATGTTTTCTATCAATTTCAGCTAAATTCCGGTCGTAATCAACTTAAAATTAAACGAAAATGAAGTGGCGAAGTTAAGCCTTGGTCATAAGACATTTTTAATGGGCCAGCGAACTTTGTTGATTGTGAAGGAAACAAGTTAGAATTTCAAAGCGTGTCTGTGCATAAAAAAAAGAAGCCGCCGACTTTAAGCCTTGTACTATCATAATAAAAGGAAGGAATCAACCACATTGAACTTGAAAAAGACCATTCTCATGGAATCTCGTTGATTTACTTAGGAACAGTATTCCAGTCTGAGTGAGTCATAAACTTTAGTTCTATTAACTTTGTTAAGAAATTAATAGTGGTAATTGTTGCTAACAATACATTTGGTAAGCAACTCTTTGGGGTTAAAGTTAAGCACGCGAATTAGAGGTTATTTTAAGGGAAAACTTCTAAATATTGTAACAAGATACAGTTTCATATAGGGGTATGTTAAATTGCCCCAAACAATTTTAACTTAAGAGTCATAACATCCCCCAGCATTAAATATTGTAACATTTAATGAAATATTAACATGTGAAAGTTGTATTTAGTGATATCTACATTGCATTTAAAGTAATTGGATTGCCCTGAATTAATTATTCCAAATGGAATTTTAACAAAGAAATACCAATGTTAAATTACTTCAAACACTTATTATAATTTAAAGTCATTACATCCCCCCTTCATTGCACATCTTGCACATTAAATTTCCCAGAAAAACTAATCAGTTTGTACTACAAACGGTTAAACTACCCCTACTATAAAAAATAAAAAACTTAAGAATTTTATAAAAGTTCCTGAGTTCCAAATATGACAAATCTCTACAGGATATAAAGAAGAATGGGTGTGGGTGGTAAAATATGCCTTAGGGGGAAATTCTCGCAAATCAAAGCGTGAGTTCAAAACGATTATGACTAACCAAGTCTTTAAATAAATAAATAAAAAAAAGAATAATAAAAACCGGCGACTTCAGCTGGAATGAATAGTCAAATTTAAGGGATTATATTTGGTAGCTTCTGGAACAACCCAGCAGTTTAATAGGGATGATATGACGTCCGTCCGTCCGTCCGCCTTATGTTTAGGCGCACCCGCGATTAGTATCTACTTCCCCCCCCCTTATACCAATATTTGACAGCTAGGGCTAGGAAAAGGCAGGCCTCTTGTACCGTGACATTAGTTGCAGAAACAGAATTTCGATTTCTGGGGACCCAATATCTTTGATTTATTATCGGTATCCTTATACAGGGTGTTTCAAAAAAAGGGACATTCGATTCCTGGGGACCCAGTATCTTTGATTTCTTATCGGAATCCTTATACAGGGTGTTTCAAAAAGGGACATTCGATTCCTGGGGACCCAATCGTTATCCTTATACAGGGTGTTTCAAAAAGGGACATTTGATTCCTGGGGACCCAATCGTTATCCTTATACAGGGTGTTTCAAAAAGGGACATTCGATTCCTGGGGACCCAATCGTTATCCTTATACAGGGTGTTTCAAAAAGGGACATTCGATTCCTAGGGACCCAATCGTTATCCTTATACAGGGTGTTTCAAAAAGGGACCTTCGATTCCTGGGGACCCAATATCTTTGATTTATTATCGGTATCCTTATACAGGGTGTTTCAAAAAGGGACATTAGATTTTTGGGGACCCAATATCTTTGATATATTATCGGTATCCTTATACAGGGTGTTTCAAAAAGGGACATTTTGAACTCAGAATAGAACCGAATGTACCGAGGGGCTAATCACTGTCAGATTCTCTATTATGCGTAATAATTTTTGTCAATGGTACAGTCGTGTACACAGATTACACTCAGTGAGCGGCCCCTCGCACTGTACTTCGGTCCTATAATTACCCTTTTTGAAACACCCTGTAGTTTCTACATACGTGATACCTCGAAAGGTATTCGATGTTTTTTTTTATTTTATTTGGGTAAATTGGCTCTGGTGGTCGTAAAACACGCAATAAAACGCTGATAAAAACTCTTAAAAGGAATCGGTAATAAATTTCTTCTGGACAATTTTATTACCAACTTTTTAGGACCAGTTCTTTTGTGTTTAATATTTCAAAGGGCCGTCAAATCTTCCTCCAATCTTTTGTTTTGGGTACAGAAACGAAATTTGCAAGGTCAAATTCTTTCCCCCAACAGCGAAAAGAAAACCATTAAGGTTACTTTAGCCTCGGCTTTAGCCAATGTAGTAATTATTTTCAGACTTAGTTTCAATGTTAAAGCTAGGACAAGTGTCACGAGTTATTTTTGTAATTTTCGTGTTGAAATAGACCAAATTAAATAGAAATTACTTACAAAGAAACCAACCAAAAATACAGGAAGGGGAGGGGATGGTAGTTGTTGATATTTTTGAAATGTGAAACTTGCCCTTTAAAAACTTGAACCTCGGTGAATGCGGCAAAAAGCCCAGCCACATAATCTTGTCACATTTTGACGCGGGTAGTTCGGAATTTTTAGATTCCCAAATCCGGAATTTCAATGTGGCCCATCCCCTCCTTATAGAATTGCTCCTTTTTTCTTCCTCTTCTTCTTCTTCTTCTTTAGCTTTAGAAGTAAACGTGTCATGGGTCAACTTAGAGGGCGTGTGAAAAACTCCCCGAATTTTTTTTTTTTTTTTTTTTTTTTTCACAATAACGTCGTCATCCTTCATTTTGCCAAAGCCCCTGGGCTATGTCTAATTAGTCAAATATGACTAGGAAGTATGTTATGATTAATTAGTGAAAGGGGGTTGGGGAGATTTCTTGCAGCAACAGCTTAGATTTCGTTACAAAACTAAACTTCGAAAAGAAACGTTGATGTCAGGGAAAAACACGGGAAATAGTCAGGGAAATATGGGATCGTAAATCAGCTAGAAATATGAATCTGAATATTTTAAATTGTGTCTTTAAAAGTCACATGATTTTAACTGTGATTATAGAGAGCTTTCAGTTGGCTGAGTAGTACGTCACATCCTCCTAAGTCTTACCAAGGTTCTGGCAGCCATATTGGTGGGTAAAAGTTTTCCTTCTGCATTCAACCTACCAGTATGGCCGTGAAAATTCTCTCACGAATCTTAGTTCCTCCCCCCCCCAACCGAAAGCTCCCTATACAGGTCATGTTCATTGAATCTAAGAGTGATTAGCCCCTCGATTTGTGGCTTTGAATACACTTTGAAATTCTTGTCATAGTGGTGGTTCGAGAGAAGGTCATTGTGAAGACTGACTGCTGACCAAGATTAAATGGGTTGATAAAAGGAAATTCCTATACGCTAAAAATGACAACGTCTTTGAAGAGAGAGAGAGAGAAAGAGAGAGGGGGGAGGGAGGTTAAAGGTTAAACAGGAGCTTACCAGTTTCTCAAATTTGTTATCGCGGTTGGACATAAAAAAAATTCTAAACCTTTATCAGGAAAATAATAAATTTTACTTCAGCGCATGTTCAACTTCTTTGACAAATGCTATCTTAAAAAAAAATAATTTTTGTCATCAAGGTCGTATTCATCATCTAGAAGTCCGTTATTTATTAATTTATCATAGAAATTGGTGATTAATTTATGATTAAAAATAAAAAATGGCATCCAATTCCAGGGTTCATACAAACCTGAAAAACCGGGAAAACCTGGAAAAATCGGGGAAATAAATAGTTGATAAACCCCTCAGGGAAAATTCAGGGAAATTTCGAATTTTTAGTAAAATTCTGGGAAGTCAGGGAAATTTGCGTCAAACAGGGAACGAGTAATTAAGCAAAATGTTCAATATAACACATCCTCCATAGGATTAACATTACACTATACTTTGGAGGCTCATAACTCCGGTTCTACTAGAGATACGGGGATGTCCTTTGAGTATGTTATAGTCATATTTGTCCCCCCTCCTTCGTTAACATTTGCTCCATAGGATACTCCATATACGGGAAAAACCTAGAAAATTCAGGGAAGTATATGGAGAAAAACCTGGAAATCTCAGGGAAATTTGTTTTCCAAAAGTTTTATTAACCCTGAATTCTTCCGTGACCTCTTGGGGGGGCGTTCGCAAAGTACGCGATGAAAGCAAAAAAAAAAAAAAAAAAAGGTTTAGTAGAATCAGAATTTCGCGAAACAGCTCGTTTCCTTGGTAATGGTAATGACAATATATTTTTTTTTATATTGGTGGGGTGCGAAAATAGCCGAGAAGATTGGCTGTAGCGTGTCTTCAGAGGCCTATGCCAAATTTCACGCGCCTTCTCGTTAGGAACCATCATTTATTATAAAGGTTTTTAGACCCTAAGGGGGTGTAAAGTACTTCTTTTTTACGAGTCCCTACTCTCGTTCCGAACAACTAGCCGAAATAATCTGTAATATATGGATTTGAAACCACCGAAAAATCAGGGTTGTCACGGTATCTGGAAAAATCTTTGGAATGAAGTTAGGGATTCTTGAAAATACTATATAGCTAAGTAATTTGGGGAATTTTAAATTTGTTGTAAAAGTCTCCGGGAATTTATGGTTTCGTACCTGAATAAGTCAGCTTGAGGGGAAAGCATCAGTGGTTAAACAAGTCAGGGATTTGAATTATGGAGGAGAGATCAGGGATGAGTCAGGGGTTTGAATTATGGAGGAGAGATCAGGGATGAGTCAGGGATTTGAATTGTGGAGGAGAGATCAGGGAAAAAGTCAGTTATTTGAATTATGTTGCCAAGATCAGGGAAAAGTCAGGGATTTGAATTATGTTGCCAAGATCAGAGAAAAGTCAGAGATTTGAATTATGTTGCCAAGATCAGAGAAAAGTCAGGGATTTGAATTATGTTGCCAAGATCAGAGAAAAGTCAGGGATTTGAATTATGTTGCCAAGATCAGGGATAAGTCAGGGATTTGAATTATGGAGGAGAGATTAGGGATAAGTCAGGGATTTGAATTATGGAGGAGAGATTAGGGATAAGTCAGGGATTTGAATTATGGAGGAGAGATTAGGGATAAGTCAGGGATTTGAGTTATGGAGGAGAGATCAGGGATGTCAGGGATTTTTATTATGGAGGAGAGATCAGGGATAAGTCAGTTATTTGAATTATGTCGGCAAGATCATGGATAAGTAGAGGATAATTTGGATTATTAAAATAATTTCTTCATTAAGGATTTATTTCGTTGTGCTTCAACCAATACCAAATATTGGTAGAACTTGACTGTAAAGTGACGTAAACATAGACAAGGATTTTAGTATTGGTCAGGCTAAGACATAATCCCAAAACAATTCGTCATATAAAAACATTGCAAGGTGGAATACTGTTTGTCTATGAAAAACCAGGTGTATTTAAACCTTAAACATCACGGAAAGGAAAAATGCCGGACCCTTTTTGCGCCATGCAGCAAAAACCCATAAATATACTTTATTACTGTATAGTAGGTCTAATTGTCCGCCCTTGGGCCATATTCTACCCTATTTTATTGAGCTGAATTTAAACCACAACGAAAGTACGAAACCCTGTTCTTTTTCTATTTTTTTTTTCAAAAACATGCCACCACTAGTAGAGAACCTAGAGAAGCGGTGCAAGCCTCTTGGAAAATTTGTAGTAAACTTTACAAAGAAAAATACCTTTTGGAATATCTTAGGGATTACCTGTGGGTGGTGTTAGGAGAAAGCGGTAAAATTTCAAGTTGAAAAAAAAAGTAGGCCTACGTTTATGGTAGGAAGGTTGCAGCCTGGTCGGTCTTGCTTGGGACGGAACCTTTTATTATCATCCGCAATCTTTGTAAACTTTCTTCCCCTTTTTGGGGAGAAAAAGTGCATTGACAAAGATGAATTGTTATTGCTTGGAACCGTTCGCGTCTCATTGTACTTTGAAGAAGTATTTTACATTAATATTTCAACCGAAATGTAACAGAGTATGTTTTAGGTCCCCGGTACAAATATTCACTGTGTTGACGTAAATTCCCTTGGAGAACTAGATGCAAAAATATATCATTTGTTGTTAGTAACTGTCTTCAAGAACTATCTATATGTATTCCCCAGTCTTCTGTTCTATACGGGACTTACGAGGTTACCGCCCCCTTTTCGGAGAGTTGTTCTGCCAAGACTACAGAGCGCGTTCGACGACAGGCAATGTCAGCCACTAACTAAAGGCCGCCGACAGGTTATGGCAGCGCCCATAGAAAACCTCTGGTAAATCCCGTATAGTTATTTAGGGAATGCATCACGTGATGTCAGGAACTCATTTAAGCATTGAGAACATTCATAGTTAGAATAGATAGGTTCTGTTGGGTTTCACGATGTTAGGTAAAATTGTGAGCTCTTTAATAGGCATAGGATATATCATTATTTTACACATTAAACTTATTATTTTGATTATTTTTACGTTCTCAGTTCTTATGTAGGTTCTTTGTTGATGCAATGCGAAAGTGACACGAGTTACGTCTCTGATTTTTGGCGCCTAATTATACAACTGTAGGAACAAACATTTTTTTTTCTTATGGGAACTATATTTTAAACAGGGGGTAAAAAACGTTATGTTAATTAGCAAGATTTTAATTATGTAAAGTTGCACCTGCTAATTGATTTATTGAGAGGATGGGAAAGTGATGAAATATCATTCTTATTATTCTTTTTATTTTTGTTTAAAAGAGCGTAATGAATTTGAAGTATGTTTATATTTTAATGAAGATACGAGTTAAGTAATTAAGTTAATTCACTCGCTGTAGAAATCGTATTAAGTCTATACATATATTTAAAGCAGACGTTGGGAAAACTGTCTGTCCAATAGGAATTTATACCCCAACGGTGGCAGTATCATGAAGTGACGTAGGTTATAGATTCTCGTGAAGCCACGCCTGGTGAGGCGCTGTCAAAGGCTTAGTAACACAGACTAAATATGACTAGATACATGGAAGTCCTGCAAAATTAACCCCCGAGTGTAGCCAATCAATTCTCGCTTGTCGTTCTCGAACTACTAGCTCGAGCTGTTAGTCTCCAGCATTAGTATAATTAGTGTCATACTTATGGAACATATCATTTATAAACTTATGCTAAGGTATATATTTCCAAAATTCATTAAGAGTAAAAATTAAACAAAAGTCTTAGTATTTTTTCCTGCCTTGAGGTTTAATGTTTTTTTTTGGTAGTATCATTTCGTTTGTGGTTTGAAACGCAAATATAAATGGTGTGGTGTCGTGGTCTAGAACGTCGTTTAAGTGTATTTTGTGGTTTCTTGCCAGACCAGACGAGAAACACGTCGATATACCGAGCATTTCGAGCAAATTTCAGCCCTAGTTTTAACCCTTGTTTAAAAATACCAACAGTGATAGTAGGGACGTTGAATGAAGTCAATTTTGGGCTGAAATGGTCTATAATGAGGCGGCTTGTTCCCTTTATTGTTCAAAAAGAGACTCTGTGGTGGAAAAATGCGCTCGGCTCTTTAGGAGGCTCATTAAATTTAGGAAAAAGCCTTTCTCTCCATTATAGGAATTAGTTCCGCTTCGAGGGTTTAGTTTAGACACCGTGCCTGCTCGGTTTCCTTGCCTATATGGTCGTGTGTCTAATGTTAACTGTCAGTGGAAAATTGTTGGTCGGGACCCCGACATTGTTCACTACCACCGAACTCTTTTTTTTATTTTTTTTTTTTATTTATTTACACGCTTCAAGAAGTTCTTAACGCTATTTCCCAACCATTATAAAGTACTGAAAATAGCTAGTGTTCAACATATATATATTTTTATGATATTTCTGGAATCCGATCTATGTATGTTATGTTACCACGGAGGATACGTTTTTTTGGACCATTTTTGCCAGTTGGATGTACTAGTGAAAGCCAGCTTTCGTTAAAGGTGTCGTCGAGGGGGTAGTCACTACAATATGCCTTGAACTCAATGTACTGTCAAAGCTGAACTGCGAGTTCCGAAGGCTTTGAAATCAATGCACTGTCAAAGCTAAACTCAGGTGTACACGGAGATCCAGAGCGTCTACCCCCTCGGGTGTCGTAGTATCGTCCTAATATCATAAGTTTATAAGTGATATGTTCCTTCCATAAGTATGACACTAACCTATACTTCGTAATGCTAGAACAGACTTGCAACTCGAGCTAGTTCGAGAACGACGGAAGCTAGAATTGATTTTGCTGTCCATCTTCATATTTAGTCTGTGTACTAAGCCTTTGATAGCACCTCACCAGGCGTCCCTCGCTTTGCCTCGAATCTATGACCTACCTCATTCACTTCAAAATTACAAGCTCCAGTTTGTAACCAATGACAAACTTATGGAACAAACATACCTTATGTAACGTGTTTGAAATTGTTTTAGATGGAGTTAAGGTATGTACTAGCATTGCTTTAGGTTTGAGTTGTGACTATCCCTTACTTAACGCTTAGCGTTGAAAATCTTTTAAACCGTTTAAAAGAGCTATGCTACATCCCCCTGAAAGAGAGAAAGAAAGAATTCCGAGGGACGAGTCGCGTCAGCTGATTCGAAATGGTGATTTTGATTTGCGCAGGAGATAAGTTCAGTTGAAAAGAACGATTTAAACTCACTTTGATGCGCTGATAATAAATATCATATAAAATAAAGCTTTTTACGACCCTTAGTAACCGCGTATCACTTGTCATCATTAAGGAAGGTTATGGGACCGTCCGTTTTCTATTGACCATGGGGTAAACGTTAGCGAGCTGGTTTCTCTTCTCGCTGCGTAGCTAACGAAAGTGGGAAAGTTGACGACAGGGTTGCCACTGAACCTGGAAACCCCCAGAGAGAATTTGAAAATTGATGTGTGAAATGGTACGGGATTTTAGAAATGGATGTAAAATGGAAGGGGATTTTAGAAATGGATGTGAAATGGAAGGGGATTTTAGAAATGGATGTGAAATGGTAGGGGATTTTAGAAATGGGTGTGAAATGGCAGGAGATTTTAGAAATGGGTGTGAAATGGCAGGAGATTTTAGAAATGGATGTGAAATGGCAGGAGATTTTAGAAATGGATGTGAAATGGCAGGAGATTTTAGAAATGGATGTGAAATGGCAGGAGATTTTAGAAATGGATGTGAAATGGCAGGAGATTTTAGAAATGGATGTGAAATGGCAGGAGATTTTAGAAATGGATGTGAAATGGCAGGAGATTTTAGAAATGGATGTGAAATGGCAGGAGATTTTAGAAATGGATGTGAAATGGCAGGAGATTTTAGAAATGGATGTGAAATGGCAGGGGATTTTAGAAATGGGTGTGAAATGGTACGGGATTTTGGAAATGGTACGGAATTTTAGTAATAGTCGCGTAAAATGTCAGGGGTTTTAGAAATAGTCGCGTAAAATGTCAGGGGTTTTAGAAATAGTCGCGTAAAATGTCAGGGGTTTTAGAAATAGTCGCGTAAAATGTCAGGGGTTTTAGAAATAGTCGCGTAAAATGTCAGGGGTTTTAGAAATAGTCGCGTAAAATGTCAGGGGTTTTAGAAATAGTCGCGTAAAATGTCAGGGATTTAAAATCCCTGACACAACTTCATGGTACTAGTAATTTTTAGCTACAATATTCTGACTACTACAAATAAAAGTGGAAGTTATTATTGCTCATAGAAATTGTCTTTAGACAGTCAGGAAAAACCTGAAAAAAAGTCAATTTTGAAATTTAGAAATTAAGCATTTGTGACAACCCTGGACATTAGGCATTTTCACTTCTTGTAATTGTAGCTGTAGCCACTTCTGATATTAATTCGCGAACACTATAGCTGGGTGCATTTTTACTTTTTCGGCAAGGAACACAAAGAACGTTCTTGTTCTTATCTATAGCGGTTTTCTTTTTCGAGTCGTTCATAAAGCGGGTCTACTCGCGTTACATGATTTATTTAATCCTATTTATAACGAGAACTTAAGATGAATTTATAGATACGGATTGCCCGCTTCAAGGCTGATGCTCCCATGCGCCTTAAATCTGAGAAGTTTTGAAATGGAGAACGATATTAGGGATACACGTTATTAAGCAAACTATTATTTCAAATAAATTCGCTAAAATTTCGAGCCGTGTCGTCTGCTTCATCTAGGCTTACGACGGAACATACCGTCTGGATGATCTGACTTATCATAAGTTTATAAGATGTGTTCCAAAAGTATGACACTACCTATACTTCGTAATGCTACTGAGAGACTTACAGCTCGAGCTAGTTCTAGCAGAACGACGGAAGCGAGTCAATTGTAGTCCTACACTCGGTGGTTATTTAATTTTGCAGGACCAAGTTCCATCTAGGTCCTATTTAGTCTGTATTTCTAAGCCTTTAACAGCGCCTCACCAGGCGTCCCTCGCTTTACCTCGAATCTATGACCTACCTCATTCACTTTATGACAAGCTCCAGTTTGTAACCAGTGACAAACTTATGGAACAAACATATCATATGAACTTATGGTCTCATGAAAACAAGGTGGTGTTGGTAAAGGTCTATTGCAAAAATGTTTCAGCTTTGGTATTACCGTTGATAACTCAAGTCAGTTAAAAAAAATTGATTAGAAAATGTACAGAATGTGAGTGTAATCGTATATTAACACGCGTTTCAAATTTACAAGGTGGAAAAACATATTGGCAAGTTAGTTAGTTACTTATCACTTATGTACATTCCACCCAATTAGAACCCCACACCGTATATTATATATAACCTTAATAATTTCTCGGCTTTAAGCTCTGAATCTCTGGATCTAAATTAACTACTTATATTCAATTCAACACCCATGTTTCTGCTCAAGAATTCTGTCTCTCTTATGGCATGCAGGCAGGCAGGCAGTCACCGAGCTGTAGCCCCGGGCCTGACCCACACCGTCCGTCCGTCCGACGAACCACCTTCAGAAACTTACTTTTTTTTTACTTATTTGACGGTATTTCTCATAAATTATTGAACGGCTTCTCTTAAATCTAAAGGGATAGTAACCCTGAAATACAAGACAGGTCGTAGGCACTAAATTAATTGGGCAATATTCGAGTTTTAGTTCAACCTCTCTTTAAATATACACGATAAAAAACGGGGTTTAGCCTTTAAGAACTCCGATGGAATTTGCTACCAGTTGCCAACCCACATAAATATCGAAGTATACGGAGGCCGCCATAGTTTTTTTATTTGAAAAAAAAAAACTCCTATTCAAACCACAAACGTTCCCATGTATGTAGACTAGACGGGTTAAGAGAAAAACTTGTATCCAAGTCGCGTATACTGTTCGCGCAATGAGAGAATGTAGCAATAGGAGTAGAAGCTTAGGCCTCAACTCGCCTCAACTGCAGCCCTATGCTGTCGGAAATTCAACTTCGATTGGTCTGATTTTATAGAGAGATTTCAGTTGCAGGATTAGCTGATTTAGTCTCGTGACATTATTTACGCTGCCATATTGGTGGGTTTAAAGCAGGAATGAAGCTGAGACCACCCAACCAATATGGCTAAGAGAACAGAACATCGGTAAGACTTGGGAGGTTGTGACGTACTACTATCCCATCTGAAAGCTCTCTATTATAAGGTACCCGGCGTTGACCGGGTGTTTTAAGGGGCTGGAAACGGGGGAGAATTTGGGGCTTTGTGTACACCAATAACCGCTTGGTGTTGTATTTTAGGAACTTACCTTTTGCTACAACAACAAATTCGATAAACGTGACTTAATTGGGGTTAATAATGAAGTGATTAGGATGGGCTTAATGGCTAAGGGTTCACCTCCTTCCCAACCTTGAAAATAACTCAACTTCTAACTAACATTTTCCTATAGTTACTGAAATCAATGATGAAGTTTACAATGTCAAATCATATTCGCAATGCATTGGTATTGCGTAAACACAACAAACGAACTAATTATAAAACTCCCTGAAATACGTAAAAGCTAATGTATTCCCTAAACTTCGAAATTGCTTCCTTGGCAAAGGCTTACTTACTTTCTATTCCCTTTACCCAATTTTCTATGATGTCAACGTGCGCAACGAACCAGCAGGCCTCTGTATATTTAAAGTGGTAGTAGATTGACCATGGCGTAATTCAAACCCAACTTAGTTCTTGATCCAACAGAACCTTAAAAGAAAAAAAAATTGAAGTTATTTAACCCCGCAGTGAAACTTGACGGTCCCCTTCACAGAAATGGTGACTTTTTTTCGCATCACTTGTTGTGGTTTATGTAATAATAACTAACAAGATTCCGGCTGCAAGCCGAGCAAGTGATAAGCTAAATTTATACCCGAAGTTACCTATAATCAATTTTCAATGACAAAAAGTGTAGAAGTATATACCATAATATTGTGACATCATCAATTATAAGTACTTATCTAATTATATAAGATATAGCTAATTACTTTTAGGAGGGGGAACCTCGATAAACGAGGATAGAGAAAGTAGTGAATGATGGTGGTGGGGGATATCTTGGGTTGGTGGCTCTTCTCTTCTCCTCTGTGTTAGTCCCAGGGCGTGTCGCGACTTACTTAATGATGTCTAGCTCAAGAAAAAAGGCGTTCGAGAAACGCTTTTCCATCACTCTTTGTGTTCAATTTGGTTTCGTATACCATTGCCAAGAGTTTTCTTCATGGATTATGTTACTAACTGTGATGTACTTGTTAATTATTTTCTTGGTCGTGTTTACGTGATGTTATTTATTGATTTGAGTCAGTCGTTGTTTCTATCTACAATAGAGAGCTTTAATCAGATGGGATAGTAGTACGTCACACCCTTCCAAGTCTTACCGATGTTCTGTTCTGGTAGCCATATTGGTTGTGTGGTCTCAGCTTCATTCCTGCTTTAAAGTTAAACCTACCAATATGGCAGCGTAAATTATGTCACAAGACTCGATCAGCTCCTCCTCAAACTGAAAACTTTCTATATTAAACAAGATACGAGTGCGATTAAGTTTCAGTAATGTACACTACACGTTTGGGTTTCCCGTGAAGCACTGGGAAGTGGTCCTACTGGACGAATCCGCGGTCCAGTAGACCTTTTCGACCTAAAAAGTTGGGTAGGCAACCCTCAGTATCGGGACATACAACGGGGTTGATACATTGGCATAAGTCTCTGCGCATGCACGCTCATGATACAAAAAGAGTACAGTGCGGGAAAGCCTAACGTGTAGTGCCATCCATTACGGAAACTTAATAGGGACTTTGCAATTCGGGCTTAACTCCGCCTCCAGCGCCATTATGGTATGTTTTTTTAACACAGAATGAAAGCTATATAAGCCCCTCCTCCTGGTATGTTTTTTAGCACTAGTGGAAGGTAGCCTGACGTTTCATGACGTAGTAATGCCAAGTCCCTATTGCACTCGTATCTTCTTAAATATTGTTGATAGAAACATAGTTCCAATTGATAAATTAATTATTTAATTAATACGCTCTCCCAATTAGGAAATTAAAAAATTCTAGCTCGGATCGAGTACCTTTTAATCTCATCGGTTATAAACATAATTAGTACCAACTTTAGAGAAACGTCCTACAGCTAAATAGCTTAAGTGGTGGTTTACGGAGAAGCTAATATATTGTCTTGAGCATCTTGATTATCTTTCTATACAGGGGGGGGGGAATGAGTGGTATATAAAGTTAGGCAAGCGTATTTCATTACCAATGCCATTAATTAACGAAGCGAGGTGTAGAAGGGACGCCACTTCTCAGTTAGTGACCCCTAAAAGAATCGGAGGAGACTCGATGAACCGAATGGCAGGCAGTCATGAAACAAAATACCCCATGCATCCAAAACCAAAGGCCACGCAATCCTTTCGATCTTTCAGTATGACCCGCGAAACCGCGTTGGTTCTAGGGTCTCTCTCTTCTGGAATAGAAGCAAACGATATAGTTTGTTGTAAAAAAAAAAAATCAAGCTTGACTCAAAAATGTTCCCAGGCGTTTAGAATCCAAAGGGAAGTTGATATTAGATTTATTACCGTGCGTCTATTGAATTTTAAAGGGTATTAATTGTTATTACTCTATCGTTTCATTTCATTGGCACTTTAGAAAACAAATTTATTCATCAGGAACGTTTTTTTTTTCTTTTTTCTCTTTCGGTGTCTTTAAGAAGCAAGAATTGAGATCTAACATCCCAGATTAAATAGCTGTGTTCAAGGTTAAAATATCTAATGTTTTTAAAACGCCACTCTTTTATTTTATGCACCAGATGTCTTCTTTTTTGCCAGCAGCGTCTTACTTTCGGGGTGTCTTACTCGGTTTTAAGATGTTTTAATTTTTTGATCGCGTGTATAAGCCGCTTAAAGAGTATAATTCCATTGCAGGGTCGCTACTGGTTAGGGTTAAAATCAAGGGATTTAAAAATAGGCCAATAAAAGGTGTCAGAGTAAAGTTAGGGAATTTTAAAATAGGTCTAAAAGGGTTAGAGTAAAGTTAGGGAATTTCAAAATAGGTCTAAAAGGGTTAGAGTAAAGTTAGGGAATTTCAAAATAGGTCTAAAAGGGTTAGAGTAAAGTTAGGGAATTTCAATTAGGTCTAAAAGGGTTAGAGTAAAGTTAGGGAATTTTTCAATTAGGTCTTAAAGGGTTAGAGTAAAGTTAGGGAATTTAAAAATAGGTCTAAAAGGGTTAAAGTAAAGTCTGGGTCCAATTTAAAAGGATACCAAAAATATTCAGCGAAAATGATAGCATTTGTTCAGGGAAACCCAGGAATTTTTTTAATCTGAAAATTGTGTGGTAATCCAGCTTTTTGGTTGTGTTTGTTTGCTTGTTTGTTTGCTTGTTTGTTTATTTATTTGTTGTTCAGTTTCCTTACCGAATTTAAAATAATTCAATTTTAGTTAAGGGGAAAATTATATTTAAATAAGTTTTTAATCGGTCCAATTTAGCGCGTATCGACAACAACCGTACGCACCACCCAAGTTGACATTATGAAAGAATAATAATAATAATAATAGTAAACAAGCTCGTAAACCACCCACAGCGTACAAATCAAATAAATAAATAAATAAACAGAAGTAAACGTGAATAAACCCGTCCGTCAACTATAATTAACTCAATTAAGTGCTGGATCTTTTTTCAAAAAAAATTGAATTGAACTTAATTTAAAATTTTCTAAAGTCTTCCTGTTCTGTTTCCTTTTGATTCAACAAAACGATTGTCACGCTTAAGTTTTATTTATCATTTCTTGTTTCTTCTTCTTCTTTTGTTTCTGTAATTCAACGCCTTATTTGTCTTTAAATTAAGAGCTCAAATTTCCTAGAGTCGCAGACAAGGTCGTGACGCCTTTACAGTTCATTGCTTATTTCCTATAATGATTTCTAAATTTGTTTTATGTTCAGCAATTGATACGGTTTTCAACCTTATTTAAGTCAACCCTTAGGGCTGGTTTTAGTCTCTTAGTTTTGGAAAAAGGAAAAATAGATGAAAAGAAAAGAAGGCTAAGCACGATCTGATCGTGAAGTCTCAATTTAATGGTGGTGGGTTAGTTACGACATAATTATAATATTATAATAACCGGGGATGATTTGCCGCTGCGTTAACCTTTAACCCCTGTAAATATATAGTTTTTTAAATGAGAAGGCGATCGATTTGGTGCTTTGTACTTTTTTTATTTTGGAACGGTCGCCATTTTCTAAGATGGTTGCCAATTCAAACCAAAAAAGAAAATAATAATAATAAAAAATAATAAAAACTATACAGGGTGTTTCTTATAAGTCTGACATAATTAAGGGGGTTGTTCTTTGGGAAATCGATTTTGAGTGGAAAAATGTAATAACTTCTATCGCCATTTTGATTGCCCCAAGGGACACAGTTTTCGAGTTATGATTTGATGGAGTGTTTTAGGGATGACCCCTTAATTAAATTAGAAATCATTGTCTTAATCAGTTTCTTAATTAAATTTAAGGGGGTCATCCGTAAAATACTCCATCAAATCATAACTCGAAAACAGTGTCCCTTGGGGCAATCAAAATGTCATAGATAGAAGTTACATTTTGGACTCAAAATAGGTTTCCCAAAGAATATCCCCCTTAATTTATGGCAGACTTATCAGAAATACCCTGTATAGTGTATACGTGTTTCCGCTTCCTAGATGAATTGGTTCGAATGTAGATGACGTCACCTTTTATATTTCCTGAAAATAAAAAAAAAATAAAAATAAAAAAATAAAATAGAAAAAAAAACCTTAACTGATAAAAGGGGGGTTTTTTAACTTTTGAATTAGTCAACTTATTTTCGGAAATCAGACAAGAAGATTATATTAAAACAGTTTCTATAGAGCAGAGCAGGCCCGAGAGGAAATGGAGTGATTATTTTGTTATTGTCAATTGTCTGCGCGTTTATGTCGCGTCGTCGTCGGTCTTGGTCGTCGTCCTAGATGAGGGTTGTCTCGGGTCGTCAATGTTTTTTAAGTAAGGGATCAAATATTATAACTCGATACATTTATCGCTATGGGATGTTGTATTTCATCGTGTTTTATCCTTAAGATAGTGTAAATATGACAGCGTATTATTTTTCATCTATTTCGTTTAAGTTTGACGATGAGTCTGTCTCTCTCTCTATCCTAATTGTAACAAACTTGCGGAGAAAAAAGTGATGTTGAAAGGTTTCGAGTTATATACAGGGTGATATACAAAATGAGTAATTATAGGACCGAAGTATAGTGGGTTCTATGAGGTGACCATGATTTCTAATTTGAGTAAGGGGTTGTCCCTAAAACACTGAACAGGGTTCATACGAACATGGAAAACAGGGAAAACCTGGAAATATCAGGGAAATTCGTGTAGAGGAAAAAAATCAGGGAAATATCAGGGAAAATGAAAATTTCTTCGAAAAATCAGGGAAAATTAATTTTTTTTCCAAAAATTCAGGGAAATTAAATAAATTGAAACAACTACACTTCAGTGGGACCCATAATCTAATTTCGTGCACGAAAAAAATCGATGTTAGTTGTCTCAGTGGAGAGAAATATATTTCTTCTGAGCTCGCTTCGCTCGCTCAGCAAATGTTTAACTTATTATTTAAAATTAATCCAGTTCAAATGAATGTTTTGTTTTTGATTTGAAACGGCATCAGTTGCTTTGAATTCTGTAATTAAATTTCGCCGTAGACCTTTTATGAGGTGACCTTTCCTTTGACTGGAAATATCTAAGACCATAGATTGGGTTAAATTACGACACTGACCTTCAAAATATCTTTTAAATCGGTCATTTCTGAAAACATTTCATTTCAAGTGGCCCTTTTTTATAGCTTAATTCGAATTAATTTGCCCCTATTTAGCCACTTTTGCTTACTATTTCTAAATTAATTAGTCACTTATTCAACAAAAATTGAGCGTATGAGTGAGTATCAGCCCTGGTGTATGGAATTCTGTATTTTGGTCCTACCTACCTAACAAAGAATGGTAAACAAATAATATTTATTTCGTAACCAAAGCTACTGGCAACCACAAAGGCATGAGCCCAAATAAAATGTGGTTTTAGGTATAGTCTGATTACCCTATTTGAAATTATAACACTCCTCGAATGTAAAAAATGCACCTGGAAATTTATAAGAAGTACTCTGGAAAACCTGGAAATATCAGGGAAATTGGGTTTGGAAATTTCGTATGAACCCTGCTGAAATCATTACTTGTTTACAATGTGCTCCTTAGGGCAAAATATCCTAGAAATTTCATTTTAGACCCATATAACCATAAGTTTATAAGATATGTTCC
Organism: Phalangium opilio; assembly: GCF_054372755.1. NCBI lineage: Eukaryota > Metazoa > Arthropoda > Arachnida > Opiliones > Phalangiidae > Phalangium > Phalangium opilio. Next base: position 213,192 of record NW_028324170.1, read on the forward strand.
ATAAGTATGACACTTCCTATGCTTCGTGATGTCACAGACTTACAGCTCGAGCTAGTTCGAGGGAGAACGACAAGCAAGAATTGCAGACTACACTCGGTGGTTAATTTTGCAGGACTTCCATCTAGTCCTATTTAGTCTGTATGCACTAAACCTTTGACAGCACCTCACCGGGCGTCGCTTTACCTCGAATCATGACAAGCTCCAGTTTGTAACCAGTAACAAACTTATGGAACTAACATATCTTATGAACTTCGGTCCTACTACCCCCTTTATTTGGAAACACCACTGTATATTTCTCGGAACTAATTCCTTAAAATGATTAGTTTCGGTTTAGTAAGTTCACCCATCCTTTAGAAGAAGAGATGATGATGATGATGGTTCAGTCGCTATCGCCTCCCGTCTTTTCTCTCCAGAGTATTTCATGATATCTTTGGATGGTGTCGTCGGAATAGAAAGGAAGAAGAAGGCCTTCCATCAATCAGAATTAGGCAGAAAGAAAAGTTTAGCGTTAGTGCCAGAGATTTTTAGTTTTCTTCGACTCTCTTACTCTCTTTCTCTCTCACTGTGTTTATCTCTCTCTCTCTTCTCTACTCCGCTTGCTTCTTGTTATTTCGGTTCAGTCACTTCACGGTGGGTGCTAAATTCGGTTCGGTATATACCGTTTGGTTATAAGGCGAGAAGGTACTACTGAGTACCGAGTGAAAGTCGACTTGTAACTGATAATAATAAATATAACCGCAGAATTTGCTACGGAACCGCAGCAAAGGTTAAAAGATAAGAAAGGAGATTTGGTTTTGTGGTTTTTTTTATTGATTTTTTTAAAGGTATGTTTTTGAGGTTGCATTGTTTATTTTTGTTTTGTTTGTTTGTTTAGTTATTTATGGTTGAGAAGCGACTAGGATTTTATAGGAGGGTTATGGAATGATTATGGGGGGACCGTGCCCTGCTAGGTTAACAGAATCGTCATGACTGGGAAAACCTGGAAAACTCCTGAAGGGAAATTGGTAGTTAACAAAAACTCAGGGAAATTTTGAATTTTTTAGTAAAATTCAGGTGAATTAGGGAAATTGGTTAGGTTAGAGTAAGTTTGCTATGAAGGGATTGCTACATCTATAAAAATCCACTCCCGTTGTTTTACTCCATATAAGGGAAAAATTTGGAAAATTCAGGGAAATCAGTTTTCCAAAAGTTGTATGCATCTCGATCTTAAAATGTTGGATTTAAAAATTTTATTGAAATACAACAAGGGACATTTTTGATGATAAAATTTTATTGCAAAATTATACTCTAAAATTTTGATATTTAACTATAAGGAATTTTTAATGATAAAATTTTATTGCACCACTCTAAATTTTTGATATTAATTAGCCCTATAAGGAATTTTTAATGATGAAACGTTCTGATAGCAATAAACTATACTCGGACTCAGAAACGGAGCATTTTAATAAAATTGTGTTCAATATTTTCTTGATAAAGGATATGGGAAAAAACAGCCAAGACGACTGACTAAAAATATGTTGGTGTCTTCAATAAGACCCACTTTCTTCCAAATATTAATATGCTTAATATGCAGCCGAGTTGTAAATGCCACAGGTAATTTATAAAAGCATTTATTTTGTACCCCTGTAAACATATTAGCGAGTTTAGCTTATTGAGGTGAACTTTTCAGGGTGGTTTTTCATACATATACCCAATTGTTATACTTTTAGGTGATTTAGTACTTAAGTTCAGTAATGAACCAGTTACGGTTATGGATAAGCCGGGAGGTGGTCGAGCCGCGTTTCGGTGTGCGGCCAATCCGGCTTTCGCCACCATAGAATGGTTACAAAATGGTCAAACTATTGTCGAGGATTCGGAAGGGGTTTTCCGGATCCAAGACCAAAAATTAACTGTAAAATTACCTAAAAATCAAGAAGAAAGTGGACCAGGAAGGCCACGTACTAATAGCTTAATACACGGTGGTTTATATCTTCAATGTCTGGCCCGTTTTAGAGGTCAAGGGTTAATTAGTAAACCAGCCAAACTCATCGTTGCTGGTACGTCTTAATTAAGGGTGTTTATTGAACTTTAATTATTTTAGTAAACTTTATACCTGCATGGATGGATTATTATTTCAGAGATCTCGTCTTTCGCAAATGAATCCGATATTACGTTTAAAGTTATCGCGGGTAATACCGCGTTTATACCTTGTAGACCTCCTTATTCCGTACCGGACGCGGTAACCGAATTTGAATACAATGGAAGCAAAATTGATAGAACACGAGGTAAGTTTAATAAGTTCATAAGATATGTTCCATAAGTTTGGCACTGGTTACAAACTGGAGCTTGTCATGAAGTGACATAGGTCATAGATTCGAGGTAAAGCGACGCCTGGTGAGGCGTTGTCAAAGGCTTAGTACAGACTAAAATAGGACTAGATGGAAGTCCTGCAAAATTAACCACCGAGTGAGTGTAGGACTTCAATTCTCGCTTCCGTCGTTCTCGAACTAGTTATCTCGAGCTGTAAGTCTCTCAGTAGCATTACGAAGTAGAGGTTAGTGTCATACTTATGGAACATTATCTTATATTAACGTATGGTTTTATATTAACTCCGTCACAAAATCACTGATTGTTAATTAAATTAAACATACCCGCGTTTTGTTTTTTGTTGACGTTAAGTTTTTGAGCCCCAAATAAAATTAACTTCTTTGAACTCTTCAACCACCCAATTAAAGGTTAAAGGTTAAATTTTTAATTTTTGGGTTCAAGGTCGTTATTTATTACATTCCTCCGGTAATCTCGAGATTCAAAATGCGGAAATTGGGGATTCGGGCGAATATCATTGCGTCGCTCATAATCCGTTTTTAGAAGAACGACGCAAAGCCAAACATAAAGTTATTCTTCAAGTGATAGGTAAGTTTATTTTTAATTAACTCCCGATTAGGCCTTAATTACCTTACTTAGTTTAAAAATCAAATCATTCGCGACATTTGTAAAGATGATCGTAGACCAGTTGCCGCTAGTTTCACCAATTTCCCCCATTCAACGAAAACGGTGGTAACTGGTAGCAACGTGACCTTAGAATGTGGGGCGCAAGGTTACCCAATACCCAATATAACGTGGCAGCGTCAGGAACATCGACTTCCTGGTCACAGGCATTCGCAAATTGCCGGCAATTTATTGCTGTTTTCAGTACGTAAGAGTGACGAAGGTACTTACGTTTGTACCGCGTATAACGGACTAGGAACTCCAGTTAAGGGTGAAATGTATTTGGAGGTTCAAGGTAAGGTTTTGTTCAACGGACTGTCCGAGATCTTTTGGCGTTAACAGTCCACCTACCCATAGAACCTCCGCGTATCGTTAAGTCTTCACCGGACAAAAAGGTCAACGAAGGTGACGGCGTGACCTTCGACTGCGTAACCAAAGGTCGACCGAAACCCGTTGTCATGTGGTTTCATAACGGCGCTAAAGTTCACGAACATTCTCGAATTACTATTAAAGATAGCAAATTAGTTCTTCATAATGTTAAACATCATCATGGCGGCATGTATCAATGTTTCGCCAGTAACGAGCTTGGCGCCATTTACGCTCCTAGTCATTTAACCGTCATTTCGCGAGGAAATTCCACCAATTCGAGTTTACCCGACGAACCTCATCATCACAAAAATAAACACGATAAGGGAAAACCAAAGAAAGGAAAGGGAAAACGAAAAGGCGGTAAGTGTCTTTAAAATTTGTTCATCTTAGTTAAGTGTTTAATTATATGGGGTGTTCCAGAAAGGGTGGTAGGGCCGCGAAGTACATTGGAATCTATGGGAATGTAATTTCTATGATATCATTATGCCCCAAAGGGATACCGTTTAAACTTATGATTATAGTGTTTTATGGATGACCCCTGAATGAAAGACAATGCCGTTTTTAGTTAAGGGGTCATCCCTAAAACATTAATTTAATAAACAAACTTGTAAACAGAGACCCTTAGTGAACTCAAACTTTATTGCCCACGGAACGAACCCACGTGACTGTACCATCCATTTTGATACACCCCGTATATATATATATATATGGTTAAATTTACCCAACACAGTTAAAATGGTGCCACCAACTCGACCGGAAATTAGTAGATTATCGGAAAATTCCGTTATGGTTCGTTGGGACGTACCACCTAACGATGGTCTACCCATACAATTCTTTAAAGTCCAATATCGCGAAGTTGGCGACTCAACAACGGAGATTTGGAACACGATTGACGATGATATTGCCGCTCATATTAAATCGTACGCCGTTCCTAATTTGAAAACGGGTAAGCCTTGTCCATCATTGAAAAAGTAAGTTGGTATTTATTTTGTTCTAATTAAATATAATCTCGTAGGGGCGACGTACAGGTTTAGAATCGCGGCGGTTTATTCTAATTACGATAATAAAGACGGTCCCAAATCTTCAAAATTCACTTTGTACAAAGATCCCCCCATGAAGAAACCTACTTACGGTCCAAATATAATTCGCGCCGTTCCTACTAGCCCTTCAGCTATCACTCTTAATTGGGATGTGAGTCATTTATTGTTTTTAATTTTTAACCTAGGCCTATTGGTTTTATTGTGGTTTTTAATCTGCCTCAAATAGTATTTGGATATCGACGAAGTTCCTATCGATGGATTTTTCATTTATTATCGAGCTACGCATAACGCGGGAGAATACGCTAAAATAACCGTTTTGGGTGCAAATACTCGATCGCATATTATTTCGCATTTGTTGCCCGATACATCGTACGATATGAAAATGCAGTGTTTCAATGTTGCCGGAACTTCGGATTTCTCAAAAATATACATATGCAAAACAAAACGTAAGTAGTTTGTTTTCTAACCATTAATTTATTCGGTACTCGGTTTTTTTTTCGGAGCTGAGTGTTTGTTTTTCGGAAGTAGTGTTTCGGAATTGAGGGTTTGTTTTTCGGGAAGTAGTGTTTCGGAATTGAGGGTTTGTATTTCGGAAGTAATATTTCGGAATTGAGTGTTTGTTTTTCGGAAGTAATATTTCGGAATTGAGTGTTTGTTTCTCGGAAGTAATATTTCGGAATTGAGTGTTTGTTTCTCGGAAGTAATATTTCGGAATTGAGTGTTTGTTTCTCGGAAGTAATATTTCGGAATTGAGTGTTTGTTTTTCGGAAGTAGTGTTTCGGAATTGAGTGTTTATTTTTCGGAAGTAATATTTCGGAAGTAGTGTTTCGGAATTGAGTGTTTGTTTTTCGGAAGTAGTGTTTCGGAATTGAGTGTTTGTTTTTCGGAAGTAATATTTCGGAAGTAGTGTTTCGGAATTGAGTGTTTGTTTTTCGGAAGTAGTGTTTCGGAACTATGTATTTTTTCGGAAATAATATCAAGTAGGAGAGACTTGAGAGGGAGTAATAATGTGAAAAGGGGGATTAGTTCGCTTCGTGGCTAAACTCGTTTCTCTCCGGCGCTAGCTCAGTCACTCGCCGCGGTGTCCGTGCGCATGCGTCAAATTTAAAAAATGGGCTTTGAAGTTTAAACTGAAGTGGGAGCTGGCGGTAGTGTAGTAACCGATGCCACTCGCGCGTGCGCGTTAGCTTGAATCGAGGGAGAGAGAGAGATAAAAATTCCAACCCTCTCTTCTTTTCCCCTTCCATTTATATCAATGCTTCTTTAACATTAGACTGACACTCCCTCTCAAGTCTCTCCTCCCTGGTAATATTTCGGAACTAAGTCTATTTTTTTTTGTTGGAAGTAATATTACGGAACTGAGTTTTTATTTCGTAGTATAGTTTTCATAAGAGATAATAAAAACGATGAATCGTTAAAAAAATCGCGATACCGATCTGATATCAGGAGTTAATTCTCACCCAATATCGATACCATTTTGTCATTTTAGCGTCAGAGTATGACGCGAGTATTAAAACAACGGATTCGCCAAAACCGCAATATAACGAACACAGCGATAAAAACTCTTCATCAAATTACACCAATAAACTCCTGTACATCATACTGGGAGTCGCGTTAGGCGTTATGGTCATTGTTTTAATAGTTTTTCTCTTCTTGTGCGCTAAACGACGGCGATATCAACGACGAGGTAAGTTTGATTACCCCCCCCCCCTTTTTTTTGAAAAATAAATTAAAAACACGTTAAAATTAAATTAAAATGTAATAGGAGACCGAGTCTCGACTCAAAATATCCCATTGCCAAAAATAACCTCGAACGGTCACGGCGGAAATAATGCTAATTCCGAATTAAATGGCTACCGCTCGCGACAAAGGCCTAAGATAAATATTAGCGTTAATCCATTAGCCGATGTTGATAATGATAAACAAAATGAAGTAATTTTTAGTTTTTTATTAATCAAGCATTTATCATAAGTTCATAAGATATGTTCCATAAGATATGTTGTCACTGGTTACAAACTGGAACTTGTCACGAAGTGATTGAAGTAGGACATAGATTCAGGGTAAAGCGACGCCTGGTGGTGAGGCGCAGTCAAATTGGGGCTTAGTACAGACAGGGATAGATTTAATTTTAGAAGTAGAAATGGAGAACGGTTAGCATTTACCTCAGTGTAGAGCCCCTCCCACCAACACGTAATGGAAAGTTCAAATTATCTTATTGGCTGCTCACTTAAACTACGTTTTGATGACGTTGCTGACGGGGACGGCGAAAAATACGTAATCCCTTTCTACCTCTGTCGCTATGACCCGTCCGCCTCTTCCTTCATCCCCCCCTCCGTCCCGTGGAAGGGGGGTCCGGAACTTTGACGCGCGCCAACATTACTCTGTTCTCCATTCCTACTTCTAAAATTAAATCTATCCCTGGTACAGAGTAAATAGGACTAGATGGACTGCAAAATTAACCACGGAGTGTAGCGCATCAATTCTCGCTTTTTCGTTTTCGAACTAGCTCGAGCTGTAAGTCTCTCAGTAGCATTACGAACTTTATAGATAGTGTCATAATTATGGAAGGAACATATCACTTATAAACTTATGATTTATTCAATTAAAAAGTAACTAACATTGTGTTCTATTAGAATTATCCCCAAGCTTTACAATACCAAGAAGTTCCGTCAAATAACAACGAAGTCATTTTATTAAATTCTTTACAAAGAAATAGTAGTGCAACAGCGGAAGAACCCTCCGCTGTAGTTGAACAGGGGGAGCAACGCCAAAGATTCGTTTCAGGTTAGTTAATTTTGGTTAATTATTTTGTTTTTGGCGGTGTCAGTATTAGTTGCATGTATTGCTGCCTATACCTGGTTAATAGTTAATAGCAGGAGTTCATAATAACCCCCCCCCTTCGGGGGTTAAGGGGGGTTATTATGAACTCCTGTTAATAGTAAAGTATGGGAAAAACACCTTTTTTCCGTTTTTCGTTGTTATTAACCATTAACCCTTTCAAACTTGTAACTGTAAGTAAATTTGGAGGTAAATGGTTGCGAGCCTTGGTTGTTGCCTTTGCACGGGGGGGGAGGAAGGTGTGCACTGCGTGGAATGCTTAAACAATCACGTTAATTAAAGTTAATAACGCAAAAGACGTTTTAACTTTAAAAAGGTGAACATGACGTTGAAATTCAAGATACAGCCACGTGATAAAAACTGTTTTAAAAAAAGTGTTTACGCAAAAAAAAAACAAACAAACATAAAACACTATCGTGCCTTAAGCCGTTTTACACATTATGCTCAAATACCTAAGACAGTAAATTATGACTGATCTTCTTTTTTAAAAAATGCGCGAATCAATGTGAATTATGCGGAAAAAAATGAACTGTGCGTGCCAATTTATTAACAATTATTCGCCATCGGGAAGGGAAACATTTTAAAACAAAAGGACTTTGAAAAATTATACATTTATGTTTTAGAGATCTGAATACTAAATTTTCAATTTTTTTTTATAAAAAAAAAAGAAATATTATATTTAAAAAAAAAAAGAGTAAAAATTATCAGCATCAAGTTTTAAACGCATCGCGATATATTTTGAAAAAAAAAAAATGCCCATAAATTATAAACTTCTTCAAGCCAAAAAGTCGTCTGTCTTTAACAGGACTGGAATTTCCACTGATGTTTTTCAGGTTTGGAAAAATTTTTTTTTTTCTTTTTTGTTACGTATTTTTTTTTTAATATAAGGGAATGGACAAGACGACGTTAATGTCATTTGATTCATTCATCAAAATCTTAACTTAATTATGATGAAAAGACCGGGGGGGGAAGGGGGAGGGGGACTCGCGGAGTATAAAAACGAGTTTCAGATCTGCTTTTTAATATAAATGATATTTTTTAATACTTTGTGTAATTTTGATGAGAAAATTGCCAATTGCTTGTAAAAAATAGAAAGTCTGATGATATTTGTGGGTTGGCGTCTTTAAAGAGTTGCGTTAGTAAATTACAGGGTTCATACAAATCTGGAAAAATCACCGGAAATAGTCTACTAAGATTTATCATTTCTGTGCGTGTTGTAATATCTGGTGGCCATTTAAAAAAATTTAGTGGAATTTCTGGCCTATTTATTTATATATGTTAGCAGGGATAGATTTCATTTTAGAAGTAGGAATGGAGAACGGTTAGTATTTACTTCAGTCCGACTCGCGTTTTGATGACGTTGCTGACGGGGACGGCGAAAAATACGTAATTCCTTTTTCCTCTGTCGCTATGACCTACCTCTTATTTCATGCTCCTCTGTCCCAGGAGGGGGTCCGGGTCCGGGACTTTGACGCGCTCCCAGATTACTCTGTTCACCATTCGTATACTTCTAAAATTAAATCTATCCCTGCTGTTAGCGAAATTTCTGGGCTATTTAAAATATTAGTGGCATTTCTGGACTATTTGTATGTTAGTGAAATTTCTAGGCTATTTAAAAAATTTTTTTAAAATTGTTAGTAAATTTCAGAGGGGAAAAACCTATTTGTATGAACCCTGAATTCTTAGAAAAGTTAAAGGGACTGTAAAGAGGTCGGCGGACTGTTGAATTTTTTAAAAAAAAAACTCACCCGACCCATCCTCCCCTCTCTTGTGATTGGTTGAGTGCCGCTCTGCATCGGCGTTTACACAGTTCTGACCCGCGTGAGTCCCAGAGTGACCCCCACTGCGTTTGCTAGAAGGAAAGACTTTCGTTTTCCTCACCCCCCGGGGGGATTGTGACGTCAATAACGACGTTTTCAAAAAAAAAAAAAAAAAGAAAATTCCAACTGTCCGCCGACTTCGTTAGAGACCCTTTGGAATCTAAGGTCGCGAAATAGCAGCCGCTGTTTTTACTTAAAACTGTAAATAATTCTAGACTCATCAATGGCAAAGTTGGAAACATATATTGACCCATTGAAAACTAACCTATAGATGATTTAAAAAGTATAATTAACTACAAAGTAAAGAAAATAATTACAACAAATTTTTAGAAAAATTCAACTATTTTATTAATTTTTTAACATAATTTTCAGCAGCAACTTTAGCAAAATATATGCAATCATTTACACTAACTCCTTCGTAAGAACATCCTAATAACGTCAGGCACATTTTATCTCGACTAATTTCTTGTTGAACATTGTCTAATATTGCGTGATGTCCCACTTTGTATTGAGGAATGCAATTCTAAAAAAAGACAGCAACGTTAAAAATCAATCTAGTCTAAAAAAAAATAGGTCAATATTACCCTCATTATGTTAACTTTGTATCGAGAAGGTTCTTGGCTGATTCCAAGTGTATTTCTCGTCCCTTCTAGCGCGACTTCTAATAGTTTATCGCTATTAACGGAATCAATTGAACCAAAAAGCTCTCGAAACCAATGACCACCCATCATAACCTGAAAATTAATGATAATTATCGGAAAACCGACAAAGATAGGCTATTTTCCCTTACAGTTAAACGAGTTTTATCGGAATATTTGCCATCATGTGCGGGAAAACAACAGGAATCAAAAGTTATCCCTAATAGTTTCGAGTTTTGATTTGAAGGTATTAAGAAACCAAATCCCTAAAATTAACAATGATATTTATGCGCAAAGATCAAGGATGATGGGTAATCTGAGAGAAATCGTTGGGCAGCTAACTGTGGCACAGCTTAGGTCGGGTGGGACACCAAAAAATGGGGGAGGAATAGTCGGACTCTTGTGGGAATTGGCTAAGAGGGCTACAGACGAACAAAGTACAATTGAGCCACTATTTCTGCCCCATTTTTTGGAGTCCCACCCTTAGCGCGCGGATTTCTCTCAGATTACCCATCCTCCCTTGCAAAGATTAACTTTAAAGCATTATTTAGGTATTTTACTTGTTCTTTAAGCAATTTTCCTTTAAATTCTAAATTAACTACAGCTACGTGAACGGAGGAAATTGAAGATAGGTGTTTTCCAGCTGTAGGATGCTGGGAACTAACTATTCTCGATAGAGATTTAGCGGGGATGCAAGAAAACACGTGATCAACGGGAGTACGCGTTGCGTCACCTTCAAAATGCACCTAAATATACCTAAAATTAACGTCATTGCGTAACAATGTTCATTTCTAAGAATCTTAGATGCTTACGAGCGCTTTTTCATTTTCGAAATGAATTTTATCACAAGGTACATTAGTTAATATTTGAACTTTGGGATCTTCCTCTAAAACGGCCGCTAATCTTTCGGGTAAGGATTGCATACCGTTTTTAAGAGACCACATGGCCCATCTATCTTTTTTAGCGGTTGTAGCTAAGTTACTTTTGAGGTAGGTACCCAGCGGAATATCTGGGGTTCAAAATTATTAAATGATAAATTTTAAGGCCAAAGTTTTGAGCTTTAATAGCCAAGGACCCTATTTAGGCCCAAATTTTAGGATAGTTACGAGTACTATTTTTCCCCAAAATTGGCGCCTAAATAGCTGGAGTCTTTTTAAGCCCAGTTTTCAGGCCTAAATAGTACACCTAAGATATTGGACTATAGGGAGCTGACAGTTCTGACCCTGAAACGTCACACCATTCTATCTCTTACTGGAGTTTCATCCCCCCCTAAGGGTTGGCAACAGTATTCTACGCGCAAATATGCAAACCAGAGGGGCTGCGTGACGTCAGACTATCTCTTCCCCCTAGACAGTTGTTAGCTCCCTATTTGGTCTAAAATAGCTAACTAGAAGTACTATATACTTAAGCCTAAAATTTTGGCCTAAATAGCCCGTCTCCAAGTCTTAGTAATTAGGCCTAAATAGACCAAGGATGATGGGAGGAAGATGCATAATCTGTGGATCGGTTCGGTGGGTCGCTAGAAAATGGGGAAGGAATACGCGGAAAATGATGGTTGGGGGGGGGGTCTTCCTGATTCGCCCGCCATTTTCCGAGTATTCCTCCCCCATTTCTAGCATCCCACCAGACCTGAGTCGTGTTCCACAGTTGGCGGGCCAATTTCTCTCAGATTACCGATCCCCCCCCCCCCCGACCTCCCGTCATTTTTCCGAATATTCCTCCCCCATTTTTAGAGTCCCACCGGTCCTGAGTCTTTCTACAGTTAGCAGACTGATACATCTCAGACTACCCTCCCCCCCCCATTATCCTTGAATAGCCGGGGACTATTTAGGCCAAAAATTTGGTACCACTTCTGCAATCATTATTAAGAGTTATTAAATTAATTACCAGCTCCTTTTTTTAATTGTCCCTTTATAACAGAACCATACTCCTGCTCAGATTTGAAAATCCCACCCAAGAGGGATCTTACACTGATTTGTTTGGAATCACCAGCGACAATTCCTCTTACAACAGGATCAAAAATATAATCAGCTAACTGAAAGGTGAGTAGGTTAAGTTTTTCTTTTAGTTTCTAAGCCTTTGCAAGATTATTCTCACGTCAGAACCAAATCTTCTGGTTACGAAGGAATGTACACTTTCATCCTCTACTTTCTGCTTTTTACCAAATATTTCTTTTAAACCATAATAAGCGAACGAGTGTTTTAAAGGTGGAATAGTTTTAAACAAATCTTTAAATCCACTTGGAATTGCTACAAGCTTATTGTTAATTAGTATTAGACGTTTTCGCGCCGCTGCATCAGTCATTTTTACCGGTAGAATATCATTTGCTAAGCCTAGTTCATCAATCTGCGGTGATTTTAATTTATCATGGAAATAATATAGTTTCAGTTTCACATCAGAACAGAAATTAATTAGAATTTAGAAATATAATTTTACTAACGAGGGATAAGGAATTAAAGCCTGATTGGCCAAAAACCCTCATACTCTTAGGACCATGTTCGTATACAGTACCATCGGGAAATCGACTAGATTGAAGCCAACCTCCTAAAGAGGTACTTTTTTCAACTAAAATGACCTGAAATATTTATATTTGACATTTTATTAGAAAGAGATACATTTAAGAATCACTTAAAACGTACTTTTTTAATCGCGTCTTTTCCAAATTTAGACAAATAATAAGCTGTAGATAAGCCACTTATTCCACCACCCAAAACTATAACGTTAGCCATTTTTATTGTGATTCAAGATCTTCAGCTAAAACGGGATCATAATATACTGAAGTTAGTTATATTAGAACTAAACTAAATTAAATGAAAAATACTGAAGCAAAAACATAATTTTAAGCTTGGAAATGAAGTTATACGCTAATATTTTAATTAACTCGACCTACATGTTAAATCCTTTAACTTCTGTAATTTCTCACAAAGGGCACTCCCAAAGGCGAGATTATAGGCTGGACTACACTTTGAAAGCAAAGAATATATTGTTTCGAAATATTTTTCTTCCTCAGATACGGGAGATTTAATGCAAAAGCCATTCGTGGTCATTTCCACGCGTAAATCGTAATTTTCTAGCGTTTTTATATTCAATAGAACCGATAAATATTCAACGTTTTTTTCCGACGATTCTATTTCAATCTCTTTAACGGCGAAACCAATGTCTTTAATTATACCGTTTGCTTCTAAAAGAAGCCATTCTAACGAATGATCGTTTCCTTGCTCTAAATTTTCCATTTGTAATTAATTTAATCTCAATTTTTGTCTACTCAAATGAGTCAACGAATATCTATAGTCTAAGGCTTAACTTTTACGATACAAAAACAAGTTCAAAACTAAGGTGATATTCACTTACGGATAGTTTAATTTCTTTAAAATGATCCTATTTTTATTATTGCATTGTTTGAAATGAATTATTCTAATGAAATTACCTTAATTCACTTAAAAATAGGGTCGCTAAATTCGAAATTCCCGACAAACTCGAAGTCACGGCGCGAGGGTCAAAAGGTCACGTTATATAGTTCATTTTACGGCCGGTAGATGCCAGAGTACTATTCGCGGGGCTTCGTGGCAGTCACGTGGCAAAACGAAACTAAAGTTTCAAATGGAATGCATAGTGCAAATGGCGGCTGGTTCATGCCTAACTTTCCGTGTACATTATTAATTAAAATAATGTAAATTATCTTCAAAGTTAGAGACAATTAGATACTTTAAAGCGCGTGGAACAAAGTTTCGAGTGAATCACGTCGGTTTTCGCGTGTGAAAAAGGAAGAACACGTTTACATTGTTCATAGCGATAGTCGAGCTCCACGAGGTTCTACATGGATCACCGAAGTTTCTTTGTTTTTCGACCGGTTTGTAGAAACTAGAAAGACGAATTCTTAGTGATGTTGTGGACTTGTGACCATATCGCTCAGCAGTGTTAGAGATCTCCGAACGTTGGTAAGTTAATATTTATTTATTTATTCAAGTAAACACATTCGCTAAGCCTTTTATGCGTAGGCTTCTATGCAAATAGAAAAAAAATTATGAATTGAAAAACAAGTATTCAAATATGCAAAAAAGGGGCGAGTAGTAGGAGAACAACAAAATTTTTTTAAGAAGTTAAACCAGGCCTATAAAGGATAGAAAGTTTTTGACGAAACGTATGACAATTGAACTAAATTAGATGGGATATTATTCCAGTCACGAATGGCAGTGAAGGTGACATTATTGAGGCGAAAATTAGATTTTACAAGAGGCTTGACTAATTTGAGGGTGTGACACCACCGAGACGCGCGGCTAAAGTTAATAAAAAGTGATTCTGATGAAAGGATATGGAGGAATCAACTTAGTGTCAATAATAACCCCGAGATCCTCTTCCGTCACGGGCGAACAAATTGGGGTGCCATTAATGAGGTATACATTGTTCGGGTTATGACGACCAAGATGAAGAACCGGACACTTATTGGCATTGAAGCGCGTATCATGGTCAAGGGCCCAATTCGCGACAGCGTCCAAATCGTCTTGTAGGAGGCGACAATCAGCCATATTACGAATGCGAAAGGATAACTTAGTGTCGTCTGCGAATAAAAGGACAAGAGCGTGTCGCGCGACAGATGGAAGCGAGTTAACGTAGGCGTTAAATAATAGAGGCTGACGAATGGAACCTTTGGGGGCACCCGCCGATGACATTTCTCCGTGGAGAACCACTCTCCGTGTACGACCGCGTACCATTCCAAAGCGTCTCCAGTGACGCCCGCTAATTCCAATGTACGCGGCAAACCAGAATGAGAGACATCGTCGAATGCCTTTGAAAAGTCCAAATATATAACGTCAACACCCGAACCATCGTCTGGCCATTTCGGTGGTGGCGGGGGCGGCAAAGAGCAAAGTGGTGACGCGCGACTTCCGAGGAAAGAACCCGTGTTGAGCCGGGCTGAAGAAGTTGATGGTTTAAAGATGAGCACGCGACTGAATGTGGACGAGTCGTTCGGCAATTTTGGGCATGTGATTCGGCACACTAATCGGTCTGTAGTTTGACGGGTCCGTTCGCGACCCATTCTTACGTAAAGGCAACTTTGTCTAAAATGCGGTCGGAAGTCGTTCTTAAGAACTTGTATGCAATTTGCACATACTTTTTTTTTTCTTCTTTACTTTCAATTGGCGTTTCACGCGGGTTAGGCTGAACTTGTTCCTGTAATTTAACGTTACTGGATCAGTGATAAATACGGCCGGAAGTCGTTCTTAAGAACTTGTATGCAATTTGCGCATTCTTTTTTTTTTCTTCTTTACTTTCAATTGGCGTTTCACGCGGGTTTGGCTGAACTTGTGCCTGCAATTTAGCGTTACTGGATCAGTGATAAATACGGCCGGAAGTCATTTGAAAGGCATTTTCCGCAACGGCCGCATTGTATTTTTAGTTTTAATTGCCGCCGTTCCATGCGGGCTAGGCATAATGTCTATAGTTAGTGATACATGGTTTCTGAAAGTTTCAACTCTTTGAGCTTTCGAAAAATCACTGGAATTGATGTGAAATATCTTTCCCGACACCGAGCCATCAGCGTTAAGAAAACCAGACCATGGTCTAAAATACGGCCGGAAGTCGTTTGAAAGGCATTTTCGGCAACGGCCGCATTGTATTTTTAGTTTTAATTGCCGCCGTTCTGTGCGGGTTAGGCATAACGTCTATAGTTAGCAATACAGTGTTCCTGAAAGTAGCAACTCTTTGTGCTTTCGAAAAATCACTGGAATTGATGTTAAATATCTTTCCCGACACCGAGCCATCAGCGTTAAAAAAACCAGACCATGGTCTAAAATACGGCCGGAAGTCGTTCTTAAGAACTTGTATGCAATGGACGCATTCCTTTTTTTTTTACTCTTAATTGTTGTTTAAAACAACATTTGCAAAAAGTGTGGATACATGTCAAAGATACCGGATCTTTATTCATAAATATATTACATATATATATATATAATTACATATTACATATATATTGAAACCGTTCTATTACTATTTCAATAAATTTCTAAACAATGTATAAGTATGAAAAAAAAAAACCAAAAAACAAAACAAAAACAGACCATGGTCTAAAATACGGCCGGAAGTCGTTCTTAAGAACTTGTATGCAATGGACGCATTCTTTTTTTTCTTCTTTACTTTCAATTGGCGTTTCACGCGGGTTACGCAAAAACTGGGGCCGAATCGGTCGCAAAATTATGACATATACCGCACGTAAACTGTTCTATTACTTTTCTCTTGAATAAAAAAAACCCAGGCCATGGTCTACATATAGAGCACTGAAACCGTTCTATTACTATTTCAATAAATACCTGAACAATGTACAAAGGTGAAAAAACCCAGACAATGGACTAAAATACGGCCGGAAGTCATTTGAAAGGCATTTTCGGCAACGGCCGCATTCTATTTTGTTTTAGTTTTAATTGCCGCCGTTCCATGCGGGTTAGTCATAACGTCTATAGTTAGCTATACAGTTTTCGTAAAATTTTCAACTCTTTGCCCTTTCGAAAAATATTTGGGATTGAAATGGAATATTTTTCCCGACACCGAGCCATCAGCGTTACTGAATCGCTGATAAAATCTTGGCAAATTACACACACGAAAGTTTCAATGACTCTTAAATTCCTGTAATGATAACAATATATAAAGGTGTAAAAACTCGAGGTGAACGCCTCAACCGCCATCGTTAACGTGACAATTTAAATTCGGTTTAATCGCGTTCTAAGTCGCGTTTTTGTTACGTACATTTTCTTCTTCTTTGTTCTCCAACGTTGCCTACCGAGGCCCAACAGATTTACGACACACTCGGCATTTGTACGAAAAAAAAATTTAAGATTCAGAGTCCGCTACGAATAGCCAGGACTGCAAACGCCATTCAAGAGCAGAAACTACAACCCGCCACTCCAATAACCCACGCGCGTCAAACACCCGCCACCATCACAACACCGAACCAACCTCAACACCAACAGCACACGTCATTCATTGATCAGATGACGCCTCAAGATATCATACAGAGTTTCCAACACGTTTTCGTAAGAATCGGAAAACTCCCCGGAAAACGCAAGATTCACCCGAAGCCTAACGCAATCCCATCAATTAGCGTACCCCGCCAGATACCGCGGACACTACAAGAACTAGTCTCGCAGGAACGACAACGTCTTCAAGCCCTGGGAATAATAGTTCCCGTAACAGAGCCAAAAGACAGGGTTCACCCGATGATCGTAATCAGACAAGAGCATACGTCAGTTCCCGTACGCGTCTGCCTGGACCCAAGGAATCTCAACAAGGCAATACGCCTAGAACCGTACCCGACACCAATTGCTCAGGAAATCTTCTCAAACTTGCGTGGCACCGAGATATTTACCGTCTCAAAGTGCCTTAGTTTTGGCATGTCGAACTGGATGAAGAAAGCTCGTATCACTATGTACCTTCGCAACGCCATTTGAAAGATTCGTTTTATGTACGTCATCTTCGATATTTCAACATCATCAGAAAGCATCATCCCATAATCATCGAATCTGGAGGTCATCCCATGATCATGGCACCTTGATACATTTTAAAGTGAGTAGTAGTCATTTGAGTCTCTGAATAAAATTGGTCTATTATAACATACTAACTTTTAATTTTGGCCATAGAGAGATCGTTCAACACCTGTCCTTGATTGTGAACCCGTGATCATTGATGTCTCAACCACAAGGTAAATAGAATTTTATTGGCCATACTTTAATTGTATTAAGACATGATGAGGGCGATATCTTGGACCTTTACATTATTTTTAAACATACGGGGCTCTTCACAAAGTATTTGTCACGTGACCCCTTCCCCCCCCCCCCCTCCAACAATCGCGATTTCGAAACGAAACTTTAGGGAAGAAAGATGAATCCAATGAAAAGAAGAAAATGGATTTCTTTCTTTTTTCTATATCCCTGAAATTGAAAAATATTCGACGATTTTCAGTTTAAATTTTTACCCATCCCATCTTTCTGCCTCCTTTGTCACTCTTCAGTTTTTCGCACGGTGTTCTTTGTTCTTCAGACCTAGGTGTCGTCGTACCACGGATCTTATAAACCGTATAAACTATAAGGGATGGAAAAACCGCCCGATTTCTTTGTCCTTAGAAAAATATATAATAACGGTATGCGCCAGCTAGGGAATGAGACAACCGTTCTAGTATATCAAGGTCAAGCTAAATTTAAGTTTTAAATATAGATCTAGTAACGCCATTAAGCCAAAAATGACGTCAAAGTCCTATTTTTTTATTTTAAAAATAAAAATAAAAATTTCCGAATGGAAAGCAACGTGTTTCCGGTTTATTGGCAATAGATGGCGCTGTTTTTTTTATAATAGTTCATGTCCGCGAGGTTCGTAACTGAGTTGGAGACACTAACAGCTCCACCTATTGCCAATAAGCGTAAACGCGATGGTTTCCCCCTTTTATTTCCCCCTCAAAAAGGAATTTGACGTCATTTTTGGCCTAAAGTCTGATACCGCGAGATTTTTCGTGACGTCACACCCTCACAAGTCACAATACAATTTAGACTATCAATATTGACGTCACACCCTCACGATACAATTTAGACTATCAATATTGACGTCACACCCTCACGATACAATTTAGACTATCAATATTGACGTCACACCCTCACGATACAATTTAGACTATCAATATTGACGTCACACCCTCACGATACAATTTAGACTATCAATATTGACGTCACACCCTCACGATACAATTTAGACTATCAATATTGACGTCACACCCTCACGATACAATTTAGACTATCAATATTGACGTCACGTCCCCGTAACTCCTCCCTTCTCAGTACCACTCTATCGACGCTACTGTAAAAATTTCTTCTCCTGACTGGTCCTCTTTAGGATTATATAGTCCATGATCATGGCCATAGTTGCCTATTCTCTCTTGAGGAAACGATTTCTCACAGCTTCCCTGTTTTTCTAGACTAAAAGCCTAACCTTGTTCACGTATAGCTTTAGATAACGATAGGACTGGAAAATATTTTTGCTCCTCGTTTTTCTATACTACCTTTTTTTTTTTTCGAGTTTCCAATTTTAGACTGGATGTCGGTTCAATCTTAGCCTTTCCTCTCTACAACTCTTTAGTTTCAAAAAAACCTGGAGTAAATTATGATAGGAGGTTTAATCTTACCTTAGATTTAATTGCCGGTAAGGGTTAAAGGTTGAAACGGCTTATTTGACGTTTTAAAGAAAAATAGATCGGATATTATTTTAGCAAAAAATATAGTATACAGTCAGGAATAGATTTAATTTTAGAAGTAGGAATGGGGAACGGTTAGTATTTACTTCAATCCGACTCATAGACCACCCAGTATCGAGCCCCTCCCTCCAACAAGTAACGAAAATTTTAAATTATCTTATTGGCTCGCTTAAACTACGTTTTGATGACGTTGCTGACGGGGACGGCGAAAAATACGTAATTCCTTTTTACCTCCGTCGCTCTGACCCCGCCTCTTCTTTCATACCTCTCCGTCCCCTGGAAGGGGATCCGTTTTTTTATCGTTATTTTATTTTTGACCGCCTCTTCTTTCATACCCCCCCCCCTCCGTCCCGTGGAAGGGGGTCCGGGACTTTGACGCGCGCCACATTACTCTGTTCTCCATTCCTTTTTCTAAAATTAAATCTATCCCTGATACAGTATAATTGTATTGGAAATTTGGGTAAAATGTTTTACATTTTTGATTTAAAATTGGTCCTGCCACTCTTTATGGAACAACCCTCTATACACTCCTTAGCTTAGTTATTCCACTACCATGTTCTATATAACATTGTACCAAAAGTGTTACGTGACAGGGTGCAAGATTCTCATGGTCTTTTAGTTTTTGTGTTATATCTTATACATCCTGAATTCTTTAGCCCCTCCCCTCCCCCCTCTCTCTCTCTCTCCAAAAGCAAACTTATCCATTATAACCTATACCTTCTAGGAAAAAAAAGAACATTTTTTTTTGCTACCGAAATAAGTTCAAAATTTCAGAAATTGAAAAGTTGAATTAGGAGAGGATTGAAAAAGATTGTTCTATTTTTTCTCTTTTTTCCCCTTAATCTTCTCTTTAAGTATTATTATTTTATTTACTTAATGTCTAAAGGGAAAGTAGTAGAGACTCCTTTGTATTTTTTCTTCTTCTGGATTTTAAAAATATTCAAATCTTGAAGCTGAATAAAGTGTTACATTCACTTTAAAGGAAAAGTCCTAGTAACGTAACATTATACCTTAATTAAAAGAACGGCTTCTTTTTTCTAAATATAAAATGAATTAAATGTTAGTATTAAAATAAATGATCTCTTCTTTACAATATGATAATTAGTACATTTAATTAGTCCTAAAAATAATCAAGGATTGCCGCGCCATCCGCCGTTAGTTTAGTGGCGTCTGCTAGCCCGAACTTCTTACTCCTACGGGATTGGTTGAATTCTAACAGGCTGTGATAGACTAGGGATGGCGCAGTAGTCCTTGATTATTTTTAACACTAATTAAATGTACTAATTATCATATTGTAATAAGAGCTCATTTATTTGCTTTTTAGTATTTTACCTTTTATACTTAGAAAAAGGCAGTTATTTTAAGGTATAATCAAGCGATATCTAGTTTACTAGGGAGAAGGTATAAATTCGCCTCCACATTTATAATCTAGCTTTATCTCCAGTCCAAGCGTAGCCTGTCCGGAGTTAATCCCCGCCGCCTCTAAACTACAACCAGCATATCATTGGTTCTTGAAAACCATACAGTCATATTTTCCGACTGAGGAGAGGCTGCGAAATAGTCCGGCCTCCTTTTACCTACGTCCCCCCTTGTATTTTGAAAGGGGGACTGGGACTATGGCACGCGAATACTTAGGCATCTTATAACTTCTCCCTAGTAAACTTGATATCGCTTCTTGGTATAATATTATGTTACCTGAACTTTTCCTTTAATAATAAATATGTAATTAATAACTATAAAATATGAAACAAAAAAACCTAGGCCTATAGTCTGTCAAACGAAAGAAGAGCCCTGAGAAATTTGTCCAAATTGGTGTCGCCACCATCGACCCCATAGTACTTTATCAACTTGTTTTGTTTTGTCAATAGTCGTCTGTAATATAGTCTGCTATAAACAGATAGGCTTAATCGCAATAGAACCAATAAATTTTGCTATATATATTTAATATGTTTATGTTTCATGATTTTTTAGGATCATCGAGTATTAAAGAATAAAAATCAAAATTAACGACAAGACACCAGTTTTATCTTTGTTGAACTAGCTTTGCAATATATTTTAATGACATAAGTTAAAGTACTTGTCCATAAGTAGTTCAGCATCAAAGCGTCTTCAGTCCACGTTTTCATCAGAGTCTTCGCTGTCTTCTTGCATATTAATTTTAAGAGATTCAATTGTGGTTTCGATGATGGGATCTTTTTCCCAATACTCATGAATTATATTCTCGACGTGCTCTATTGCCTTACGCCAATTCTCTGGTGTCACACGTTCAATGGCCCTCAATGTTGCATCTTTGACCGTCGAGCGTTTGAAACCAGAATTCTGCTTCGCAACGTCGTTCTTCACTTGTGCCCATATTAGTTCAATCGGGTTAAACTGGCAATGGTACGGTGGAATCCTCACTACCGTGTGACCTCTACTTTTAGCAACCTCGTCAATTTCGTACTTCAGGGTTCTGGTCTGGACTTGTGACGCTTTATTATTTCATAAAGTTCACGTCGAGAATATAATGCATGAGTATTGGGAAAAAGATTCCATCATCGAAACCACAATTGAACCTCTTAAAATTTATATGCAAGAAGACAGCGAAGACTCTGATGAAGATGTGGACTGAAGACGCTTTGATGCTGAACTACTTACTACTTAGACTTATGGACAAGTACTTTAACTTAAGCCATTAAAATATATTGCAATGCTAGTTCAACAAAGATAAAACTGGTGTCTTGTCGTTTATTTTTTTTATTCTTTAATACTCGATGATCGTAAAAAATCACGAAACATAAACATATTAAATATATATAGCAAAATTTATTGGTTCTATTGCGATTAAGCCTATCTGTTTATAGCAGACTATATTACAGACGACTATTGACAAAACAAAACAAGTTGATAAAGTACTATGGGGTCGATGGTGGCGACACCAATTTGGACAAATTTCTCAGGGCTCTTCTTTCGTTTGACAGACTATAGTAGTTCTAGTTCTAGAGAAATGATATCTCTCCTTTAATGTCTAGGAAAGTATAAATAATCAATAAATGATCGGCATTATTACATTAATAAACCCATTTTTGAGGGATTATTTTTTCGCATTTAAGAAGAAAAGATTTTTTCAATTTATAAAATCTTTTCTAGTAATTACATCTTTATGATAACGGGGGCCATTGGGAGAGGAACATTTCTATATCTCTCTCTCTCTCTCTCTCTAGAATGGCCTCGTAACCCTCATTTTCTCAGCAAGGGGTCTCCTTAATTTCCGATCTTTTACACGAAACGCCTTAGAAGAAAACCCAAGGACATACTTACACCCCGCTGCTAGATCTTTTATTTTTTTTTTATTATTATTAATTCCCTAAGCCTTGGTTACGAATTTTCCCGAAATATTTTTCCCTCACTAATGGATGGATTTATACGGATGACTTCCGGTTCTTTTGTGGTGGTCCCAATAAGAGTTCAAAAGCTAAAGGTTTTGTTTAGGATAAATAAGAAAACTTCGTAAATATACGAAGTTGTTTAGATCATATAATATAAGTTTGGAAACTTATAGATAGTGGGCGGATAAGTGTTGCCAGTCATTTCTTTCACTCTAGAGTATACAGGGTGTTTCTGAGAAGTCTGCATCCATAAATTAAGGGGGATGTTCTTTGGGAAATCAATTTTGAGTTGAAAATGTAACTTCTATCTCCATTTTGTTTGTCGTAAGGGACGCTGTTTTCGAGTTAGGATTTTAAGAGTGTTTTAGGGATGACCCCTTAGTTAAATTAGAAATCATTGTCTTTGCAGTTTCTTAATTACAGGGTTCATACAAACCTGGAAAACAGGGAAAACCTGGAATAATCAGGGAAATAAATAGTTGACAAAAACCTCAGGGAAATTTGGAATTTTTAGTAAAATTCAGGGAAATCAGGGATATTTGCGTCAATCAGGGGCCGAGTAATTAAGCAAAATTTTCATAAACATCCCCTCAATAGGATTAACCTGGAAAATTCAGGGAAGTATATGCAGGGTTCGTACGGAACCTGGAAAACCTGGATAAGTCGGTGATATGGAAAATAGGAGTATAAGTCAGGGATTTAAAAAAAATTCCTAAAAAGTCAGGGATATGTCAGGGATTTCGTTTGGTATATCAAACCATGCTTCGACCAATGCTAAATATGAGACAGGTGTGATGAAGTGGGCTCTGGTAAACACCTTAAAATGGTCAGGGATATTGCCAAAATTTGGTCAGGGATAACCTGGAAAAGTCAGGGATTTTGAAAGTTAAAATTTCGTACGAACCCTGATATGGGGGGGGGGGAAACCTGGAAATCTCAGGCAAAATTGTTTTCCAAAAGTTGTATGAACCCTGTAATTAAATTTAAGGGGTCATCCGTAAAATACTCCATACAATCTTAACTCGATTTGAAACAGTGTCCCTTCGGGCAAACAAAATGGAGATAGAAGTACAGAACATTTTTGACTCAAAATTGATTTCCCAAAGAACATCACCATCTCCCTTAATTTATTGTCAGACTTATCAGAAACACTCAGTATAAGTTACTAATAAAATGCCCTAGTTTTATAATACATTTCAGTTCTAAGCCTTTTAATTCGCTTAAATTGTATATAATACACTTTTTTTTATTTTTACGTTGGGTAGGATTTCAATATTTCGGAATTCCCCCAAACCCAAACCCAAACCCCGGCCTCCCTCGCAAATCTGCGGTTTAGAATTTAATCTCAGATCAGTGGGCTTTTATTCTTTTCAATTTGTGCTTTTCCTATTCTTCCTCCAATTGCTCATTCTTTTTGAAATATAATACAAAAAGATTGGCATTCTTCTCGTGAGAGGGTTTTTTTTTATTTTATTTTAAGTTTGAAAAATAAACCAATTTTGTAAAATTAATAAAAAAAAAAAAAAAAGGTAGGTAAAAGAAGGGCGTGCGGCTTTTTGTGAGGAGATACCCGGGCTATTTTACTTTATGCGCGTATCTTCAGTTTTTTTTCTTTTTGTATCTTAGCCCCTTTAAAGAATACGCATTTTATTAGAACCGACAATCGGCAGATATTCTTTAAATTTTAAAAAAGGTAGCCTTCTCCAATTGCACTCATTCCCTTAGCTCCTAAAAGGAATATAAAACGTCAAAAATAGACTCAGTGTCGTCTGCTTGGGTTAAGAATAGCTGCAAAATTGATTGGGTACGTGCGTAACAAAGACGTTATGATTGGGCTTAAACTTTACTTACCAGTCCACCAAATTTGGTCCGTATTGTGAAACAATATCTTAATACAGGGTTCATACAAACCTGGAAAAATCAGGGAAATAAATAGTTGACAAAAACCTCAGGGAAAATACAGGGAAATTTAGAATTTTTAGTAAAATTCAGGGAAATCAGGGAAATTTGCGTCAAACAGGGGCCGAGTAATTAAGCAAAATGTTCGTGAACATACCCTCCATAGGGTTAACATTACACTATACTTTGGAGGCTCATAACTCTGGTTCTACTTGAGATACGTGGACGCCCTTTGATAATGTTATAGTCCAATTTGCCCCCTCCCATCTTTCGTTAATATTTGCTCCATAGGATACTCCATATAGGGGAAAAACCTGGAAAATTCAGGGAAGTATATGGGGAAAAACCTGGAAATCTCAGGGAAATTAGGTTTTCAAAAGTTGTATGAACCCTGTTAATAATTTACCTCTTTTTTTATGCACATACCAAAGAAAACCACGTGGTCAAATACTAAACTCCCCCCCCCTGACCTTTGCAAATGGTCTGTCTATTCCGATGCCTTTTTTTTTATTGGTGCAATTTTCCCTTCAAAAAAACCTTAAGCGTAACGTCAAGAGCCTATCATAGCAGCTTTGAAACTTGTTAAGCCTGAAGTGAAATAGATAATAATTTCATTTCGAAAAAGCAGACGATGAGAAAACATTAAGACATAAATCAACAATTTAGTCTTCTCTCTCTCTCTTTTTCCAATGTCGTTTCATGTCGGCTTTCCTTTAAAATAAGCTCTCTTTTTTTCAATAGTTTCGCTCCCGGAATAATAAAAAGCAAGGAGAGAGAAAGAGAGAGTAAGAGAGAGAGAGAGAGAGAGAGAGAAAGAGAGAGAGAATTCCTCCGGAAAGAAATATTATATCCCCATTTCTTTTATTTTTCTTTGGCGCGCGCGCGAAGAGGATTTTGGCGGGAAAAAGAGAAGACTACACGTGCATCGTGAACCCTAATCGTATTAGAGCTATATAGGCTCTCCTACTCCTTTTTGCCATAGAGTTTTAAAGGATTTTTCGGATTTTGGGAGTAGGGCAAGGGAGGAAGTGTGCATCTAACAAATGCATCCTGCTTCTGCATGTAAGAAAGGATGCGTGTGTGAGAGGGGGAGGGGGGTTTGATGGGGACCCACCCCACTCCCAAATAGGATAGGACTACTAGCTTACCCCAGCATCTTAACTCCAAAGCAAAAAGCGGGGGGGGGGGACTTTTTATTCTTTCTGGGGTGAAGGCTATAAAAATGCGAAACAAGTGATTATGTCAAGTTTTGACGAAGTGTGATTTCAATGGCTATTAGGAAAAATCTTTTGGCTAAAACAAAGTTTATTAGATAGTAAATTTCTAGACGCGTTTAGTTTGCAAAGGTAGCCTTGTATCTATTATACAGGGTTGACCATAAAGGGTTGGTAGGACCGAAGTATAATTGTCATTTTGAGTCGAAATAAATTAAATAAATAAATAAAATGTTATTTCAATGACATTTACTTAAGGGACACCGTAAATAAGTTAAGATTTAAGTGCTTTAGATATGACCCCTTAAATTTAATTAAGTAATAAACTGAAAGAATTAAAGGGGTCATCCATAAAACATTACAATCGTAACTTGTAAGCGATTTACTTGGGCCAAAATCGGTAATAGGGAATTGGCAGTTTCCAAGGCTTGACTGTATTAATCCGCATGGGAAAATAATATGGGGTGCCATTAGTTCTTAGAACCAACCACCCAGAACACTATTATTCTATACCTATAAAGGGTTAAACCAAGGATAACTAAGCATGGAATTAACTGTGAAAGGAATGATAATGAAATATCCGTGGGAACAGTTATAGTGTTGACACTTTTCTAGATATATAACACAGTCACATGTACGAATCGGCGCGGTGTTATAGCTAAGACGGATAAAGTCTCAATCTAGCTGTAGCCGTCGGAGATAAATGGCATTTCATCCATTCTGTCGCGAGACTGTCTTGGGTATCCCGTGGGGGGATCGTTTCCTCCCCCTCCCCCCTATAGCCGTTTACTTCCGGAAGCCGAGGAAAATGGGCCGACTTTTAAATAAAACATGTCGTTCATAGCATTGCCCGCTCCGCATTTTCCTCCTCCTTCGCCCCCCCTTCTCCTCCGTCGTTTCCCGCCTTTTTTTTTCGATGCGACTTTCCCGCCAAAAATAAATAAATAAAGAAAAAAAGAATGTGCACGAGGAAAAGGAAGATGCCGCGTGGACAGATTAAAAATTATTGATATTTTAGAATTGAGTTTCGTTTAACGATTGCTATTTTGTTTCACTACGCGGTGTAGGCGTCGTACTTGTCGTTGTTGTATTAGGATCGATTCGAGTATCTTTTACGGACCGTGTTCTAATATTGATCACTGAATTTATTTCGAGATGGGCCCCGATGATTTTAGATGGTCTTTCTTTTTTTTTTTTTTCTTTCGCCGGAGATTTGTTTGAAGTGAAGGCAGAGGGTCATGCTAAGATTTATTAAATTTTTAATTAAAGGTAACTGGAATTATCTGACTATACTAATGAGGATTTAAGTTAGTTACTTAGTAGTTAGAATTATATGAACAGGGAAAGTTAATACAGCCATAAGTTTATAAGATATATTCGATAAGTATGAGACTTAATATACTTCGTAATGCTACTGAGAGACTTACAGCTCGAGATAACTAGTTCGAGAACGACGGAAGTGAGAATTGAATGGCTATACACTCGGTTAGTTTTTGCAGTACTTCCATCTAGTCCTATTTAGTCTGTGCTAAGCCCAAATTTGGCTGCGCCTCACCAGGCGTCGCTTTACCTCGAATCTATGACGTTTCATCTACGTCACTTCATGACAAACTCCAGTTTGTAACCAGTGACAAACTTTTGCTGGAAGAGTTATAGACCAATCATTATCTATGACCAATTTTATCTCGCCAATTTTACTTTTTCTTTATAATACTGCGATAATCAGGTGTTCCAAGTGAGCCAGCCCTTGTCATCCGTACCCGGCACTATGACAGTTATGACTTCCGTTTCCCTCTTCTCTCCCCCACCCCCCCCCTCGCCAAACAAAAATAAAAAAACTTAGGAACGTATAGCGAGCAACATAATGATACCCCTTTACTAATTTGTATGCTATAAATCCCTGGTATCCATGTAAGATGAATAGGATTAACTCTGGGATCTTATATACAGACTTACTTCCGGTTTTTTCCTCTTCCTTTTCTTTTCATGCTGCTTCTTGTTACTTTGGGCCTTTTTTAATGGGACCCCTATATATATATATATATATATATATATATATATATATATATCCGGATGTGTTTTTTTAGTTTTTTGCTTAATTTGCAACGGGATCTCCATGCAAGAATATTGGGCCCGCCTATTGCTCTGATTGGCTAGAAATAAGCGCCTACATTGAAATAATTAGAATACCAAAATACCTTCAAAATAATTGGGGTTTACGTGCATATGAAAATAATTAGTGGAAGTTTTATGTAGTTTTTTATTGTTATTATTATTCACAAGGTCATAGAGATGATATTAATTATATCTGACTAATTACGAGTTGCGGATTAAGGTTATATAATTGGTGAGCAAAAACAAGCGTATGTGGTGGTGGTATTGTCGCAAATGGGTATTTCAGCTTTGGTGCAATTGTATCCTTCACAATCGTTTTGTATTTGACAACTACATTGGCATTTCATCAATGGACAATTGCATCTTTTCCCTTCAGGACACTGACATGGTGGGTCACATTTTAATGGGGCAGTGTTTGGACAGGTTTTCCCGTCTAGGTTATTAAGGGAATTTATTTAATTACTTTGAATTTATTTAATTTAAATAATTAATTTGTTTAGTACTTACCAAAATCCGTATTTTGCGTAATTACACCGTGTAACATTATAGTCGCGGTAAAAATTACTATTAAACCTAACTTTATCATTTTGTGTAGCGTTACGTTTTTAAAACGAGTTCAATGTTGTATGAAATGATATGTTTTATAGTCGTCGAAATGCTGACGTATATCTAGTGTAGAATTGAGAGTACCTTTACTTAAGTTAAACCTCGGGTGACACCAAACACCTGTCGGAATATGTGGGAGTATAATGGGTATTTCCCGCGAGGGTTTTTCAAACGAGATAGCATTAAATCAGATAACTATTTTTACAATAAGTGTCCTCTTAAACCAAAAATTGATATTTACAGTAATATTATATTTAATCTAGATGGAAACTAATAAATTTTAATTATTTTTGACTATTAATAGTTATCCTCATTTTTATTTTACCACGTCTTCCCTACCCTTAGGCTTAAATCATGTCAATTGCAACTTTTAATCAGTCCAATTGTAAAAGCATAGCGCCTGGTAATAAGCTTCCCCTTTGAACATTGGAGTATTGCGGGTTAAACATTTCTACAGGGGCTATGGGAAATTACATTGACTTTTTACGCCTGTAAGCTGGCTTTCCCTTAAAGCTAAAAATAATATATTTTATTTTTAAATCAATCACAATTTAGATTTAAATCAATCAAACCATAATTTATTTATTTAAAAATAATTAATACTAAGGTCTGGTCTATTTATTTATTGATCACAATTTAGATTTAAAAATCAGTCAAACCATAATTTATTTATTTAAAAATAATTAAGAATGAGGTTCGGTGTATTTCCCTTGTATTTGCGAATCTGTAACTCCCGTTTTGAATCCTCCGTGGAATTTTGTGGTTATCTCGGAGAGATTGAGCATTTTGCTCGCTCGTTTTAAGAAATGTCGCTGAACGAAATCGCAAATAGATCACTTGGCGAATAGGATTCTGGTCGGTAATGACATGACGACATACTCGACCATTAATTCCTCCTCGAATCTCCTCCTCCCACCCTTCTTTTTTTAAAGCAAACTTTTCATCTCGCTCTTCTATTTTTAAGCGAATTGCCATCATCCCGCACTATACCGTCTCTTTATATATGTCTCCCGTGTTCTTGGGACACTTTTAAAACCCTGCAAAAGGTTTTCGGGTTTATTTGGCTCAAGAAATATTCGATAAAACCTTTGGTAGGCAAAACCATGGTTGGGTTATTAGAAATAGGTGAATAAGAATGATGCATTAGATTTCGGAGTCGGGTCAAAGGTTATGCCGTTGCTTTAACTATGGTCCTTAGCGATGATATAGGGTCAGGAAAATATTGATAAAACTTTTAGTAGGAAAACCATGATTGTGTAATTAGAAATGGATGAATAACAATGATGTATTGGCGATTTTTGAGTCGGGTCAAAGGTTATACCGTTGCTTTAACTATGGTAATTAGCGATGATATAGGGTCAGGAAAATATTAATAAAACGTTTTGCAGGAAAAACATGATTGTATAATTAAAAATGAGTAATTTAAATTATTACAATTAACAATCATGTCACGTGGGGTCCTAATTATTTGTTTTTAATTAAAGATATGGTCTTGTGTAGAACGATTTAGAAAATATTTTCACATGAGGTATTAGAGATCAATAATCATCTACCTAGGTTTTAATTTTATCCCCGAATTAAGGGGGGCTCTTCCAACTTGTTTTTCAACGCATAGGGTCCCTCTGGGCGTTAAGAATCATCAAGGCTACAGTCCCGACGTCCTAACGTCATTTTCCGAAATGGAACCAAGAACGAAACCCCCCCCCCTCCCCTTTTCACCAACCATAACCCCTTCCGTGTTTGTAGTTAGACGTAAATCAAAAGAAGAAAATATATCCACACATATCTGTATTCTGAGCTGTATCAGTACAGGGTGTACTGTTCTTTGGATGAAACTGAGTGAACAGTGTCAAAGAAGATTAGGTCTACAATATTTTGATACGTAGATATGGGTTCCCAAAACTTTGATTGGCCTCTAAAGCACAAGGAAATATGTATTTTCCTACTTCCGGAACTAAATGTTGTAGACCTTCGTGTTATTTGACCCTTTCCACTCGGTTTGACCATAGTTTACAAGATATGTTCCTTCCATAAGTATGTTCCATAAGTAATGTTAGCTCTAGACTTACAGCTCGAGCTAGTTCGAGAATTGAAGTCCTACAATCGGTGGTTAATTTTGCTGGACTTCCATCTAGTCCTATTTAGTCTGCATTACTAAGCCTTTGAAAGCCCCTCACCAGGCGTGGCTTTACCTCGAATCTATGACCTACCTCATTCACTTCATAACAAGGTCCAGTTTGTGACCAGTGACAAACTTATGGAGGAACATATCTTATGACCCAAAGAACACACCTTTTAATTTATGGGATATAGACTTATCAGAAACACCCTAAATATTTTTGAAAACAAAGCTTGCTTGTTGTTGTTGTCTTTAATATAAAGGTATAAATACTTCTGGCGATTTACTTCAGGTCTTAGGTATTAGAAGCAATCTTCTTTTGGCACTTATCCCTTGCTTTACTTAGTAGATACTTTCGTCGAGAAAGAGAAGATTTTCTCCTTTTTTTGTACCTTTTTATGCATTTTTTTCTTCAAATAGTACTAGACTAAAGAAACGAAGCGAAATGTGAATGGAAAGTTTTTCAGAGTTGGTTTTATACCAGGTTTTTACGGAACCAACCTTCGTACCTTCTTCCTAAGTTCAAGTCCCAAGTTTCTTTGCGCTATAGTAAAGCATTTTAATGCAAATACTAGAGTACTCCAGCTAACATAATGGAACCCCCAAGATACTAGTGTAGTGGTGGGCGAAATTAAGTGGTCCACTCTCCAGATCTTTCTTTACATTTTTGTCAGGGTTCGTATGGATGTGGCAAGATCTGAATGTTTTTGAGGGAAATATTGTTACTTTATTGAAAATCAGGGAAAAATCTTATTTTTGTTTTGGGGGATCAGGGAAAAATCTTTATTTTTTTTTTGGAAAATCAGGGAAAATCTTTATTTGGAAAATTATTGAAAATTTGGGAAAAAATCTTTATTTTTTTGGAAAATTATTGAAAATTTGGGAAAAAATCTTTATTTTTTTGGAAAATTATGGAAAATTTGGGAAAAATCTTTATTTTTTTTTTTTTTTTTTGGAAAATTTGGGAAAGATCTTCGGAAAATTTGGGAAAGATCTTCATTTTTTCGAAAAATCAAGGAAATTCAGGGAAAACGTATTCTGAAGTTAAATCAAATACGAACAAAATTGGGGTTGGAAATAAGTTATGAACCCTGTTTGAATGGAAAATCTTTACCTCTGTCTTTTTCGGAAAACGTCTTGCGATTTCGGTCTGTTCCGTATCAAAGAGGACTTATTATTGGAGCGGGGGTTTCCTTTTTTTTCTTTTCTGTTGGGTTTGGCATTTCTAAATACTTAACTCAAAGCCTTATTTTTAAGCCTTCTTATAGATCTAAGCCCTTTTAGTGACTATCCAAAAGACGAAAAAGAAATTTAATAAAAAAGACCAAAAAAAAACCCTTAAAAACAAAATAACAATAAAAATTGTAAAGTAGAAACCATAAACTCTTCGGGGAGACAGACACCTTGTCAATCTTTAGCTTCAACTTCCCTTCTCTTCTCGTTAACGTTAGGGGCTCAATAAGAGTCATCGCTTGTGTATCCTTATATTAATACTTGTTGAAATTTGTTCCAAAAATTTGCAAAACTGTCAATTACGTAACGTTTCGGGACGTTACAAAGAATGTTCTTTCATTCTTTGTTCGCGCCTGGTTTAATTTTTCACTTTTTATTTTTTGATAAAAGTAAGAAGTATTTCCAATATTTTTTAACAAAACAATTGTGGTTGGTTGGATGGTGTGACGTGACGCCACGCGTGCATTCGCCTGGAAATGACACCAGCGAAAAACATAATAAAATATGTTGTACTTTTTTTAAAAGGGACGATTTTCTTATACAGTATTGTGTATTTTTAAATTTGCGACATTTTTTTTTATGGTTTTTGGCTTTATTGGCTTGACGGTTCCGTATGTTGATAAAAATACCCTAATTTGAGTCAAAAACTAGTGTAGTGATTCGGGGTCAAAGGTTATAATATCTTTTAAGGCGGTTTCAATAGTAATTTTTGTTTTATTTAAAGATACGGTTTGTGTCGTGATGAGGGTACCCAATTTCTAAAATTATTTGATCTTTGGCTTGAGATTATTCAGGTCAAGTAGGTCACCCGTGTCTATAGTGAAGCGACGACATGTTTTATGGCGCGGACCTCAAAAGCAACTAACCCTTTCTGGTTTCAAATGCATTTTTAGGTAAAAATATTTCAAAAATTTGATAATTCACATATTGATTATTGGCGGAATATGTACACTGCGATATGAGCTCGCGTACGCAAAATTAGGCCATTTAAATTTATCTAGACTCCAATCAAACTTTCTTAGTTAAGTGCTAAGCCTTAGTTAGCCGATGACGACGGGGGGAGGGAGATTGTTCGGTGTCCCAACTTAATTAGATTGTTTTTAATTTGACAAGTTAGAAGGCTAAGGATACACGTGCTAAGGAAGCTTTATCCAATCAAATACGGCGGGGACTTTCACCAGTCCCTGGGGTTTAGCTATTCCGCCAAGCTAGTTGAGGATACAGGCAAGGGTGTGGCTAATTCTACTAACCACCACACATCTAAAGAACTTGGTAATCGTTTCACTTTGAATTTGCAATTTAGCTTAGAACCACTAAGCCTTGGTCTTCAATACAGGATAGTCCGAAAATTGTTGGTGGTAGAACCGAAGTATTGTGAGTTCTATGGTCGAGTTTGGGTCGAAGTTCTGTGACATTTTGTCCAGTGAGGGATAAAGAAGTTATGAACATTGGAGTGTTTTAATGATGACCCCTTGAATTATTTAGCATTCTCTTTCACTTTCTTAGTTTAATTTAAGGGGTCATCCCTAAAACAATCCAATCATAACTCGAAATAGGGTGAAAGGTCATATAAGTTACATTTTCAACTCAAAATTGATTGTCCATTTCACTGTTCTTCGGTCCTACAACCATCCCTTTTTGGAACACGATGTTTAACCAAAATTGACTATAGTATTTACGGAACTCTTAAACTGAAATCAGTTTCTATTCAAGCACGCTATGTTATAGATTATTTTTTTTCTTGAGAAAGTAATTTTGGTTTTCCCTATTGGTTTTAAATATTTAATGTACATACCTACCTCCTTCGGTTAAATCTGAAGAACTATAATTATTATACCATGATTTTTGTTAAACGTTCAATTCTATCTCACGTGACGTCTAGCTCGCGCTTTTTTTTAATAAGAACCTATATACCACCCTAGAACGTTGAAACATTTCATTGACCAATTTCAAAAGTCAGTGGGTGTAAAATAGTCTGGTGTGTTGACCACTTTATTGTCCGTTATGTGGGCAACACAGACGTTAGACGTGACTTGAAGTTTCTATTGGATATCAGGTTTTTCTCCCCACATGTATCGTCGATATTCGCAAGTTTCTAAGGATACTGTGGCTAAGTTGAAAGGATGTTCATATGTTCTCTGGGGTTATTAATGCGTTCTTGGTTTTAGGTATTCTAAATGCGCGTGTTTGAAAGTTTTCTGTTCGACTAGATTAGTTTTTCGTTTGACAAGTTAATTTCTCCGCCCGAACATTTTTCTCATTGACTAAATAATCCACAGTCTTTATTCATTTAAACTGTCCTTCGAAATATTTCAACAATTAAAGTGAGCGTGAAAGGGTTCAGGGAAATGGAATCGTTAATAAAATTGACCTCAAAATATTTGCATTAATTTATAAACGATTTTTCCACTGATGTTAAAAATAAAGGATTCGATAATTTTTTAATTTTTTTTTTTTTTTTGGGATCATATTGTTCAAAGTTAGTTTCAGCCAATCAAAGAATGGAACGTAAAAAGCGGGAAAATGTTCTGAAACATCTCGATTTCGCTTAGCCCTTGGCAAACCACAAGATTACGCCTTTCGTGTTCCGTTCTCTGATTGGCTGTAACGTTTTTTTTTCACAAATTTTGCAGTAAAATTAACAAAATACTAGATATAGTGGTCAGATCTTTTATCAGTTAAAATCATCTTGATGAGTTATGTTAACATTTTTTGGGCCCCATTCATAGTTTAGAGTTAATTTCAGCCAATCATTTAACTCTGCCTTTAAATATATTTTTTAAAATTAATGATAGTGAAGTTTGAGATTAGTTGCTATAAAAACTAAAAAATATAATTCAAATTTGACAGAATTTTTAAGAAAAAAAAATTAATGTAAATTCAATTTGAATGGCGAAGAGAAAAACTAACTAATCAATAAACGAGAGATCAAACAAAGTATCGAACTTCTTCCCCCTATCCCCCTTCAGCATTGCCCCCCCCTTTTTTCTCTCTCTCCATCTTTAAGAATCATCCCGAGCTTCCCCTCTCCTCTGACAATCCCTGTTCTGTAGGAACATCGCGCGCCAAAAAAGATTGAGAGACATGTCAGAGAAGAGAGGACAAGGCAAGGGTTAACATAAAAATGAAGACAAATATTACAAGCGTATCTTACACATTTTTGAAATAAAAAAAGAAAGAAAAAGTGACAAAAAAATAGGGTTTTAGAAAAATATTTGAACAAGATGGTGAAACCTCACTTAAGATAACCCTTCATATTAACATATTTCGACCAGGTCTGGTTTGACGGTTTTAGTAAGGGGGTCAGTTGGGGTCATTTTGGGCTATCACATCCTCAAGGGATTTACCGGGAATTTCCTCAAGAGTATAGTTATGACGTTTCAAAGAATTGGATTTAGTTTGAAATTTCTTAAAAATATTGTGGGCTTATGGCTCATTATTTCGAGCCCTGATTGGCGTAGGACGTTATGTTTAGTATCGTTGTACAGAGGGAAATTACTGCGTATCTTTCAAAATAGATTTACGACGTCATAAACCTTTAGCTGCTTGATTTAAAGCATTTAATCTTAAGTACTGACATATGTGGGACCATGAATTTAGCGTGGTAGGACATAGACCAATTAGGGTTATCATATCCTCAAGGGGTTTCCCTGGAATTTCTTCCAAATTAGAGTTATAACGCTGCAAAGAGCAGGTAAATTTTAAAATAAATTTCTACTTATTTTTCATTCTGACCTATTTATCTAGAGCCCTAATTGACTTAGGCCAAAGTTTTTGGCATCATTTTATAGAACACAAATGGGGCTATCACATCCTCAAGACATTTCTCTTGAGTTACGACGAAATTTCCCAAGTTAAGATTGGAACCGCGTCCATGAAAATACGGATGAGATTATAGCACCACCTATAGATAGTCAGATTTTTTTTTATCCCCGACATTTCGTTACTGAACCAAAAGTACAAAACCGAAAAAATGCATGCTTGCTAACATAGGGAAAGTACCGAGTGTTTTTAACACTTGCAGCTGGCCTTAATGGTGACAAAGATAAGAGGTTACTGATAAAAACTAAGTACTAAGCACTGTTAAGCCTAAAACCAACGGGCCAAGGGTTCCTCCGTTTTAAACAGGAAGTAAAGTTGAGCAGTGGAAAAAAAAACTCTGAAAAAAAGAAAGGTGATAATGGCTATCGATTCACCGTTTATCTCGCAAAGGGGGCCGCCTTTTACCCCTTTCCTTTCCACTTCTTAAATATAGCTTACTTTAAACCCCTAAATTGTTGTTGGGGTGTGAAAAAAGAAAAAGAAAAACCCCTTGCCCGATATTCAAATGACTCGAAGCTCTCTGAGAGGAGTACAGTTCTAAATCTAAAGTGGGTGTAGTAACTACTAGGTGTGTGAAGTGCTTTTACGGACCATTTTAACGGAGAAATTTAAACACGATATTATATCCTTGGAAATATCCTAAGGTTTAACCTTGTTAAAGGCTGTACGCAAATAACACCATTATTCAAAATGGGGTAGTTTATCTTAAGGACCAAATACTTTGTGTATGTGTGTGTGTGGAAAGCAATTTTGTTTTGCATTGATGGCAATTTTAAGTACCTTTTTGTTTTCACCCGGTTTCGTTATCTTGGCGTATAGTCATGTTGAATTGAAAACATAAGTTAATAATCGTAGATAAGTCTCCTATACTGCACTGTTGAAATTTGTTATTTATAAATGTACTATCCTAGTTAAAGGATTGGGAAAACCGGGACCAGTTAGTTTCCTGTCTATGATCTGTACACACTAAACACTAAGTAATCTTTGGGTCCACCCCTGAATAATGATTTTTACCACTTCTAATGAACCTTAGATGTTATCTTTAATGTCGAGATTACAGATTAGGGTAATATTTACTTGCAAATACAACTCTTTGTGGTATTGTCAAACGAGACGGTATTACAAACTGGCCTTTGGTACTTCTTGCAACTATATCCTTTGCAATCTTTGTTTGTCTGGCAGACGCACTCACACCTCCTCACTCCACAAGGACATTCTACCCCCGCCAGACAAGGGCATATTGGATAGCATTTTATGGGGGCAGTGTCCGGGCACATGTTCCCATCTGTTTATTAAGGGACTGTTTAATTACTTTCCATTTATTTAACTAATTTAGTACTTACCAACATCCGTGTTTTGCGTAATTACACCATGAAACAATAGAGTCGCAGCGGCGAAGACTAAACGTAACTTTAGTGTCATTTTGGAAAACGAATTCAATGTTTTATGAACTGATATGTTTTATAGTACAGGATAAACTGAAGAATATCTAGTGTAGAATTGTGTGTACCTTTACGTCAGGTTAAACCAAACACCTGCTAGAATGCGTCAGGATATAATGGGTATTTCCCTGGAATATTTTACAATCGAGATGACATTTTATTTTTAACTACTAATATACTTAGACCACGATCATTTGACCTTTCACACTATTCTTAAACATCCTTGCTTTTAAATTAAAAGACTTTTACTTCATACTTAATCATCCTTAATTTATAACATTTATTTTAGATTTCTTTAATTAAATTTAATTTCTCTTCTAATTAACACCTGTACATGCCGTACCAATTATTCCTGCGTGCCACCAACGCGTTATGGTCACAGGATATTAAGGTTCCCAATCTATATATATATATATTATATTTAAACGGTAGACGATAATAAATCAACAGTCTGCACGATCGTTGGTATAACTGTACCAGACCAAGGTTCTTATAGAAACTTGGTACCAGACAGACAGATGAGACTTGGTTCTACTGTAGACTCCTATTTTAAAGAGCTTTAAAGGGATATTCCGGGCTAGAAGTTTTTGATTTTCTAATCGAAAGAGCGCGTAAAATACTGAATTTGTGAATTGGAACCATGTTTTTATCTACAGTTTTGTTAATGGACACTATAGGCGTTAGGCTTGCGCTGGGTAGTACCCCTATTGGATGAATCCGTCAGGTCCAATAGGGGAACAGATACCATTAACAGATACCGAAGTATCCCTTTAAGGTACTGGTTTTCTGGTTTAACGGGCGACGTCTTACTTTCTTGTTATTATGGTACGGGTAAATTCCTGGATGTCCTTAAAAGAAGCTGTGTGTCCTTAGAAAACCGACCAAACTCCTCTTCTATACGTGTATAGTTGGCCAGAATTTTTCGATGGATCTTTGTCGCATCTATCTTCGTTCGAAAAATGCAAATGACAAAACATATCCTCCATCTCGAGTCCGAGAATGACTAGCTGCCAGGGATCTAGGGACATATCCTTAAAGCTTCTATTTTGCAGAAATTTGGAATAAACAGGACAGGACATAGGGGTTTCCTGGAAAAATGTTTTTTTACCATAGAACCATTCCCATACTATAGCTTTTTGCTTATATCCTTGAAGTGATAGTCGTTTAAGTATAGGATAATTGTAAATTTATGGAGAATGACCCTTTATATAGGGTATTCCAAAAAGGGTGACGTAGGACCGATGACCAGTGGTTTCTAGGACATATTGTCCAGTAAGGGACATCCTTTACGAATGATACCTTAATTAAATTAGAATTAGCTTTCATTTATTGGCGTAAAATAATTTAATTAGTTTATTTACGTGTGGTTTAAAATTAATTTTCGAATCAGATCGCGTTAATTAATTAAATTTTAAAAATATTATTGGCTATGAATGATTCGTGGCTATTTATTATTTTAGACTCAATCCCCAGAAAAGTAATTCGTAATTTAATGAATAATTAACGTTATTTAATTACTATCTTCGGAGGAAACAGAAATTTGATGATTAAACTTCAATTCGAATTTAATTTAAATCCGCTCGCGTAATAATTACGTTGTTTTAATTACGCAACTCTTTTATTACGTGTCTTCCTGTATTATTTTTACTTTTAATTATTAGTTGAAGAAACTGAAAGTTTAATTAAAGTTAGGTTAAACATTTTCCCAATTAGAAACCCGAAACGTGACAGACAAGGTTGGTTGAAGGACTTTCCTTTGATACAAGTACACAATTTTCTATCTTGAAAGACGATAGTAAACCCTTATCAAAGAATTCCTGAAAGGAAAGAAGACATACCGACCCGTAGTCCAAAGTTTCCCAGTCAACAAGCTCGAAGCTCGATTCGTTCGAGTTCGAAAAGTAATGATGCGAAGGCTTATAAGCTTACGTTTTTCCTTAATGTAAGCCCCGTCTTTCCTTTTATTAACTTTAAGTTAAAGGATATTGCGTGAAAGTCCAAGCGTATCCCTCTCTATCAAACCAGTGTTAATTTTAAAAAGCTATAAGCTCTCCTATCGAAGGTCCAGGTTTCAACTCCGAATATACAAAGCTTTAAACCAATAGCAAGTAGAAAATAAGAGAAAGTGAGCTAGGCACTCTCAGGGAGGTAGCTCGTATTCCCAGTATGGTTTATGACGTACTCAAACCAAGTCTTGATCACTTTCTCTCTAGCTTCTTTTGGAAAATGAATCAATCAATCAATCAGCTCTCTACTTTAATATTACCATAAGTTTGTAAGATATGTTCCATAAGTATGACATTACCAATACTTCGTAATGCTACTGAGAGTCTTACAGCTCGACCTAGTTCTAGCAGAACGACAAGCGTAGGGTAATTTTGCAGGACCTCCATCTAGTCCTATTTAGTCTCCACTAAGCCTTTGACAGCGTCTCATCAGGCCTCCTTCGCTTTACCTCGAATTTATGACCTACGTCACTCACTTCATGACAAGCTCCAGTTTCTAAGTTACCAGTGACAAACTTATGAAGGAACATATCTTATGAACGTTTGATTACTACCTTATTCTAAAGATGAAAAATGGAACCATTTGAGCTCTCCCTTTTCACTTTCTGCTCATTCTATTTGCCCTGGCTAAAACGTAGCTGTATCTTTAACTGCCCATATTATTTAGTTGTATTCGTAGCCTTAACGTGGACCAATCACCTCCGCCTCTGTCGTATTTCAATGGTGTTGAAATTCTCACACCGTTATACACAGTTTTGTTTATATTTCCCGTTCAAAGAGAGATAGAGGGGGAGGGGGAGGGAGGACGAAATCCTTGTAAACTGAAACCCCAACTAACAAACTAAAACTTCCGAAGTTTTAATAAATTTTTAGCCCCATATACAATCAAAAGAAAAGAAAAGAAATGAAAGTTTCTTGTAACTTTGTAAAGCAGGGGGAGGGAAAATGGTTCAAAGCATAGGGGATTAGAGGTTCTAAGACTACATGCAATCTTTAAATTTAATTTGAATTTTTTTTTAATTGTAGATTGGAATGAAACAGACCACGTGACTTTGCTTAATCCCTGCAATTCAAACAAG
This sequence comes from Phalangium opilio, assembly GCF_054372755.1. Classification (NCBI taxonomy): domain Eukaryota; kingdom Metazoa; phylum Arthropoda; class Arachnida; order Opiliones; family Phalangiidae; genus Phalangium; species Phalangium opilio. The sequence continues at coordinate 252,999 of NW_028324170.1, forward strand.
TTTGGAAACCAAAATAAACCTGTATCCGAGGCGATTGATTCACAATAAATGATAAGAAAACCCGCAATTGCGTGAAGCTTTGATGGAAGCCCTTCCATTGGGAGGCTAGACGTTTCTCGTAACCCTAGCCGATGGGAGAAGATGACAAAATTTGCTTTCTGCGAACACGTTTGCTCCGATTTGCCCAGCAATTGCGTGAACCTTTAGTGGAAGCCCTGCCATTGGGAGGCTAGACGTTTCTCGTAACCCTAGCCGATGGGAGAAGATGACAAAATTTGCTTTCTGCTAACACGTTTGCCCCGATTTGCCCAGCAATTGCATGAACCTTTGATGGAAGCCCTGCCATTGGAATACTGGACGTTTCTCGTAACCCTACCCGATCGCCGTGTGCATCTTAACCCTAACGATGATAATGGAGTGGAAGCCACTATTGCTCCGATTTGCCAACTGCGATCGCGGTGACGGACACTCACTCACACACAGACACGTCCAGTGTTATACCTCTCCATGACGTCATCGTCACTCGGAGAGGTGAAAAGTCTTCGAGATCTTTGTCACGGTAAGAAATATTCTTTTTAAGTATATGCTCAAAAATAATTTAGCTATCTGCAATAAATGGTACCTATAGTTATGTCCCTATCAACACAGAGCCCCTTTACTCTAGTTAAAGTCCCAATTATAATTTTGCTGGAAAAATTACGAGAACCCTTATAATAATACACGCGCAAAAATATATACCTTCATCTAAAAAAGGATCATTCATTCTTCGATTCAAAATTGTATTGAATTTTTTATCATACGTCTATTCGATCATCTGAAGAAGAGACCCTTTTCCATTTTCTTGGCAACCATTAGATCTCAAGGGAGTTCTTGGGCCTTGGTTCAGGTGGGAGGGGGGAAAGGGAAGGGGGAAATTCCGGGTATCTCGTGTTTAGGATCGAAATGGTCCGTAAGCACGATCTCGCCTGTAATCCCACGATTAGAATTTGGAGAAATTTGTTTAAAGAAAAAAAAATGACTCTAAAGTGAAGCACGAATTTCAAAGTCTTCCCCATCGAAAAATCCCCACATTTTCATAGTTGATTTATGATAAAAATTGCTCGTTTTGACAAGGTAACGATACCCGATGTATTAATCATTAAACTTCATATTCCTAAGGAGAATTATGACCTTTACCTTTAACCTATGTACAGCTAGTACACTAGAAATCCTTTACTTGAAACTTGAAAGTAATAGAACTTTTCCTTCTATTGTATCATTGAACAGAGAATAATTTTATCTAACCTTATGCAATTTTCCCTTCGCCAAAGTTTCGAGGCTTTCAACTTTTTCTCAGTGACCCTTATCTTGTTTATTCTGACCCCTGTTGACCCAGAAAAGCTTAATTACTCGACTTCTATTTATGGTAACCTCAAGTATTTAGTATCATTACAAAGATAACAATGAGGACTATCATACCCTAAACGGATTTCGCCGTACGTCAAAAATATCCGACGTAAAGTTGTCTATATTCTCACTGTCAAAAGTTTTTAGGATCTTACGAAACCTAAGTCCTAACTCGCAATATGACACTCTGGTTTATTTTTTTGAACTTTAATTTATTTTTATTTTTCTAAGGACAAAAAAGGAAAGCTTTATAAGGGTGTATATAGGTTGTTGTACGGGTTTCGAATCTATATATATATAATAAGGGTTCATTATATTTGAAAAGGTTTTAGTTTTCGTATACCTTTACAGTCGGGTCCGGTTTTAGTTCGCTCTTCTACCGCTCTTATCGCTGTCATCTAGGAATTCCCCTCTCTGCAAAAATTTAATAGGCTTACGTATGAATGTCACGCCGCTCTCTTATTTTTTTTACTACAGACCTATCTGACATTTAAGAGGAATTCTTGCCCCCGATATTTTGTCTCGTAGGTATCATACGAACAGGGTGTTTCATACCTTAGCCCAAAGGTTACTGAGATGTTCGCCCCAAAAGTTCGAAAATCGTAACCAAAACTCTTAACTCAAAGCCGTAACATCGTGACTGTCGCTCTAATGTTGTACAGACAACTCAAAATTCGTACCGACAACTCTACGTTCGTTCCGACAACTCTACGTTCGTTCCGACAACTCTACGTTCGTTCCGACAACTCTACGTTCGTTCCGACAACTCTACGTTCCTACCGACAACTCTACGTTCCTACCGACAACTCTACGTTCCTACCGACAACTCTACGTTCGTTCCGACAACTCTACGTTCGTTCCGACAACTCTACGTTCGTTCCGACAACTCTACGTTCGTTCCGACAACTCTACGTTCGTTCCGACAACTCTACGTTCGTTCCGACAACTCTACGTTCGTTCCGACAACTCTACGTTTGTTCCGACAACTCTACGTTCGTTCCGACAACTCTACGTTCGTTCCGACAACTCTACGTTCGTTCCGACAACTCTACGTTCGTTCCGACAACTCTACGTTCGTTCCGACCGCTCTAAATTCGTACCAAAAACGCCCCAAAGCTCCAAAATTGTCACCTACGTTTGAAAATCGTAACCAAAATTGAAAACCAATACTTTTAAAAAGTGTATTTCCTGTTGATTATTTTACACCCTGTTTATAAAACCTTTTAACCAGTTGTCCCCCTTAAGCTGCCAGACTCATTCCTAAAAAAAAAACTCGCAAACCTGCTTGGCGAAAATTCCGAGCATCCTTTCATCTCTAACGAAACTAGTACCTAGTGCAATTTTTTTTTTATTTTCTGATTCAAAAACTTGGTGGTGTCGTATATTCCCTTTCTATTTTACGGAGATCTGATGATGAGGTAGAGAGGTAGAGAAAGTTTTCCGTTGCCATGACAACCCCATCGTCTCTGTAAAAGAGAATGGACTTCGTAGTTCGAAAGAGGACTAGCAAAGAAGTGAGCTTAGGGGAATCCAAATTCGTATACTCCCCCCCCCCCAGCTTGTCTACCTTTGAACTGTGATCTCTTTGAAATTTAGAGCGACCTTGATATACTATAAAGTTAATCTTATTTCCTTTGCTCGTGGATATCGTCATTTTATATTTTTGTAAAGACAAATTAAGAAGTTATCCTGTAGTTTTCCAATCCTCTATACAAGGGTTTATAAGGTCCTTGTCGCAGAAGCAACCTTTTCCATCCTTGAGATGGAAGAGGCTGTGTGTGACTTGAAACGACGACGCCCCTCTACCATTTTTAAAGAAAAAAGAGTACATGTTTCAAAGCCAAATTGTAGTAAATATAATATGTTGAATTTAATTAGAATTTTTTTTTTTTTACAAATTTTGTTTTTACAATTTTTTTTTTAAAGTATTGAAGACAAAGTGTGTTTGATGTTTGTTTCTTCGCAATTCTGGTTCCTGGTTTTTCCATTTTAATAAATAAATAAAAATATTTATGATAAATAAAATAAATATATAATAAATAATAAAATTAATAAATATAATTAGTAAATAAATATATATATGATAAATAATAAAATTAATAAATATAATTAGTAAATAAATATATATATGATAAATAATAAAATTAATAAATATAATTAGTAAATAATAAAAATAATAAATATAATAAATAATAAAATTAATAAATATAATTAGTAAATAATAAAAATAATAAATATAATAAATAATAAAATTAATAAATATAATAAACAAATTAAAATAATGTTATAATAAGATAGGCACAGTTTTGTCTTTCTGTTAGTAACGCTTTGACAGCGTTTAGTTTGAAAAAATAAATAGTTACCTTTTATTGTTGACGAAGTAACCGTTCTTGTAGTACTAAACTCAAACCCAGTTCCTGATGCGCGCTAACATTTCACTTTTTGATAGAAAATTTCAGTTCGAATTTCGTAAGATACTAGTTTTGATTAGTTACAACGTTTGGGCTCGCAACTGGAAACCCCCATTGGTTCCTTTTTCGCTTTCGGTCGCGTTGGGCACTCGCATCTTAGAAGGAAAAAGAGAAATCGGAAACGACTCTGGAATTTTCAAAATTGTTCAATTCGCTCTATATCAACATTTTTCACTTTTTAACCTGTTTTTGGAAACTCGCATAAATTTCACTTTGCATTTCTTTATGGGGTTCTGAAGGAAGAAGCCGGGCAAGTGGGGGCTCCTCCCCTCCTACCCCTCAGAGTCGCGATTCTTGACTCTCTGGGCAGCTTCGGAGTCGAGCTGGAATGCGATGAAGCTAGTTGTAGGAGGCATATGGGACCAGTTTCAGGATTTCAACGTTTTTGAATTTCTGTATTTTATTTTACAATTTTTCTTCTTTTTCTATTGGACCAAGTTGTATTTCAAAAAAGATATTATTGGGCCCTTTTTACTTTGGTAGTAGAATTAGATCTCTATTTTCCTAATTGCAGTGATTTTTGGGTCAAAGGTGATAAGGTCAATGTTTTTTCTCTCTCTCTCTGTGACGACTCGAACCATTTAGATAAAATTATTCTGTTTATAATTAAAGATATAGTATATCATGATAAAGCTATCCCGATTTTTAAATTTTTTAATTTTACCTGGGATATTAGAGGTCAAAGGTCATGGTCAACGCAATGGAATGTGTATGGCGCGAAGACCCCTTTTAGGCGCGACAAGTAACTAGTTGCTTTTAATATCAACGAACTAAAGTTCTTCTTAGAATTGCATTTGTTACAATTATATATTACAAAAATCCGTTTACTATTTTCGAAATATAGTAAATAATAAACACAATTTATTATCGAAATGGTAGACTATTTTGGTCATCCGCTTTTCGATAGGGTCCTACCTAACTCCAAAATCTGACCCTAATAATGACAAAAGGTCAAAATCATGTAGGGCTGAAAAAGGGCATCTTCGTCAGCTTTTAGACATCATTGTTGTTCATTCAATACAACCACGTGACGTGACCCTTGGTCAAATATAGTCCAAACAAAGTCAGCGGCGGAGAAAGTTTTTCCGTTAGTAGTTTAGTTGAAAAACCCCTAAACGAAGCTGTGCGAAATGCTGCTCTTGTGTATTGAGAATGGCAGCGTTACCTACGCCATGGATATTATAACACCAAAAGGGGACAGGAAAACTGTTTGTGATTTCTTAATTTGTCCAGACAAAAATATATGATAACGATATGAGCCAACAAGAGATTAAGATCAGCGTTCTAGTATATAGGGTCTCTAAATTCAATTTCAGAACTCGCTAGGCGCGCGTTACTACGAATCTGTATTTTTTGTGGTATATCAAGGTCACTATAAATTTCAACGATGGATGTTACGGTTGAAATATGTAGGTAAGGTCCATTGCACACGCTAGGCGTTGCGAGAAACAATTAACTTCTCCACGGTGTCCCCTTGAGAATTAAGAGTCCATGTCTGCACTCCATCCAATACTACAATCAAAATCATCTTTCGCCCGAAGAAAGGGAGCGGGATTGTAAGAGGGTGATACCAGTCTCTACCCCATGGTTCCCTCCGTTATATACTTAAAGGCAATGTGAAAAACATTATCCTAATCGAGAGAAAACCCCCAAACAAATTATAATTTAAATCAGAACTTAAAAACTGTAAAATAATATTTAACCCTTAGCGGAGGATTGTTGTTTATATACAGGGTAGAAACCTTCACCAGGAACCAATATAGATGCTTCTCCAAACGCCTTAATTAATTAATTTCTTTCTTAAAATTAAGGGGGTCATCACTAAAATACTTGTTTATTGTGGCCCTTACTAAATCAAGAAAAAAAAACGATTTCTAGTTGTGTTTTCACAATGCCTTTAAAGGAAAAATATGTGATAGGTACTATAGGGTGAGTTTCATTAGTTCTTCGTCGATACTGCTCGGTCCTACTGCATGCTCTTTTCAATGGGGGGGGGGAACCCCTGAACACCCCTTTCCCCATTCAGTATATAAGTTGAAAGGGGTGTATCTTGCCCCTTAGGGTTTCCCTTCCAGCACCCAAAACCACCTGGTTGGTTTAGATATTTGATCTTTAATCCACGGATATCTTTTATGATGGCAACCAGATGAATTACTTGAAAGTCTTAATTAACGTAGATAATCCGTAAATATTTTGTTCGTCTACACAGAAATACGTAGATTTTCTCTACTTTGACTTATATTTAACTTGGGCTTTCTGCTTGAACAAAAGGGGAGGAGATATAGAAACCGTCACCCCTGACGTCACACCTTATGTATTTGACGTAGCTATCGACCTATCCGCTCCGAATCGATATGTAAACAAGTTATCTTTTAGTTTTATGAACGAGTAACCTAGGCTGAATAGCCAATGAAACTCCAGGAAATTTTAAGCCCTTCCCCCTTACCTTCAAGGGCTCTATGACCTCTTTTATATTTTAAATAGAAGAAATATATTTTTATTCCTAGTCTACATCAGCGACTTTATAAATACCTCGTATTTATCTTTTTAAAAATGTGTTTACTATCGTGTCTAGTGGATTTTCCCAACTGGGATAGATTTAATTTTAGAAGTAGGAATGGAGAACAGAGTAGTCTGGGCGCGCGTAATAGTCCCGGACCCCTTCCACGGGAGGGGGGGGGTATGGAAGAAGAGGCGGGTCATAGCGACAGAGGTTAAAAAGGAATTACGTATTTTTCGCCGTCCCCGTCAGCAACGTCATCAAGACGTAGTTTAAGTGAACCAATAAGATAATTTAAACTTTTCGTTATGTGTTGGAGGGAGGGGCTCGATACTGGGTGGTCTATGAGTAGGATTGAAGTAAATACTAACCACCGTTCTCCATTCCTACTTCTAAAATTAAATCTATCCCTGGCTAGGAAAAAAAACCCCACTAGCTAAACCACGCTGTTATCTATGTAGTAAGAGAATTTGGGGATGGTACTCTCGGCTCGGAAACGGGTGGTATAGCCTACCCGACGATCTATACTTGACCTTTCATAGTCGGAAGAAAAGTCGTGGAATGAAAAATGACTCCAGACGGAACATTAATACCAAGTTGGCAAATGGATTTGATTCCCATCACTACTAAACTGCCCTTCCCGCACTAAGATTTCTTCTTTCCTATTCCTCTTCTTTGGCTAAACCTCTTTAACGCCACACTAAAGCCTTCTCCAGATTCCCACCCCCAAAAGATGGCCAGATCACATTTACAAATACCATCGTCGCAATTTGGAATGCATTATGCTAATGCTTTGGGTGTATTTACTCGTCTCTCTCTCTATCTTTAAAAAAAAAAAGAAAATTATGATATATAGGTCTATACAAGAAGAATAATATTTATTAATGGAAATTTTGCTTACCTTTTGTGAAGTCACCCACGATCTGTAATCTTGGTACGGTTTATGCAGGGTTCATACGCCGGTTATGGAAGATCTGGAGAGAGATATTGAAGAAGTTTAGGGGTGTTTAAAAATAGACTAAAATACTCAGTCAGGGTATAAGTTAGGGGATTTAGTACTGGACACGAAGGTCATGGGTAAAGTTTGGGGATTTATATTTTTGGACACGAAGGTCATGGGTTAAAGTTTGGGGATTTATATTTGGGACAAGAAGGTCAGGGGTAAAGTTAGGGAATTTAAAAATGAACCAAAATGTTCAGGGATTTTTAACAGAATCAGGGAATTTTATTTTAGAAGGGAAAATTTCTTCTACAACGTTGAACATGATTTCCAAATTAAAAGTTAGCTTGTTCTTAACAAATATAATGCTAACTTTGACAAAACAGTAAAAAAATTTGAATCTCAAAATTATTACAATTTTTGACAACCGTGTTAGGTAAATAGGCCCAAATAAATAACAAACGTGTTGTCTTGATTATTCAATGATATTATGATTTTTATTTTTATTTTTCCTTCTTGGTTTTCTTTTGATACACCTTCCCAAATTTTGAATAAATATTAACCAAATAGGGTTGGGGTTTTTTGGTGAAATATTTCATCCTCAACCTGCAGATATCGAGTCACGCTATCGGCTTTAGAAGGTGCATACCTTTCTTCTTTGGGATGTTGATTATGATGGCGTGAACGAGTCAACCAGATTTCGGGCCTTGGCTCTCTCTCCCTCTCCCTCCCTTTCTTTATCCAATGAATATTCTATATTCTTTGATCTTTTTTATATATAGGGGAAAAATATGCGTTTGGAATATTTTAGTTCCGCGTCTTGTTTGAGCTTTACTTTACTCCCTGACATCTTAAGCAGGGTTCGTGCGATCCTGGTAAATCAGGTCGTATCAAAGATATTCGCAATTTTTTTTCTTAACGATTGGTTCAATCATAAGTTCACAAGATATGTTTCATAAGTTTGTCACTGGTTACAAACTGGAGCTTGTTATGAAGTGAATGAGGTTGGTCATATATTCGAGGTAAAGCGACGCCTGGTGAGGCACTGCTGTCAAAGGCCGCTTAGTACAGACTAAATAGGACCTAGATGGACTGCAAAATTAACTACCGAGTGTAGGACTTCAATTCATTCTCGAATTAGCTCGAGCTGTAAGTCTCTTCTAGCATTTCGAAGTATAAGTGCAAGCTAGTTTTGGAAGTAAAACTAACAATGCTTCTTTTAGCCACGCCTCTCGTCGGTCACGTGCTTATGACGTATTTCAATTATTTTTTACCCACACGCCTCTAGAGTCCCTTTAAGGGACTGATCGGTATTAAGGCGATATCAACTGAAGGGAAAATTTTCAAAATTAGTAAACCTTGTCATAAGTTTATAAGCTACAATAAGTCTTAGAGGGTGGATATTTAATGATGCCTAATGTGTAAATATAAGGTTATCTATTGCGTCCATCTTATTTCATATTTCGTCCCTGGATATTTTTCGTTTAAGGTGTCTGTTTCCTTTGAGCCAGTCGGGTTTCGAGTATAACCTTAAGCTGGCAGCTAGCTAGCTATCTAGGCCTTGGCAAAACTTTCCACGGCCGTGCCTAGCCTAGCTAGGTTAAGCCTTGTCTCATACGTGTAAGAAATATAAAAGATCGGACGGGGGAGGGGAGGGGGAATGCGAGTCTTAGCTGGCTCGCTCTCTCATCTTACCGAGGATACGAACAATAGGTAAATAGGGTTCAGAGCAGGATGCTCTAGCTAGCTCTCCTTTTCTCCAAAAATGCAAATTTTTCTCATCGAATATCCCTCCGCCACGCTTCACTCACCCCCGACCCCGCACTTTTTTTTATATTTGAACAACGTGTTTTCACCAAGGTACTAGAGTTCTCTTATGTACAGGGTGTAATTGTTGTATCCCCCCAAAATATTACCGTGAAATCGAACTGTCTTTTTGGGCAACTAAAGAAAATTATGCGAAAAATGAAATCTTGTGGTATGTTTTTCACCAAGGCTTATATGAAATCTCGCGCTGTGGTTTTGACAAGGCCTATATGAAATCTCGCGCTGTGGTTTTGACAAGGCCTATATGAAATCTCGCGCTGTGGTTTTGACAAGGCCAAAATGAAATCTCGTGCTGAGTTTTTGCCAAGGCTTAAATGAAATCTCGTGCTGTGTTTTTCGCCAAGGCCTAAATGAAATCTCGTTCTGTGTTTTTCGCCAAGGCCTAAGTGGAATCTCGCGATGTGTTTTTGCCAAGGCCTAAATGAAATCTTGCGCTGTGTTTTTACCAAGGCCTAAGTGGAATCTCGCGATGTTCTTTTGCAGAGGCCTAATTGAAATCTTGCGATTATATTAATATTATTCAACTCGAGGCCTGGTTTTTGTTTCCACCCTGTATTTCGTTTAAAATTCCTTTCATAGAAGCCCTTCAGACTATAGCCGGTTCTACCTTATCCTCGAGAAAAGGCTTACTTTTATGGGAGGTAAGAAAAGGCATTAAGGTTTGTTATTTCATGAATATCATGTTTAATAAGCGCGCGCGAGCGGGGGAGGCACGTGGTCTCATACATAACATCTGCGTGAAAGATTCATCCCTTTGCTTCCTTGATAACCAAAAGAAAAAAAATAACCCTCTTCATCTTCCATCTTCGTATAATATATAGCCCCAACGTATAGATTATACTACGAAGAACATTATTTAATTTTCTAATTAGTTCGATAGCTATAATTATGTATAGATAATACTTGCTCGATAATTATTTTGACTTATAATTAAAGACAGGGTCTGTGTCGTGAAGATGGTAGCCTGAATTCAAAAATAATTCAATCTGTGACCTCGGATATAAGAGGTCAAAGGTGATTAGGTCGCTGAAGTCTTGTTTTTTTTTTAGTAATTAAAGACATACTCTGCTTTGTAAACATACGATATCAGCCCGATTTAAAAGCATTTCCATGTGCACGACCTGACATATTTCGGGTCAAAGGTCAGTAGGTCACCCCACCTATATAAAAAAGTCTAATACAAGCCAGAAAAAATTATTCGCGAGGTGAAATTGGTCATACATAATGATTAATATCCGCTTAGATACTTTGATAAAATGGCTACATCATTATTCCAATTGTCTGTATGCATTCCTGCTGCAATTAATAAAGCGAAATATGAACACCGTGCATTAGTATCTTATTTAGTTTCTGGAAGCAATATTCTGAATTAATTCCAAGAAATCTTCGAGAGTTTTCCTGCTTCAAAATCTATTGACGTTTTTCGGATTCTGAAAACTTTCTCTTCTTGAGCTTGTCGCTATCCTTTCATTAAAAAGGGAAGAAAAACACCAGTTAATTAAGCGAGAAACCTTCAATTAATAGTCTACTAGTTTTACCCGAGAAATTAACGTTCTTTATATATATATTCTTAAGCTATTCCAGCCTGCTGGTACCGCCACGCGTAGTACCACCGTTCCGTACCATGCACTTTATTTAATGAGCGTTAAAACGCCATGTACGTCTTCACTCTATGAATGCAATGAAGCTAGGGTTAAAGGTTAAAATAGTGTCAGCTTTCTGCCTTTAACCGTATTAACCGGGAGAATGAAGATATTTGTTCCTTATTTTTCCTTCTTTTTGTTTTTAACTTAACTGCCCTGAAAATTAAGGGGAAGAAGAGAGTTTAAATTTAATTTGCTTGAAAAAAAAAAACAAACAATTAAACGGACCATAATATAAAAACAAAGGAAGTTGGTTAACTCCACTACCGTTCCCGCTACATTACTAGTTTCTTACAATTAAAGGGGAACCGAATGAAAAATTGCAGAAGTTATTTTTAATGTTATTTAAATTAAGTCAAGTCGTTCGAAACTGTTTATATTTTATTTGTAGGTTAGGGTTAGAGTCGATTATTGTATGTATGGTGTCATATTCCCTTTAATTTAAGTCATTGAAACGTAATTTGAATTTTATTCTATTGTAAACAAATCACGGGAAACCTGGAACATTCAGGGAATTTAAAAATTACCCAATAAGGTCAGGGAATCCTCACTAGAAAAAGAAATTGGTTTTAAAATATAATTTCCAAATTAAGATTTGACTGGTTTATAAAAATATTATTCTTAATTATGCCTATATAGAGTTTATATTGAAGACTGTTTTGATATACCTTAAAAGGTCAGGAAAGATTTTAACTCTTTTTTTTTGTTGCCGCATTGCATTATTTTAGATTTTTCAATCCAGTATAGGTTATGGCCCATTACGGCTTTATCGCCTTTATACGTTAACTTATTTTATAACCTATGGGCATTATACGTTACGCCTTACGATAATATAACGCGTCTGTATGAGGTGTTCCTTTTTAGACGCCGATCAATTTATCCGCGCGCCTTCGAAACACGGAACAGTAATGAGAGAAAGAGTGGCGCGAGAAATCGGAGATATACCCTATAGACCTTTTTCGTTATGAATCGTGAGCACGTTCGTGTCCCCCTATAATAATACACGCCGTCATTAAGTTAACTTTATCTTAGCGATGGTCAGCTGGAAGAATCGCTGAAATGGTCCAAGTAACCCCCTATTTTCTATGATGGACGAAAGAACGAACAGTATTTGGATTCTTAGAACTGCCATATACACTCAAAGGAAAGGGAACACCAACATTTTGATATGACTTTCGATTTTAAATAAAATACTGGTAATTCACTTACGTTAGGGCAATTTCAGCTTGCCTATTATTTTGGCCTGTATCAACTTACATTCTATTTTTGCCCATATCAACTTACCTACTCTTTTGGCCTATTTAAATTTTCCTATATACCTGTTTCATCTTACCTACGCTTTAGGCCTGTTGCAACTTACCTATTCTTTTGGCCTGTTTAAACTTGTATATTATTTTGCCCTAGTTAAACTTGCCTATTATTTTGTCCTAGTTAAACTTGCCTATTATTTTGTCCTAGTTAAACTTGCCTATTATTTTACCCTAGTTAAACTTGCCTATTATTTTACCCTAGTTAAACTTGCCTATTATTTTGCCCAAGTTAAACTTGCCTATTATTTTGCCCAAGTTAAACTTGCCTATTATTTTGGCCTGTTTAAACTTGCCTATTATTTTGCCCTAGTTTAACTTGCCTATTATTTTGCCATAGTTAAACTTTCCTATTATTTTGCCATAGTTAAACTTCCCTACTCTTTTGGCCTATTTCACCTCATCTCCCACGTTAGCAAGCAGATGACCTTCAGCTATACTGTTAATACGACGGTGTAGTAGTCTTAACGTGTAGGGAAGTTAACCATCGCGTGGCCTTCTGTTTAATTCAAATATTGGTCTGGGACAACTTCTTATGAACTTATAGTGAATCGTTTAGTTTACTTATGTCATGTTACGGACATTGGTGTAGTGGTTATAGTCAGAAACTTGTCACGGTTCATTCTTGCGTGGAGTAGCGCGCCATAACTTCATCTCTCAGCCTCTTCCAATCCCCGTTTGCACCCCCCCCCCCTCCGCTCCTTTTCTCCATCCTCTATCTCATCATCAGGGTTTTTGGAGACCAAGAGATTTTACGTCCCTTTTTTACCCTTGGCTCTCTCTCTCTCTCTATTTCTCTAGTCGTTCGGATTTCCATTAAAAAAAAGCTCCGTTCAAATTCATCATTCTAGCTACGAATTTTAAGCGATTCTACTCCAACCGTCTCTTAAAGGCACGGAGAACCCCGCTTATATTGTAAAGTGATGGTGAAATGATCGGCCAGCTATTAGAGAGACATTCTTACCAAATTTATTAGGTGATTTCTAAGATAGTTTCGGTTTTTTTTAATGGGTTTTACTGTTTTTGTTGACGTGATCAAGAAATTATATCAAGAGTATATAAAAGTAGCGGAAAGTGTTGCGTGAAGTATGTTGTTTACTTCGTTAGTGTTTTAATTACTGCTTTACTATCTGCTCTGGTAAGTCTGGCATAAATTAAGGGGGTGTTCTTTGGGTTCACGATTTTGAGTCGAAAATGTAATTTCTATCGCCATTTTTCCAAAAGGGACACTGTTTTCGAGTGTGTGTTTTATGGATGACCCCTTAATTAAATTAGAAATCATTGTCTAAATCAGTTTCTTAATTAAATTTAAGGGGTCATCCGTAAAATACCATATCCAGTCTTAACTAGAAACTAAGAAAACAGTGGCCCGGACAGCAAAATGGAGATTTTCGAATCAAAATTGATTTCCCAAAGAACATCCCCCTCATTAATTTATGGCAGACTTATCAGAAACACCCTGTATATGACAATTTTTTTCTGGCTCAATACATCCAACAACATCACTAAAAATACGTTAGTCTATGGAGTCCCAAACTCCAAGGCCCGATTTTTTTGGTTTCCTTAAAAATAAAAATTTCAAAATGTTATACAAAATTCAGTAATGTATAATATTTGTAGCAGACGAACCTTAAAAACATCACCAGACTTCTTATTCAGTTGAAGCCCCACGGAAACATGTTGGTGTAAACAATTTTAAAAAGGGTTAAAACTAAATTTTCAGATATCACTTTTTTGCTTTAATAAGTAAAATATACTAATATTTTGCGTTTCACATTTCCTTCCGTGTTCATCCATTGCTCTCTCTCTCTCTCTCTCTCTCACTCTCTCACTCTCTCTCACTCAGAGAGTTTGGTAAAGGGTGCATGCATCTTTATACGATAAATCTAAAAAGGAGGGTTTTGTAAGCGTAGGTAGATATAGTTTGGGGCCGTAGAGAGAGGGAGAGGAAAGGGGAATGGGGGGGTCTAGATGCTGCCCCATTTGATTCTGCCCTGTTCTTTCCCTCGTTAGGAAAAGGGAAGCCCCATTCTCCGCGCTTGGAATAACGAATGGCCCAAAGAAAGAACTTGATTGTTACACGATCTCCTTCTAGCAGAAACATTTTCGGACTTAGGCCTAGCACCGTGTGTGTGGAAAAGAGAAAGAGAAAGAGAGAGAGAGAGAGAGAGAGAGAGAGAGAGAGAGAGAGAGAGAGAGAGAGAGAGAGAGAGAGAGAGAGAGAGAGAGAGAGAGAGATATTCCGGGGGAACGGTGGCTTCTCGCGGAAAAAGGGGTTTTGCTTAATCATAATTTATGAACGTTTTTTCCCATACATAGTCTTAGGACCAATCTTGTTCTATCCATTACCCGGATACGTTACTTCCAGCATGCAGCTTAACAAAATGAAAATGATTTTCATTAGTTAATTTTTTTTACCATTGTTTTAAAATGCTTCTCAAAGTTTTTATATAATTTTATCTGTTATATCCTTGAGAAATTTATCCCGTAGTTTTTTAGTTGACAGAGTATTGACGTTAAAAGGTTTTTATTCCATCTATTCTAAATTAATTTTTTGGTTTTAAATCTTATTTACTGTCTAGAGCTCTATTTGGTTTAAGTCACATGTATTTGCAACCATTGGATAGAGAAAAATGCCCTGCTTTTAATCTTGGCCAATATTTATAAAGTTGGTAGGCAGAGTTCTGAGGTCTTTAAGTTTGTCCATCTTCTAACTCCCCCATCCTACCCCCATGGTGGTCCAAAAAGAATCATATTTTGGAACCTTATTTATTTATTTAAGCGAGATCTGGATTGTTTATGGATAGGAATGAGTGTTTGGATGTTAATTAGGTAGAGGACAACTTCATTTATCACCCTTTCGAAGTATTTAATTTTAGCTTTGAAATTGCCAGAGTTCTGACGTCCCTAAGTTTGTCCCTTGTTCATAGACACCCAGTGGGCAAAAATGTCTAGAAAAGGATTTACCCAAGTACAAAGATTACAATTTAATCTACCATATACCCTAAAAGCATTTTAAAATGCCAGAGCTCTGACTCCCAAATCTTATCCAATTTCTAACCCTTTGGTCTAAAATGAATAATTTTAAAACCTTATTTTTTCTCAAGATTAGGTTGATGTAATCCTAAGTACTTGGTACCATTAAATAGAGGTCAATTTCATCTATCATATCCGTAAAGCGTTTCACCCGTATCTGGTAAAATGAAAGAGTTCTGGCGTTTCGAAAATATTTTGCCTGATCCGAGTATTTCTGTTACAGTCCAACTTGTTT
This sequence comes from Phalangium opilio, assembly GCF_054372755.1. Classification (NCBI taxonomy): domain Eukaryota; kingdom Metazoa; phylum Arthropoda; class Arachnida; order Opiliones; family Phalangiidae; genus Phalangium; species Phalangium opilio. The sequence continues at coordinate 268,344 of NW_028324170.1, forward strand.
CTTTAGACATTCCCTCGTGTACCCTCGAAATTTAATCCTGAGCTATTTCATCCATCGCGCGCGCGGTGCCCATACGTATGGGCCCAAGCATACGGAGGAGTCCTGGAGTTGGCCAAAATAAATAATAATGCCTTTCCATACCTATAACCCGCTCTCCACTCGAAGTTTGCTCCCATCAGAGCTCTTAACTCGTACCCTTTCAATATGTATCGTTTATCCTTTCGTAATATTGCAATCTCAGCCTGAATTTGACTTTTGAACGTTCTTCGGGAAAAAGGAATTGATAGTAATATATTCCTGGGTTTTTCTCGGGTGGCTAGACTAAATTCATGGACAATATATCTTCTTGAAAGGAACGGAAATTCAATTTGTTATTATTTAGGAAGAAATAAGAGATATTCTTATTTCTTAGCGTTTAGTTTCACTGAAATGAAGTTCGAAATATCCACACGGTGTTCCAATAACGGTTTTAGAAGTTCTATTGACGATTTTGAGTCAAAAATGTAATTTCTATTACCTTTTGAACTAATGGCCACCGTTGTTGTTTTTAGTAGATTGTTTTACGGATGGCCCCCTAAAATTTAAGTAAGAAATTAAAAGCCAATGCTAATTACATTAAGGGTTCATCCATAAAACACTGATGTATAATCATAACTTGTTTACGATTACCCATGGGGAAAAATTTCATAGAACATTGTCGACCTCTTAATAGATTTTCCATAGAACCCACTCGATACTTGAAAACAATTTCTTCAAATTTACCTGTCCGCTTAAGAATGTAAGGTGTCCTTTTAGCACGTCAAGGTTTCTGCTCCGTAGTCACTATTCCATTTATGGTAGGCTATGGTCCGATTCTGTAAAGCGAAATCGAGGAATATTTTGCATTATATTTTCTACAGGAGAAATTTTGTATATCGCGCCATGGGTAATATCTCTCCAACCAACTCTTTTCGTTCTACCCTATATATGCGCCGCCTTAACGTGCAGCGTACCATTGCGCCTCAAGGCAAAATACGTTTCAAGGAAGCTCTATTATATATATATCTATATGTATATGTATAAACCCGAAATCGAAATCTACTCAAGAAGTGGGTGTATAGCTATGGCTATGGTCAAAATTGTGGGTCGGGAATACCCAAGTTCGCTTGTGTACCGACGTTAAAGGGTCAGTTGCTTCTTACGACAATAGAAGATGCAAACGTCCTGAAAATTTTGAAGGGATTGTCAATGGTTTCGTTGTGGTCCCATGAAATAATATATTTTTGGGCCTATTTCAGTATTATTTCATAAAAAATGTATATTTTTGGGCCTATTTGAGTATTATTTCATAAAAAATGTATATTTTTGGGCCTATTTGAGTATTATTTCATAAAAAATGTATATTTTTGGGCCTATTTGAGTATTATTTCATGAAATAAATACATTTTTAGACCTATTTGAGTATTATTTCATGAAATAAATACATTTTTAGACCTATTTGAGTATTATTTCATGAAATAAATACATTTTTAGACCTATTTGAGTATTATTTCATGAAATAAATACATTTTTAGACCTATTTGAGTATAATTTCATAAAAAAATATATTTTTAGACCTATTTGAGAAATATGTCATAAAATATTCGATGTACCTAATTCTTTTTTATTTTATAGGCCTAAATCCATAGTTTTTAATTTAATTTTGTTACATAACAAATAATCTGCGTACCCCTCCGCGTATAGAACTACTTTTCTAGTCCAGTTCCATTAAATTTGCAAATTTGAATATTTACTTTCGCCTTTATTTTTTATCTATTTTATTAATAATAAAAGTTATTCCGTATTTTGTCTCTCGCGAAAAATAATTTCATCCTTTATGTACACGGGTGTATTGCGGTCGAACATTTCTACAGGGGGCCATAGGATTAACATGGGCTTGTTTCAGCCTTAAAGTTGGCTTCACTTAAAAAAAATTATTTTATATATTATAAAACGTTCCGAAATCAGTATAGAAATTTAAACGATCCCTCGATATATAACTCTTTGTCATCTTTATTTGCTAAAGGTATTTTCTTTTCCTTTTCATTTTATCTCAATCGGAATTTGCAATAAAGATCGAAAATACGTCTAGCGATATTGCAAACTCCAACTGAAACAATGTCAACATTCATTCCCTTCCTCGATAGATGTCCTTGTAAATAAAGAAGAAGAAATTTCACTCTTAGAATGGCTCAGACTTCTCATAGAAAACGGGGAGTTTTCATTATAAATTTGAAGCATTCCAAGACTGTAAAAGTTGGGGAAAAACGAAAATGATTTCTTAAAGGTTGCTACGTTCGTCGATTTCTTTTTTATATATATAACGACGCATCCTTTTGGGTTTTTGCGCTTTTTTTTCTTCTTTTTCTTCTTTGGGAGGGGGTCTCTTTTTTTGTTGGGGGTATAGCCGCCACCCTCCGGATGTGTGATGGGGGAAGTAGAAGAGCGTCCCCCCTGGTTTCCCGAAGTTAATTTCGACCTCATTGCATTCATGCATTCTAGATGAGAGAACGACCAGCTCCACCATTGGCCATAATTCCATTTTTAGCTTCGCCACAATGTAAAACTCATGTACTTAACTTAGCTGATGCTGTAGTAGGATGTACGTTCGTTCTTCGTTTTTGAAATTGGGTATCGAAGCTGAACTTCTGAAGCGCGGCTAACAATGTATTATCGCGTAAGTTGTGTTCATTGTTTATCAGTTTTTGAAAATATGATTTAGTTTGACTAATCTTGTACTCTTTGTTCCAATTTTGAAGCAGAAACGTCTAGTTACTTGTTATTTTCACCATTGTTAAATATTTTGTGGGGTAACCTTTGACCTCAAATATATCAGGCTACAGAGGGAAATATTCTTAAAATCGGGCTAGCTTAGTTGCGAAACAACGTTTTTAATTTAAAAAAATAATTATTATTGAAATAGGCCACGTTATCGCTAACAAAGGGCATCATTACAAACCCTGACCACAAAATTTACAATGCCCCATCAGTTATAAAAATGCTACGAATAGATAACGATAAGATAATAGTAAAACCGATGATTATATCTTGATTTGTCAGCTTGTTTCCGTCTCTAGATGCGATTCTTAATGCTAAAAATGGCATACTGGCAAGAAGCGTCTAAGCATTCAACTAGAGCTTATTTGAGGAGGGATTGAATCTAGCTGGTTACACTTTTTTTTAGGGAGCCATAAAGCCGTATAACCTTGGAGTAGCCCGCGGGTATCCCGCTCGATTAAATAAGGCGGGAAGAAAGTCCAAGGCTTTCGATGATTTTTTGGCGGGAAAATGGATGATATATTCTGGGGTGTCGCCAAGCTGTCGAAAATGACACTAGAAAAAGGGTCTTAAAGGTCGTATAGTGGTGGTCAGCGCAATCTGAACTTTGAACCCTCCTGTATAATCGTGAAGCTGGGTAAGACTGTAATCTTAGATTCCCTTTTAAATATTTACGTATATAGGGAAATGACTGAGGGCTGTGGCTTAAGAGTTACTTTCCCTCAAAATGGCGGAAAACTTTACAGAGTGGACAACGACAATTCGGTTAATGCGGAGATTAGACTTTGGTGTTATCTTAGATTCCCTTTTAGGCCTAAATGTTTACATATAGGGCAAAGGGTTGCCGCTTAAAAATTACCCCTTCCCCTTTCCCTCAAAATGGCGTATAAATTTATAACTCCCGATTGGTTAAATGAAGGTTTTACGTTTAGTAGGTGAATTTTTTTTCACTCTATTGATCCTTGCAACAAAGTTTTGCGCAATCATTTTATCCATGAAAACTTTGAAGTTGTTTTATAAACGTTACTGTAATGTATACCGTATATCTCCGAATGCCGTTACACTCTTAGAAAGCGTGAATATATACAGAATTAGTCTTGTTAATGCCGGAGGAAATTGACACCAATTTAAGAGTGTCCTACGATACTACCATATCAGAAAAATATATATATATTTCTAAAAGTTGAATCGAATTTCTTAGACCATACTTCGATTCTGTAACTTTTTACCCAAGTACAGGGTGTTTGTTTCGAGTTAGTCGTCATTTTGGTAACGATGTAGCTCATCTAAGATACCTACAATCCGAATAGACCTTAATAAAGAAATTCCTGTTTCTAAGCAAAGTATATCACACCCTGTACGTGTACTATTTTCAGCTAAATTTTGTCTCTTTGGGAAAAGTCACTTTAGTATATGGCTTTTGATAAGGGGTCGGGAAAAGACACCCCGAGGGACATAAGACTTGGCCCCTTTAACAGTCTAGAGAGCTAGCTACATGGGCTTTGATAAAAAAAGAATTTGAAGTTACTACTTCAAAAATTAATTCCACAGTTTTCCAGCCAGCCAGCACTCAATATCGAGAGGGGGGGTCAGTGGCGCGAAGGATTGGTCTGTCCACTCGCAATATACGTCGAGGAGATCGTTGGAAGTAATATATGCGCAGTCAGACGCGAGGAAGCTAGTTACTGGACTCGTTAAGTTATAGACCTAAAAATTCCTTCTCCATCCCGAATTAATCAGCTTAACTCAAGACCACTACCAAAGGTTAAGAGACACTCCTATTAGTTGGCGGCGGCGAAGCTATCATAGGTTTATTATAAGCCCATCGATAAGTCTACACCCTGTTCGTAAAGCAATTGGAAAATTCCCATATAGGGTGCTCCAAAAATGGAGGGTGGTAGGACCTTAGTACGGTGGGTTCTATGAATCATTTTGAGTCGAAAATGTTAAATTCGATGACATTTTGTAATAAATAACAACCGAGTTTTAATTGGAGAGTTTGACGGATGACTGTTAAATTAAATTAACATTGTCTTTCAGTTTCATACCCAAAGTCTACAGGTTGGTAGGCCCTTGTAGATATTATTTGACACCCTTCTGTAATGTTAATTTAAGGGGTTGTCTTTGAGTTTCTTGCTTTAGTTTAAAGGGTTATCCATAAAATACTTCAATAATAACTTTTATTTGAATGTTAATAACAATAAGGCTACTTTTAGCAACAACAAATAGAAATAAACGAAAGTGTGGCAGTAAGGAATAAGAATGAGTTAAGACTTAGTTGGAGTACGTCGTAAACCATACTGGAAATACACTAAAATCAGAGGCTTTCATTAACCTCCCCCCTCCAAGTTATTTTTATTTACTTTTGCTCTGTAAGGTTTACCAATTAGAGATCTTCGCAGGAAAAATGTTGTCAGTCCAGTAAAGCCTTATGTTAGACTTATGCTTGAACCTATAGTTACTGTATGTAGGCTTACGGTACAGTTACCCGAGCTTTATTCGATGGAAAAGGTCTATCGAAATCCAGCCCATATAATCGAGACCCTTTTAAAACTCTTAGGTGATGGGGTGGGGGGGGGGGTGCTTTTGGGTTTGACGATATTTGCAGGGAAGGCAGCTATTAACCCCGTCTCTTCTCTCTTCTACTTTTCCCTTCTTTTAGTTTAATCCATTGCCATTGAAGTCACCTGATTTATATGCTAATGAGGTTCGAGAGAGTGAAATCGAGTCCCTTACCCTTACTCCCCCTCTTACCCCTCAAAATGGAGGGACAAAGTATATAGGGATGATGCCTTGTCAGTGAAGCAGCCTGCCTCGAAGTTAAGCCTTGTCCAGGCGGGAACTAGCTAGCTATAGCCAGGAACCTAGGGACCATCAAGGGGTACGGTGGAAGAATTTCAAATTAAAGATGAAAGATCGCGAAAGCCAGATCATTCTGTGTTTGGCTGTGTAGATATCTACCTTCCTAACAACTTGACAGATTCTAAAATGACGCGTTCACGCGGTATTCTGGTATATACTTCGGTACGCCTTTAATTGATTCTGACGGACAAGGCTTATAGATGTGTGTATGGTCGTTTGTTTCTCACATCGTGTTTAGTTGGGTATATACTAACTTTCCTCTTTATCTCTCTCTATTGAAAATTTTGCGAAAGTGTTAAGGAATCGTCCATGCTTAAATTTATTTCGAATATTTAAATAAAATCAATTCTATATACGACTATATCAAGTTAAGCTAGTAGTTCATAGATATTGAAAGTATGTATCTTAATTAGTCGTTAAGCCTTGTTTAAATTTTTTTTTTTTTTTTTTTTTTTTTTGATATGTCACGGACTTCAGGTTGTAACAAGAAGTGATATCTAGTTTATTAGGGAGAAAGTATAAATTCGCCACATTTATAATCCAGCTTTATCTCCAGGACATACGTAGGTCCGGAGTTAATCCCCGCCGCCTCTAAATTACAACCAGCCAGCATCTCATTGGTTCTTGAAAACTGTGCACGTCAGCGCGACGCGAATGACGAAAATTGCGTATTTTCCGAATGAGGAGAGAGGCAGTGAAATAGCCCGGCCTCCTTTTACGTCCCCCCTTGTATTTTGAAAGAGGGACCAGGACTATGGCGCGCGAATACTTAGGCATCTTAAAACTGTTTCCTAGTAAACTAGATATCACTTCTTGGTTGTAAGAAAGATCAACTTTAGAATGTTTATACTGCATGTTCCAAAAATGGTTGTAGGACCGAAATGGTTTGCTTCTATTGGCGAATTTGAGTCGAAAATGTTAAAAACTTTCGTGATATTTTGACCTAAGGGTCACCGTTTACAACTTAGGGATAGAGTCAGTGTTTTACGGATGACCCCTTAATTAATTAATTTAATTAAGAAACTGAAAGACCGTACAACACTCCAGTCATAACTTGTGTTCCCTTAGGGTAAAAATGTCATAGAAATTACATTTTTGACTCAAAATTGATTTCCCCATAGAACCATCCCACTGTACTTCGGTTATTATATCTGATATATGCACCCTTTATATATTGCATATTTATGGTTTATTTTCATATCTATGAAATTGTTCGGTTATTTAGGGATGGGTTGAAACTAAAAGCGTATATCTCAAAGTTAGTTATCTCGTAACACGGGAGGTTTAGATAATTCAAGTTGATTTAACCATGGACTTTATAGCACCCTATAGGGGACTGGAAAACATGGGTGCTTATTTCTTAATTTTTCGATACAAAAATATCGTAATGGTATGCATATGCACTAGTAAGGAAATTAAAATTAGCATTCTAAAGTTATCACCACTGTATTGTTTTTCCTGGTATATCAAGGTCACTCTAAATCCCTGTTTGAAGAGCACGCTAGGAGGCGAAGCAAATGTTATTTAATTGGCCCCAAGCTCACTGTGACTCCTGTAAAATTACTTCCCGTCCCTTTTGGAACGACTACAAAGTCCATGATTTTAGCGTATTTTATCCCGTCTTGAAGGACTCGGAGAGGGTTTGATCGAATGTAATTAATATGTTGATACAGTTTTGTATAATTTACCTATTTTACGGTGATAGTGTTACACGAATTAACATACATTTATAATCCCGAAATAGCAGATTGACTTAGATATTCGAAAGTAGTTCTAAAGGAAGTGTTTCGCGGCCATGTCGATGTGGTTGAATGAAAGGGGAGGGGCTTAACGTCAACTTATTTATTATTACGTAAAAAACTAAATGCGTAATTAAATATTGTATTACTTGAAGATCCAAGAACGTACATGAATAGCTAGCTAGCTAGCTAGACCTTTTAGGTTTCATAATTTTAATACTGGATCGTTAAACCTTGCCAATATGGCGGCAGTGCATGAGGAAACCAACGGGGATTAGTCGTATTACAGGTCAATAGACTCTTTCAAAAAAGATGAAGGCACAGAATCGTCTGCTTCATTTAGGGATTGGGGCTTCAACGTTACCAGTCCACCAAAGTATATAGTCCGATATAGTCCTTTTGTTTGAAACCATATCTAACTTCTTTATATGTTCCACATACCATCTGTAAACAAGACTACGCCAGACATTTGAAAAGTGTCTATTCTATCTTTGATCGTTCCGAGATCTTATTTCTTGACGCGTTAGACTTTATTATATCCTTAAAATTTGTAACTATGGTAATGAATAATTCAGTTTAATTTTCGAGCTTCGGTAAACAGTTGAAACATTTAAAGCCCATGCCATGCTTAGTTAGTTGTAAGGGTTCTTTATTATTCTTTTTTTTTTTTTTGCTATTACCTCTTAACGTATTAGTTTTGCTAAGCGGCTAAGCGCTAGCCCTATCCTTTCTAGGGATTGCCACGGAATTAATGGAGCGAATAGAGAAGAGAGAGTTACCCCACTGCACCGTTTTACACCCACTCCCTACCCGTGCCCCAACACCCAGGCTTTTTCGGTTTTACCACAAGTTAATAATTAAACTCTAAGGGACTAACTTCCTCTGAATGTTAACTATTATATAATTAGAGGTAAAGCGACATGTTAAGTTCTCCTCTGTACATTTCTACATCACTCAGCCATGGGAAGAGTTCATTAGCTTCGTTCACAAGGGTTTTAAAGCGACATCTGGCGGGGAAACACGTACCCAACGCGACGCTCCAAAACGCCCTTGCGTAGTAAGCTTTAGAAATTATATAATATCCGTTCTTTGACGAACTTGATAGGGTATCTACGCAAGTCCTAGAAGTCGACCTCACCTAACGCTAACCTAAACTAACTTAACACATCATCAATACTAAGCGGGATCAGGTTGTCGTCTCTTATAAATTCAACTTCGTAACTATCAAAACTAGAGAACAGAAGGAACTAGTCCCTTATAATTGTATTATTACCTTGCGCTTTTACCTTTTAATAGAATCGATCACTCGAAAGCTATCCCATTAAGCTTGTTTTATTTATAAATTTTCCCGCCACTTTTAAGTTATTTTTAGGAGTTCCTTTAGTACTAGCTGGCCTCGTTAAATAATGTAATTGATTTTTTAGAAATGCACCTGTACCCCGGGTCTGTTTTGTGCCACCCATAAACCTTGAAATCAACAACCCTTAAAATCTGTTATACATCGGGTGGGTGTTAAAATAACCGTACTGTACATGGATTGAATGTAAAAAAAATGCGGACAAGAACATTTTGTACCTAATTTTTCTATCCCCCTTGGTTTTTATCTAAGGTGCCTGAGGGCTTCGAGGCCCTGAAATCTTCTTCTTTTTTAGGCCCTCCGGTATTCTGGTCTTTGTATGTTCGGAGCATAACGGGACAGCTAGTATGGTTTTGTTATTCAAGGCTCTCTTCCTAACTGACCGTTAAGAAAGCAATCTGGGTATCGGCCATCGTTCTTTACTTGCCTGTAACCCTTTCCTCCTCCCCCCCCACCAACGTTGCCAACGTTCGTGTACTCAGATAAAAGCACCCCCCCCTCATCGGTTGAGGCTAAGTGTAAATGTTAGTTATTACGCGAAGTGTCTTGATCAGTAGATGGCATTGTGTATCTCGATCAGTAGATGGCATTGTGTATCTCGATCAGTAGACGGCATTGTGTATCTCGATCAGTAGATGGCATTGTTTATCCCGATCAGTAGATGGCATTGTTTATCCCGATCAGTAGATGGCATTGTTTATCCCGATCAGTAGATGGCATTGTGTATCTCGATCAGTAGATGGCATTGTGTATCTTGATAAGCAGACGACATCGTGTGTCACGATTAATAGATGACAATATTAGAAAATCTGACGTGCCGTTGTCATTTGTCAATAAGGAATAATTATTTCTTTATAATTACAGTGTGTCCAAAGTCTCCTTATAAGTAAGCGTGTAATAATAATCGGAACTTCTTAACCTAAATTGTTTCTATCACTAGATTGTTTCTGTATTTCGTGCATTCTAAGATAAAGCAAAATATAAGGAGTACCGGTATACTGTAACAAGTCTGTAACCCCTACGTACGCATCACCTTTCTTTTGTTACGCAACGTTGCATCGTGTTGTAGTTCTCTTTTTCTCTACACGCGTGGTGTTGCCAGGCGAGAAGAAATCTTTTCGAAAGGTTAAGAAAGGCAAAAAACCAAATGCTTCAAAATTCGGTGTTTGAAATGTTTTCAGTTTTCAGTTGAGATAGATAAAAGGAAACTTTTGTTTTGAGGGGTTTTTCTAAGGTTTAATCTTAACCTCTCTATGATGATGTGGAAACGAAGAGGGGGGGGGGGGGCTACGCGCTCGAACTATCGGGGTTTCGGCCCCAGATCCCGGGCGCCGTTCCGTTTGATGATGGCCGCTAGGGCTACTTTTATCGACCCCCTCTCCCCCAACCCCGTTTAAATAGAAACTATACGGCTTGTTGTAGTATATAGCGCATCCAGAACCGAGTAGTTATTACCAGAGTCAGTCCATAACTTAAAGTCGCCATTGTATCTATATTTGATGGGTAAAAGGGTAAAAATATTTATACTAAACGTCAGGCTTTACACTTTGTAAAGTTCAACCCCATTTTGATAGCCTCCTCTCTGAAGTTCACCACCATTTTCGTGGGAAAGGGTGGAGCCACCACCCCATTTTGATATAAACTCATTTTCCTACTACTAGCCTTACACTTTAGAAAGTTCACCACCATTTTCCTGGGAAAGGGTGGAGCCACCTTAAGCCACACCCCTTTAGTACCTTCTGATGGGAATATTGTCATGACGTCACATCATTTAATCTCTTACCTAGGTTCTGGTGACCGTATTGGAAGTGGTCAGTTTTAGAATTTGTATTGACGTCAGGTCACATCATGGTTCCTCTATCCCGGGTGACCTCCGTATTTGCAATTGATGAAACACTACCTTGAAAACGTGTCAACATCTGAAGAATGCATTAGAAAAAAACTAGTGAAGTCTGTACAGAATTTATAATATTAACTCGAAGTTCAAACAGGTCATGAACTTGAACTTCGGTTCGAACAATCTTGTGAAAGTTTCAAGCCCGGAGTTCGTTTGGTTTTTAACTGTACTTTCAAAAATGAACGAAATTTAAAATTCGGCGTGATCACTTAGGGATGATAAGAAAATTAGTGAACATTTCTTGAACTTGAACTTTGCTTCTACGAATGCTCGGGAATGTTTCAAGCTCCGGAGTTCATGTACTCCTTCCGTTTGGGTCGAATTGAACGTATACGTCTTCCCCTTTTCCTGGAATAAGCAAGCCACCAGTCTCTTGGAAGCTCACTGCAATGGGGCAGCACCGTCGTTTTCTCTCCCTCTCTCTCTTTCTCTCTTTCTCTCTCTCTCTCTCTCTGCAGTGGAGAAAGGTCTCTGGAAAGAGTGGCTAGCTCGGAGACGGCAGGCGGCGTATGATCTAGGCTAGAGAGTAAAGAGGCGCTACGAACGCGCCGGCCATACAAGCGCAAAAAACTCTTGCACATACATCGTCAAGATCGACTCGAGTCCCAAAATCTTCCGAGCTGTTTCGTCGTGAATCCAGTAGAGGCTAGCTTACAAGGTTCGTCGGCGCCCGACCTACTCGCTTCCGCACCCAAAAAAAAGAGAAAACCCTTTAACTTTTTTGGAAATATTGGTGCTGTACCAGTTGGGTCGGTTATATCACCATCCATGTCGCGCCTTCTTCGTTAAAATTTCATCGGACAAATGTCTAGGACGAAATACGGATACCTTTCTGGATCTTTTACCATTGCATTACGGATAAGTAAGCGTTTGATATTTCGGATGATAGTTTCGAGTACTAGGCACCACCACCACATGTTGGTATCACGTCGAGGAATCGTACCGGGCTCCTAAGAGAGACAACTCGTGTTTGTGGTATATTCAAGAAATCCACGAAATTTTGGTGTAAACGGCTGGATTTTAAACCATTTTGGAAACCTCATTCGCGGATAAGCGAATATTGAAACCAATTTGAACAGCAACGCTTAAGGTTTCAAAAGCAGAAGAATCTTTGGATTGTCGCCTTACTCGTTCAAAAAGCCGGCCGGCTGTGTGTACCTGAGGTCACCGGTTATATTACCTACAGAAGCGGCGAGCTGGCGTAGCGTTTAACGATTTTTATAACTCGACGTAAAAACGTTCCGCTTCTGTTTGGATAAAAAGGAAACGTTTCATCGCGTACAAGAGAGATAATATTTTTAGGTGGTTATCATCGGCTCCGTCTTTGGACGGCCTAATTTAAGTTTTTTGAGAGGAACAAAAACGTTTGTCGTGTGACACTGAGTGAGAGCTGGATTTTGTTGTTTCGTACACGTTGACGTCGGTTGACCCACGGAACGGCACGGTCCTCATCTCGACACGCTCCAGCCACGAATTTTGGGGCTCGGAGTTATGTGGGTGAAGGATTTTTTAGCAGATCGCTGACACATGCTCTGTTTTTGGCTCGCACTTCTTATCATCCTTCGGTGGACTGTACCAAGTGAGTTCGTACAACAACACTTACTATTCTTTATACTCCTGTACCATGGATAAGTCATAATTTATTTTGAAAATATTTTTTTTCTTTTATATTATCGTTTTATAATTTATTAATTTAACGCGGTTCTAATTAATTTAGATAAATTCTGAAAATATTTACTGTTAAAGAACAGTCTAGAGCATGTTCCTACTAAATTTCAAAAGAATCCCTTTATTAATAGCCGAGAAAAACGGTGCCAAAGAATTTTAGACATAAATACCCAAAAACAAAACCAAATTAATTGGCATAATTACTTCATAAATCAATTTACGCCTGTTCTAATTAACTTAGATAAATTTTGAAAACATCCACGGCTAAAGTGCAATTCAGAGCACGTTCCTTCTAAAATGCAAACTAATCGCATAGTTAATTGCCGAGAAAAACGGCCCCAAACATTTAAGTCGAATACCGAATAACCATCGAAAAAAACAAAACAAATATTTTTGACTTCAACTTGCTTATAGGCCTATAGTTTTTAACCTAAAAATTTAGGCTTTGATAAGAAAGAATCGCAACCCACTCGACGGTGATTCAAAGCTGCAAAAAAGGCCTTAATATATATCAGAAAAAGGCCTTAGCGTATAAGAGTTTATATATATTTTTTGGAGGGCATGCAGTGGGTCCACATTCCATGGGCCGAATAAATATCTACAAATAGGGGAAAAAGAAAGACGGAGAGAGAGAGAGAGATGCGGGAAGATGGGGGAAAAACTATTAAGGATTATAAGAGACGGGGAGCATGCAGAAAATTCCCATATAAGGAGTTTCTCCTGTCCTCCTTTTCATCACCCTCCGCTCCTTTTCGTCCTTCAAACGTAGATTCGATTTGTTTTCTAGAGAGGATCTCTCTCTCTAGTCAGTGAAGATGGGGCACGAGCCTCGTTTGCCCCATTTTGCTTATCTACCTACGTATATATATAAATACAAAAAAGATACAGTCTGCAACAATATTTTCATGAGAGCGATCGTGTACGCCAATATTTGCAAACTTATTTATTACAAAAATAAATATATACTTTGTAGAAATTTGTTTTCTCTGACAATCGAGATACTTATGGTATGCAGACTTATAAAGACGCTAGAATAATGTGTAATTAGAAATAAGCAATTGATACTACCTGTAATTGTTAACTTTCTTATCTAATGAGTATTTATAGATGATTCAAAATTAACAATGACGCTAGAAAGTTATACAATATTATTTGGAAAGAGAACAAACATATTGTTAATTGTTGTATTATTTTCTATTACTATAAATTAATTAGTTGGCAAGAAACATAGTCTAGAACCAAAAATTACTCATTAGCTGTTAATTGATAAATACGAGTCAAATTAGCGCGTTGGTCTTAATTGCCTATTCTCTAATTAAGCAATATGAAAATTTCCCCCGTATCTTCCGCAGCAAGACGTTTTGCAATTTTCGCGACAAAACGATTCTACTTAATTAACAGATTTGACTTAAAGATTGAAGTAGAATTATCCTACTATAACATAGTAGTTTTCCTCCTACACCCCTTAAACTTGATGATGATCAGTATAAAAGAAAATAGAAGAAAAAAATTCCCTTTCTTATACCATAATCCTGTAGAGGTTGTAGATGATATTGCAAGGTATACCACACCATACCATACCACTAAAAGTATCTGGCAATCGTAAAGGGGGGGGGAGGTGGCTTTCTATTGGCGCAAACCAGGGGTGAACCATACACCGAACTGTATAGGGGGGGGGGTAAAAAACGAAACGGGAGTTTGTTAATCGCATTAAGCCTTTTTTCTTCTTGGTCTTCTTGGTTCTCATATATTTTTTTGTATCTATCTCCAGATATACGTTTTTCCTTCTCGGTGAGTCTAGAAAGCACGTACAAGCGTTATCCCATGGCCCCTACGAACTATCAAAGTTATTTCTCTGATGCATTTTACCCCCCACCCCAACACCCTTATCCCCTCTCTTAAAACTGGCCAAGGCTTAACTACTATAGCTAACCCTAAATGTAACTCGCTCGTATACTCGGTATGGTATAGAGAAGAGAGAGAAAGAAAAAAACAAAGTTGGGTTTGGGGGTTACTTGGTTGGGTTGCGGCACCAAGTAAATAATGGTCGACAGTGATGTTATACTGCGCGTGGCCACCACGGTGAACATTTTGACTATAATATCACGTATTGTTCGTTTTATTTTCTTTCTTTTTTTGTACGTGTAACAAACGGGGCGTTAATGGTTATAACTTTAGTTAAAATACAGTTTGCGGGGTGGGTCGGGGAGTCTGTGGGTTTTTTAAACCCATAGCTGAGTTGACTTGGTGTGATTGTGATTGTTGTATTCTTTTTTCTTTGGAGGGGGGGGGGAGGTTGTTAGTGTAATTAAGTTTTACTCGTGATTGGGTATGGAGTTCTGGGACTGGACAACACCTAGTCCTTGTTTTATTTTTGTGAGATTACAGCGCCATTTCCCAGGCCATAGTGCTAATAAAATTAACTAATAACCTTTCTTTGAACCACGCACGCCTCTCCATGGTCACGTGTCTCTGACGTATTTCAAATAATATTTACCTCCACCACAGACGATGCCTTCTTTACCTTGTTTTCGAAACAAGTTGGGAAACCAAAATAAACCTCTCCGAGCCGAGACGAATTTACTTTCCAAACACAGGTCCGCAAGCCAATGAGGCAAACCGGAAATACATAGTTCTAATCGGCGAGATATTGACATGATCATTTAGTTTAAAGCGTTTTAATAATTTCCTGCGTATCCACAATTATTCTAATGAGGACCTAATATCTATCACTTAAATGTGTATTTAACTTTCGGCTCAATCTGAACCGTTAAGACCTCCTATAAGAGGACATGAAACAAGGTCAATTATGGTTAAGATCTAGGTTATCTTATCTCATAGACCCAGTCGTTTCAACACGTATGGAGAGATGAAGTATTAACATCCTTATTATTTAATGAAGCTAAAAGTTACGTTTACACTATATATAAATGTAGTAAAGATGAATTAAAAAGTAAACACCAAATTTTAAATGTTAATATCAAAAGATGTTCTTGGAATATTGAGATGAAACAGAGCTTTATAGCTACACAACTACTAAAAGAATCGTAATGCCGAAAAATATTTAAGTATTTCCATTTAATATTCTGCAAAAAGAAAATGTTATCGTTTTGTAAGAGATCTTTTCACCCTACTCGCTTTATATTAACTTTGATATGCGTGTACTGTTTCGATTCAGATGCAATCTTCATTACTCGTTCTATATTAACTCTCACTTGTGTCAGTACATAGAAATAAGTTTATCTTAAATAATTAATTAAATATAAATGGTATTAATTATTTTAATCGCCAGTAAATAACTTTAAAAATAGTTAAATCGTTTAAAATAAAGTTGTTCCTATTTTCTTTCGAAACGTTGCTAATATTGACGTTTAAAGTGAAGGGTACCCCTCTTGCCCGCTTTCTTCAAATTTTGGGGTATATATACGATTCGTTTCCATTATAATAATAGATAAAAACGCATTCGCGTGAACCGATGGTGGAAGCCCTGCCATTGGGAGGCTAGACGTTTCTCGTAACCCTAGCCGATCGCCGCGTATATCTTGAAACCAATAATAGATAAAAACGCATTCGCGTGAACCGATGGTGGAAGCCCTGCCATTGGGAGGCTAGACGTTTCTCGTAACCCTAGCCGATCGCCGCGTATATCTTGAAACCAAACGGTGACGAAGGAAAAGAAGCCGGAATGGACTGACTGGCGTCCATGTGGAATGGACAAAGACCTAAAGATGGTGGTGCATAGAAGCTGGTGTCAATGTGGAATTGACGAAGAACAGAAGATGGTGGTGCATAGAAGCTGGTGTCAATGTGGAATTGACGAAGAACAGAAGATGGTGGTGCATAGAAGCTGGTGTCAATGTGGAATTGACGAAGAACAGAAGATGGTGGTGCAAAGAAGCTGGTGTCAATGTGGAATTGACGAAGAACAGAAGATGGTGGTGCATAGAAGCTGGTGTCAAGGTGAAATTGACGAAGAACAGAAGATGGTTGTGCTTGGAAGCTAGCAAGTACAGACTAGTGTCCATGTGGAGTGGACGAAAACTAAAGCTGGTGGTGTTGGAACTCAAGTAGAATAGCCAGAGGAGACAAACCCAAATTTCCGTGAACTGTCAATGCAGTCCGGAAATTGGGAACACGTTTGCTCCGATACGCAAACTGCGAACGCGGTCACGTGGGGTCTGACAGACAGACACACAGACAGACAGACACACACACAGACACGACCGGTGTAATACCTCTCCGTGACATACGTCACTCGGAGAGGTAATAAAACTAAGATTTTATCTTTGAACCGAGGGGGTAGGCACTTGAGAACTCAGGTGTACAATATGTCTTGAACTCAATGTACTGTCAAAGCTGAACTGTGAGTTCCTAAGGCTGTGAACTCAATGTACTGTCAAAGCTGAACTGTGAGTTCCTATGGCTTTGAACTCAATGTACTGTCAAAGCTGAACTCTTTTGAACTCAGGTGTACACAGAGATCCAGAGCGTCTACCCCCTCGCTTTGAACCACGCACGCCTCTCCATGATCACGTGTCTCTGACGTATGTCAAATAATTTTTACCCACACCCGGTCCCTTTAAATGAAGACGTGACGGATAATTAAAAGGAATAATCAAACGAAATCCGCGGAACGTATCTGCGTGTTAGCATCGAAAATGAGTTGTAACACTGTTTTTTAAACGTTTGGGTGTAAAATTAATATCATTAGGATTTGCTACGGTAGCCTAAGTATCCCCTAAAGATCTCTCTATAGCACCCCTTTGCCCCCCCCCCTGGTTCTCGACCGCACCCTTTTCAACTTATCCATCCGTTGAAAATGAGCCATGTACCGACTATCACTCCTTCACCTAGATTATCAGAAAAAGGACCATGGAGCTCCAAAAAAACTTCATACTTGAATTAAAATAAATGAATTAAAATGGTTCGGGTGAAAAAGAAAACAACTGAGATATCAAAGGGTTTTTAGGGGTATCACGTGGAAACTGTAAGCTTTATTTAATATTATTAAAAAAATATATAAACGGGATAATGGGTGGAGAAAAGTTATTGTTGTTTTTATTTACAATTCGTTAGAGGTTTACTTATGGGATTGGTAAACAAGTGGGTGTTTACCGTTGTACCGACTACTGTTCTTCAAACATGATGCTTATATGCGTCATTAAATTAAAGATCTGATTAAGAATGGAGTGAAAACGTTGAAGCAGGGATAGATTTAATTTTAAAAGTAGGAATGGACAACGGTTGGTATTTACTTCAGTCCGACTCATAGCCCAGTATAGGGCCCCTCTCTCCAACACGCAACGAAAAGTTTATATTATCTTATTGGCTCACTTAAACTACGTTTTGATGATACCTAATTCCTTTTTACCTCTGTCGCTATGACCCGCTTCTTCTTTCATACCCCTCCGTCCCGTGGAAGGGGGTCCGGGACTTTGACGCGCGTCCACATTACTCTGTTCTCCATTCCTACTTCTAAAATTAAATCCATCCCTGGTTGAAGATATAATGAAATTGAAAATGCCGAGAATATAATGTTAATATGAGACCCTTAACTGTTACTAGTGTTTACTTGAATAGTTAACGTAATTGTATTGTATGACATCAATGGTTATAGTTAACAACTGAAATCGAAAGGCTTTAATTATTGTATACATTGACGTTTGATGTCGGAAAAGGTTAGGAATGTCCCCTAAGTAATTTTTGTCAGCCTCTATTGACACGTCCAATTTGTAGTCAGTCGAATCGGGGAGCTTAACCGTGTTTAACCTTAACGGAAGTTACCTAGCTAATTTCCCGTCAATTTTCCAATGAAATGAAACAGTTCTATGACAGGCATTGCGTGTAAAAATCAAGCCCCGCTGTACATATACGCTCATAACGAAAAAAAAAAAGAAATACCGGATCTATATCGATTATTTTCTCTTTACTTAATACCATAAGTTCATAAGATATGTTCACCATAAGTTTGTTAATCTCTGGTTACAAACTGGAGCTTGTCATGAAGTGACGTAGGTCATAGATTCGATTATTTTCTCTTTACTTAATACCATAAGGTCATAAGATATGTTCCGTAATAAGTTTGTCACTGGTTACAAACTGGAGCTCGTCATGAAGTGAGGGAGGTAGGTCATAGATTCAGGGTAAAGCGACGCCTGGTGAGGCGCTGCTGTCAAAGGCTTAGTACAGACCAAATAGGAATTAAAATGGACTGCAAAATTAACAGCCGAGTGTAGGACTTCAATTCTCGCTTGTCGTTCTCGAACTAGCTCGAGCTGTAAGTCTCTAGCATTACGAAGTATAGGAAGCGTCATACTTATGGAAGGAACATAACTTATAAACTTATGTTAATACGAGATTGGTGCGATGGCTTTTGCCTCTCCGTAACGTTTTGATTACGTATTCGCCGCCCTGAGAAATCAACATCTGCTATTGGCCGGTTTTTATTTGTTTGGTGTTTTTTTTTTATTACTTCTCTATTCTGTACTATTTTAAATGAAGCCGTAATTTTCTTAAGCCACTTATTATCTCCCAGAACAAATTATCTTCTTCTAGACCTATACGAATATTGAGTTATGAATCAATAAGTTATGCAAAGTAATGTTTTACCTGCAGAAATATGCTTTATTTATTTCTTTCATCTATGTTAGCCTAGGCCTTGTTCGTATTTAGAACTTAATTTTTAATAATTATTTCCTATCGCATTCTCAGATCTATAAAGTTACATTTTTTGGTATTTTAGAGAAACAAAAAAGTAGTATTAAATAATAAGGTAGATAAATCCCTGATTGGTCGAACCTCTAACCCCTTACCTCTGAGAAATCAACCAATCCCGTAAGGGTAAGTGGTTCTAGCTAGCAGACGCCACTAAAGCAATGGCGGATGGCGCAGTAGTCCTTGATTATTTTTAAGACTAATTAAATGTACTAATTATTTTGGTAATAAGAGATGATTTTTTTTTATATTTTTCCTTTTATATTCAGAAAAAGAAAGTTATGTTGCCTAAAATTTTCCTTTCACCATTGCCTAGATCATTTCCTTTTATTATTAAATTTTTTATTTGTCTTTGCAACAAAACTGAGAGCGTCTTTCGTAATATATAATTTAAAATTTAAATTTCAAAATCGGCTTAAAATATATATTTTTTTCAAATATGATTTCAACGTTTCCAATATGCCTATAGCGTTCGATAATACCGCCATATTAAAAGTACAAGTACAAGTAGGAGTAGTTGAAAAGTTAAATACAAAATCCATGTTATAAATTGCTTAAAGCTTTTAAAGCAATGGGCATTTTCAAAAGCCGAATTTGGTACGTAAGTCTATTCGGTTGTTGGGTTGGTTTCGCTTTATAGAGAGAAAGCTTCGTTCCATATGTTGTTATTGAATGGCTATCGAAGTAGCAAACAAAACAACACAATATTACACTCCCCTTTATCGTAATATTAATGGACTATTTCTATTGAATGCCTCGAATGCTTTATATTGTACCTTTTGTTGTACATGCTCTGTGTTTTGATATATTTTTCTAATGAAATATGTTTTGGAGGGACGGTTATGTTTTCCTAAATTATTATAGCGATACACAGACGTACAAAGTGGGCGTGCGTACAGGGAGTTCACCTTTCTGGTTCATACAAAATGAGAAAAAAAAACCAAAAACATAGCTATATAGGGTCTGTGAAACGTTGACTTGTTTATTCTATATTTGGTTTTGTCCTTTGTGGCTTATTAAAGGGAACCTGAAGCATACCAACAAGTTGATTTCTTTATATGGTTAGCGTTAATAAAATCAAGAACATATTTAGGATACCGTAAGAAAGACAAAACAAGGTAATTCTAACGCCATAGAGTTGTATTTTTCAGAATATGAAGGAGGAGCTTTTTCTTCTTTTGTTTACTGTACTGGCGCCCTCTATTGGCTACTTTAATTTTTAAATATTCCATAAGTATTTCAACCTTTGACCTTGTAAGTTCAAGATGGCGCAAGAAACATATTCAGGATACGTGGATACCTTAAGAATGTTAAAATAATGTAATTCAAACGCCTTGGAATTAGGTTTTTTAACAAATGAGAGAGGAACTTATTTTGGAAATTTCTTGGCGACATCTATTGGTTATCTGTATTTTTAATTATTCCATATATATTTCAATCTTTGATAACCTTTAGTAGGAGCTTATAATACAACCGATTTTAAGGCGCTACCGTGAACGGATTGGGTAACAATTTCAACAAAAGTCATAGGCCAACGTTCTTATGGTATCCTGAATATGTTCTCTTTAAAGCACCTTTTGACACTTTCCAGGATTTTTAATCTGTTTTTCAAAATTGGCGATGCCTTTAAGATCTGACCCCTTTTAGTCTGTATTTTCCTTCACCGAGTAATAATACATTATTTAAATGAGTAGGGGTTATTTTAAAGTTTATTTTTAATCGCATTAATTTTTCAAATTGAATAATGGATTGAAAATCGGGTACTCATTTTTAATGCATATTTCCGTATTCTGAGAGAAAACATTAATTTTACTAAGTAATAATTTTTGTATTTAATCTCTTGATGTGTTACTTTTAATTCCCGTTAGTGTTTCTAAGTTGTAATTATATATAATTTTCAGTCAAGTTTTCTTTATATTTATTTATTCAATAGAGTTTGACTTACGTTTCTGATTTTGTTATGGGAGTTTCCTTTTCGTATACAACTAAATGATTATCCAAAACAACGTAAGGTAGACGGTACGTTGTACGTACCCGTCCCACAATGCATTTCAAATAATAGTAATAATAATCTAAGCCTTTTGCTAAAAACCCATTTACCTAATTGCGTGTCATTGTCATTGGATTTACGTTGAAATATTATGATATATGTTATTTTATTTTTCTACCAAAGCAATATCATTTTTGGACTTTGCTTATACTGAGGGGAAGATCACTTATTCTAAGGGCGAGTTAGATATAAATTGAATCGTGGTTAAATAAGGATAATCATTATTTTAACTTTTAATCGAGGTAGCACCGTAGCGATATAGTTATCAATATTCGATCCAGACACGATTTATTCGATCCAGACTCGATTTATTCAATCTGAACACGATTTATTTGATCTGTACACGATTTATTTGATCTGTACACGATTTATTTGATCTGTACACGATTTATTTGATCTGTACACGATTTATTTGATCTGTACACGATTCATTTGATCTGAACACGATTTATTCAATCTGAACACGATTTATTCAATCTGAACACGATTTATTCGATCTGAACACGATTTATTTAATCTGAACACGATTTATTTAATCTGAACACGATTTATTCAATCTGAACACGATTTATTTAATCTGAACACGATTTATTCAATCTGAACACGATTTATTCAATCCGAACACGATTTATTCGATCTGAACACGATTTATTCGATCTGAACACGATTTATCTAAACTGAACACGATTTATTTAATCTGAACACGATTTATTCAATCTGAACACGATTTATTCGATCTGAACACGATTTATTTAATCTGAACACGATTTATTTAATCTGAACACGATTTATTTAATCTGAACACGATTTATTTAATCTGAACACGATTTATTTAATCTGAACACGATTTATTTAATCTGAACACGATTTATTCAATCTGAACACGATTTATTCAATCTGAACACGATTTATTCAATCTGAACACGATTTATTCAATCTGAACACGATCTATTCAAATCTAAAAACTATTTATTCAAATCTAAACACGAATTTTTTCAATCTGAACACGATTTATACAATCTGAACGCCGTTTTAATAAACCAATCTTAATATTCTGAACTGAATTTGAACATTCTAGGCAATCTAAACAAGATTAAAATCGGATGATTAATCAGTTGAGGGATGCGTCGTTAAACAAGAAAGTGATCTGCCCCTCGGGTAACTTAAAATCACTGGCGAACTGGAGCGTGTAGCGATAGCATTACCGTTAGGCTTAGCTACAGAGCCGAGGCTTAAGAGAATGACGTTTTAAAATGATTAAAAATTATTTCATTACACTGCAAAACTTTATTACTCCAGAAGACGGCTTTTTTTTTCTTTTTCTTTTCCTAGCTCTCTTTTTTTATTTTTAAATTTCGTATAAAAACTAAAAATTCATTATTTAAAGAAAGGAGTTTTTCGTTTCAAAAACATCTGGTATTAATAGCTAGGGTTTAGACTTGTCAACCAGCTTAAATTAGTGCTATAAACTTAAGTTGATTTTGAGGCGCTTTTTAACTCCATTTTACGGCGTATAACTAAAACATAGAAGAAATAGTTTTAATATTTAAAGTTCATAATCGATTTTAACTTTGTCTGTGGTCGGAAATTCTTTTTAATAAATTAGTTTTTCGTTTCTTCCCTTCCCTACGCTCTCTCTCTCTCTCGAGAATCTTAAGAATTTCCTCAGATTAAGCTTGAGAAGTTTACCAGATTTCACTCATAACTTAGAATGCTTTCAGAAGTCAATTAACGACTTGAAGTTACGGGGTACGCGTGTCCCTAACTTAACTAAAATCACGGGTGACAACGGCGCCATCTATCATGTAAATTATCTGATTTTGAACATAGGAAAAATATGTTTTTTGACCAATGTTTCGCCTTTAAATGCCAATTTCTGTAAGAAATTTCCATTGTTTTTATTTAAAACAACTAGTTTCTTCTGACGTCATAGGGTTTATGACCTTTGAACTTTGATATCTCAGATCGTAGATGGAAATATCCCTGAAATCAGAGTAGCTTTTTCACGACACAAATTATATCTCTTTAAAAAAATAGTAACGAATTCGATCAGCAGCGACGTCATGGGGTTGTGACCTTTGAACTTTGACATCTCAGGTCATAGATGGAAATATCCTTGATATCAGAGTAGCTACTTCACGACACAAATCATCTCTTTAATTAAAATAAAATTAATAACAAATTAGCTCCGGTCATCGCTTGCGAACAGCGATTTAACCTTTGACCCTCGAATATCTTCGTTTCAATAATATTCTTTAATTGAAGCTTGGGGCTTTTATAATTTCGGCTTAATCTATTTTGTCTCCTAGATTAAAAAATTGTGTAAGCGCCATTTTTACGAGTTTTTCGTTGCAACCATAGAAACCCGGGGAAAGATGAACTTTCTGAACATGTTATTATTATTTTTCTTCTTTTTTTATAACATATTCGTTTCCCAGGCTACTGGAATTCCGAATTTTTAAAGAGAAATTTTTGTGTAGAAACGTCACGTAGGAATTTATCTGAAAATGGTTGGTGAGGGGAGGAGGGACGAACACGGACGAACATCCAAGCTTACCTGAAGCCCCCAAACCCCCCTTATATTTTACTTGTCATGTCATAGTGTATGTTTATTCCCTTCAATCATAAGATTATCAGCAATAAGTCTCCAATTACATTATACCCCTATTGGAACTTTTCAATAACGATTTCATTTTGCGCGTGATATTGCAATTAGGCTTAACGAATAATAATATTTTTTACACATCACGTTATTTTTTTTTAATTTCAAAATTCAAACCAAGGCTTAACCATTTTTGCCCCCACCCCCTTATATACTATGGTCACACGTGACATATTTCAGACTTACAATCATGAACTTATACATGTACCTAAAAGTCACGTTTTGGGAAATGATTTAAAACCAGATAAGGAACACTCACTTTCTCCAATAAGAATTGTTGCAAGGCTTAAAAATAGGCCTTTGTTCTCTTTTATTGTCAATTACTATTAAATATTTAAAGTATTTTAAAAGATCCAGTGAGAGAGAGAGCAAGTGCATTATGGGTATTTATTCATAGACCCCTGTCGAAAAAGCTAAGGTCAATTAGAATAAAAACGAGGTATCGGATACTTTGAATTATCTTTTAAGTACCTCTATATTTAGAGGGATACACTTTTACCAATTGAGTGACCCCTTCCCTTCGAAATTGGAGGGGGAGGGGGTTGAAGAAGGGGTTCTGTTTTCTCGTAGCCAACGAAGTGTAAAGCTTAAAACCGGGGGCCCTTTCCCCATTAGCAAAAATATATAGCAGCTCTTAGGTCCTCGGGACCAATGGGGTTCGTATACCCCCAGAATAATCTAGGTGCTCTTCAAATTGAAGCACTTTCAAGATTGGAATAACTCTAATCGTATTCTTCTATGGAATTATTTTCATCGGGGAAAACACTAAATTAATATACCTTTCAAAGACTGCAGTATTTTACAACGAGTTTCAAATTCAAAATCCCGCATGGCTCAGCGCTCTTGAAAAGTCTAGATAGCTGCTACCATGTACCTACGCGATTTTATAAATCCGAAAGATTTTCAAAGCCGAAATATTTATTATTTCCAAAACGTCTTTGTTTTAATTGTTACCTATAAGATATAATTGAAGTATTTCGTTAGGGCTAGTTATTTTTCAATTTTTAAATATGAATATCGCATTAATAATAGCGGAATATCACATTGAATAGTTGAAGTTGTGTAATATCACATTGAATAGTTTGAAGTTGTGTAATATCATATTGAATAGTTTGAAGTTGTGTAATATCACATTGAATAGTTTGAAGTTGTGTAATATCACATTGAATAGTTTGAAGTTGTGTAATATCACATTGAATAGTTTGAAGTTGTGTAATATCACATTGAATAGTTTGAAGTTGTGTAATACCACATTGAATAGTTTGAAGTTGGGTAATATCACATTGAATAGTTGAAGTTGTGTAATGTCACATTGAAATAATGTCAGGGAATATCTGATCAGGGATAGATTTAATTTTAGAAGTAGGAATGGAGAACAGAGTAATCTGGGCGCACGTCAAAGTCCCGGACCCCCTTCCACGGGACGGAGGGGTATGAAAGAAGAGGCGGGTCATAGCGACAGAGGTAAAAAGGAATTGCGTATTTTTCGCCGTCCCCGTCAGCAACGTCATCAAAACGTAGTTTAAGTGAGCCAATAAGATAATTTAAACTTTTCGTTACGTGGTGTTGGAGGGAGGGGCTCTATACTGGGTGGTCTATGAGTCGGAATAACTGAAGTAAATACTAACCGTTAGACTCCATTCCTACTTATAAAATTAAATCTATCCCTGATCTCATTAAATAATCAAGTTGAAAATGGAAACGGTATATTTTAGTACGATGGCATCATAACGGTGTCGCCATGGAAAGGATATCTGCCCAGGGATCCATGTAATTTTGTGTCGTTCTCGACGCCTTAACTTTAACACATTTCTCAAAACTTATAAGAAGCTTGATATAACTTAGATATCCCGGCGGATGAATTTGAATTAGAAACTTTTGAAAATATATAATATTTGTAATTCGCGCATTCGTTATTGACAATTTTCAACTGGGAAGAGATGGTTCCAATTGAAATTATAATTAGATTTTAGAAGCGGCGCGCAGTCGAATTTTAAATTAAACGAATCTGTATTCCTTATCGATGCAACGCGTACCGGGCTTCAAAAGGGTCTCTATCTATTTACGAAAACGGTAGCTAAGTTCCCAATTCCTTCAACAGCATACGAGCGCCTTGGCAAAGGCTTACGCTTTCCTTAGGCCTAATTGATTTAAATCCACTGTGATTCAAAATGGAAAGGTTCAGCTAATAAATGATCGTTAATTTTACGAAATTAACTTGTTAATTTCAAAGCTTTTCCGTTGCAAGCCTAATATAGAGAGGTGCGGAATATACAAAAGATTTTATTTTACTAAGTTACTTAAACTCTCTATTTACTTCCGAAAGTTGCATTATTGAAATGAAGCGAGTTTAGCTAGGTTTTTATAGCAGGAGGTGATAATGTCACTATTTCCATGACGTGAGCGAGTATGAAACATTGTTTTTCAATTCAGCACATTATAAATAAAATGTATGTTCATCTGTATAATAATACGCAGGGTGTTCCATGAAGGGCGGTCCATGACGGACGATTTTGAGGGCCACTGTGAAGTTATGATTGCATGGTATTTAATTTTTTCATAAGGTTATAAGATATATTTCATAAGTGTGACACTACATATACTTCGTAATGCTAGAAGAGACTTAAAACTCGAGCTAGTTCGAGAACGACAAGCGAGAATTGAAGTCCTACACTCGGTGGTTAATTTTGCAGGACTTCCATCTAGGTCCTATTTAGTATGTACTAAACCTTTGACAGCGCCTCACCAGGCCTCCTTCGCTTTACCTCGAATCTACGACCTACGTCACTTCATGACAAGCTTTCATTAACAAACGTATGGAAAATATCTTATGAATTTATCATTACTGAT
This sequence comes from Phalangium opilio, assembly GCF_054372755.1. Lineage (NCBI taxonomy): Eukaryota > Metazoa > Arthropoda > Arachnida > Opiliones > Phalangiidae > Phalangium > Phalangium opilio. Next base: position 294,939 of record NW_028324170.1, read on the forward strand.
AAACTCAATTTATTGCAAAATACGACGAAACTTCTTATAAATTTGACATTAACACTTGCTGAACTAAATCTTAGAGAATCACGTTATGTTAGGAAAGGTCCTTGGGAATTATATAGCTAGATATATATATATATATATATAAGATTGTAGATTAGACAATGACGACGAGTCCCAATGGCTCCCGAAGGCGGTCCCTATCGGCTAAAGAGATTCCCCATCATAGATATCGGATTTAGAAATATATTTTTGATAAAAAACCAAATACACCGTAGTTTAAGTAGATAATACAATCTATGATGTACATTTATTTACGATATCTATTATTCGGTAAGGAAAATAAATAGAATGATGCCTCTCTCGCGCGCATCGACTGCAAAAGGAAAAACAATAGCTGAAAAGATATCTGATTTCGGGACACGAGCAAAATAAAAGGACCACCCCCAAAAAAATACGTAAAAGAGAAAGAAAAAAGAAAAATGGCCTAGGTTCAGCCGCATTGATAGCTGACATCGAAATATAGGGTTAATGCGAGTCGTCTAGCTATCAAGACTAAAACCGCTTACTACCGCTTGCAGTAAGAATAAAAATAATGGTAAAAATCACAACCAACAGAACGAAACTTTTTTTTTCTTCTGTTTTTATATATATTGGGACGAGTTTCGAATATCCTTGTAAGTGCCTTTAATGGAGTGCTTTCCATCGAGGGGGTAATCACTATTGAATTGTTCACTGGCTCGTGAGGCAAAGACAAATATTGAAATAACTTAAAGTGGGCGCCGCTAGACACTGCTGCATGGTGAGGTAAATGAAAAACTTTCATTTTAGTGTATTTCAAAACTTGATGTTTTCTCTTTCAAGCTTCTTTGGTTAATTGACCAATCAGAGCTTTACTTTACGTAATATTACGTCATCTTTTCTAATTTCTCGGAAAGACTAAAATAGAACTTAGGGCATTTATCTGGGAAAGGGTTAGAAAATAATTATTTTTTGCTTCTTGGAAATTATTATCGACTATTAAATTTCGTAGAGAAAACCAGTAAATGTAAATCGGTTTGCTGGCGTACTCGCTTATGGCAGTTGGTATTAATACGCCTCTAGTCCCTCCCCCCTCCCAGCATAAAAAGCTTAGTGATTATCCCCTCGTTTTTGAACCAATAACCACCGTCTTCGATTGTATACTATATGTCTGTAGGAGGCATTAATTTTCCGAGTACAATTTCGACATTTCTAGAGAGTAATTAGATGACCAAGGCTTAGCTGAAAATAATTAATAAACAAAACCAAGGCCTAAATACTTCGTGGAAAAGCATCAGTGTTTGTAACGCGATAGGCGGGTTGGGTTATCTTATTACCTAGTACTATTAATATACCGTAATTAGAAAATTCCCCCATGATTCCTCGCATCTAACCAAAGTAATGGCCTCGTATATTAACTTACCCCCATGTTACGTAATAGATACCGTCCTCTTAAGTTTGATCCAATCAGAGATCTAGTAGTTTTATTATTGGTCAGACCATAAGTTCATAAGATATGTTACCACCATAAGTTTGTCACTGGTTACAAACTGGAGCTTGTCGTGAAGTGAGTGACGTAGGTCATAGATTCGAGGTAAAGCGACGCCTGGTGAGGCGCTGTCAAAGGCTTAGTAATGCAGACTAAATAGGACTAGATGGAAGTCCTGCAAAATTAACCATCGAGTGTAGGACTACAATTCTCGCCTGTCGTGCTCGAACTGTAAGTATCTCAGTAGCATTACGAAGTATAGGTATACTTATGGAACATATCTTATAAACTTATGGCCAAACGAATTAGTCAGGAACTTTCATAGAATTACAGCGGATTTACTATAAACTAATAATAATTAGCGACATTAACCTACGTCCGTTTTTTTAAGTACATCGTACATCCAAGAATTCAAGTATTGAAAATCAACCAATACTTCTCAGGAAACTACCTCCTCTCCTTATTTATTGCTAAAGCTAATTACTTCATTTTATATTTATACAGTACAGTTATTAATTAGTGTTTTAATTGTTGAAATTCCACGAAATTTAATTTCAACTTATTATAAATATAACGGAGAAGCGTTGATACCAGGAAGGAGTCTGGGAATTTTAAGAATTGAAAGCAAATCAGAGAAGAAAATTTTGAAAATTAATTTGAGTTTAGTTTAGTTTGAGAAAATTAATTTCTCTGAGCATTTTTGGTGGGCGTATTTTAAATCAAATGATTGAACCAATATTTCGCAGTCCTGAAAGTATATATAGATTACATCTTCGTATTTATCATTTAAGCTAACACTAATTGGGAAAATTAATTATTTACTTATTGATTATGATTTTAATTAGTTAAATTACATATTATTTTATTTGAACCTTGAAAACATAATTTCCAAATTAAACCACACTTTGGTAGTTCCATATATATATAGTAGTAATATATCCGATTTAATTGTTTGTTATTAATTATGGTTTTAATCAGTGAAATTCCAGAATATTTAACTTTAACGTTGAACGTTTCGATAAACCTAATTTCCAAATTAAACAGTAGATAGCCGTGCGCAGTTTGGTAGCCCCACATACTTAGGAGTTATTGGGTTATGGTAGCGGTAGTCTGTCCGATATTTTACGGCAAAAGAGTTTCATATCGCTAAGGTCTTTTACGACGAGGTTTGGGCCGGTCGAAATCGTCGTATAGTTTCAAGGAGGGGGGGGTTGATCTATAAATAGCATCCATGCCACTATACTTCAGCAAGCACTCTAGCAAAATACCCCCCTTTATACGGACGGTAACGCCATTCATAATTTTATCCCGAGGCATGCAGTGGCTTCCCATGCTATACATGACTCTAATGCACTTTAGCTATTGGAAGACGCAACCGAGGCTTACCAAATTTATACTGGCTGTGTTTTTCCACTTGCCCACATTTTCCTTTGCCTTCCTCAGTTCTTTCTTTCGTTCTTCCTTTATGAATTTGGGGGGAAAAAATAAAGTAAAGGGCTTTGACTTCTGAGATGATAATCACTTCAATTTAGCTGATTATCTTTTCCCATGATTAATTTATAGGTAAGAATTTAGTATCGTTCGATAGAGGATGATTAGGGCCATTAAATCCTCAAAGGATTTTCCTGTACTGTTTAATTTGATTGAGTTATGATCCTTCAAAGTTGGTCTAAATTTTGACTCCTTTGAATCGTAATATTATTATGCTGGATTATTATGCAAAATCATTCTTACTGAAAACGTTTTTTATCTTGAGGTCTGGTTGGCAAAGGCCCTAGTGTTTAGTACCTCTAAATTGCCAGAGGTCTAACGGTTTAAAGTTATAGAAATGAAATTATTTTTTACTCTTAATTCTGCTGTTAGTGTTGACCGAAGTACAAAACTAAAGTTGGTCAAGCTCCAAAGGAATTGCTACTGGAATAGAAGATACAGTTATTACGCGCCTTTTTTTTGGTTCTTCTTTCGTTAATTTCCGGTCATCTCTGATTGGTTCGGGTCTGTCGTGTCGTTATACCCTAAAATGATGATCGAATCTACCTTCTATTCAAGGTGTATTTTCTTTGATACATCCTGTGAGATACAAGCGCAATTATACAGTGTATTTACGGGGAGAAGTATTTTTTTCTTCTCCCGTTTACGGACGTATGTGTCTCCAATGGTTAATTAAGTAAGGTGAGCGATGCGATGTCACACGGGCGTTTCGCGTCATATTGCTTTTGCAAAGCCCACGCTTCCTATCCCGACCAGCTAGGGACATTGTTTGTTAGAATTTCTAAGACAAAACTTATACTCCCGCGCGCGCTTCTGTCCTGATGATCCTCTTCCTTTCTAATTACTCTGTACCGTCACATACCCCTGCATGGGATTTCTTAATTCTTTGTCCTAGCTCCCCTGTCCCTATCTGTCCTCGTCTCTCCGCAACCCAACAGTAACGTATCATAAGTTTATTATCATTCCTAAGTCTATGTTCAAGGATTGTAACCCTTAATTCCGATCGCATTGTAAGTATTGTACGTGAAAACGGAGCTGGTATCATTTGGAAACGTTTCGAAAATGGAAAAAACGCAGCCCATCGCGGATGAAGACGTACGGTACAACCATAACTGTATCGGCTTCTGATTGGTGGTAATTATCTGTAGCTAGCGAATGGCGTTTGCTTTAGAGCGTGCCCCGTGACAAAGTAATTATAGCAACAACGATGTCGTTTTCTTTCCGCCAGATGTCGTGAATTAAGATGTCTTACTATTTATACTTAGACTCGAAACATAGGACATGCATATATCAAATTAATGCTTTGATCCTAAATTTATTGATGGATTTAGATGCTATACTATCCCATTAATGAACCAGTCGTTGATGCAAACTTAGACAAGTTTATAAACTTATGATATCATGGTTTCTTAGTTTTGTCCGAATGCATAGAATATATTTTTTTCTCTTCTTCTTTTCTTTCATTTTTCGTGCTCCGGGCTCCCACACAAGAGAAGAGATAGTTTTTTCAATTTTTCATCCTCATCTTGAGCTTCTTTTTTCCCTTCTTCTCCCGCGCTCGTCATACATCCGTCCCGTATCTACTTCAAGGAAGAAAATAGCTAGGTTCCTAGGGGTGATGTGAGACGAGAGAGAGAGAGAGAGAGAGAGGGTGGAAGGGGGGGTGGAAGAGTTTCTTCGGGGTAGGAGCAGCAAAGACGCATCCATTCATCCCTGTCTTTCTTGGGATCCTAATTCGGCCTCTCCTCAATTTTCTTCCTCATCTTCCATGCCCACTGTAGTTTTTAAACCCTCGGGAAAATTAGGAAACCTCGTGTTTATTGGTTTCAAGGAGGATGCTTGGCGCACTGCATGGGTCCACTTGGGAGGATTATAGGTGTTGTTGGTACGAAGTTCACGTGCTTTCTTTGGATCGTAATGGTAGTCTGCGTGACCATATGGGGCGTGGCGCCTGGGTGACGTCAATATTCCGTTTGCTTGCTTTCGTACTTATTTGTTTCAAGGAGGATGCTAGGTGCAATAGGTCCACTGGGGTGGATTTTAGGTGTTACTGATAGGAAATTCACGTGCCTTCATTGGATTCCTGCACTTGGTAATCTACGTGACAATATGGGGCGGGGCGTCGATGTGACGTCATAGTGGAGCTGGCCAGCTTTCGTTCTTATTTGTTTCAATGAAGATGATTGGTGCAATAGGTCCACTTGGGTGGATTATAGGTGTTACTGATAGGAAATTCAGTGCCTTCGTTGGATTGGGGTGTCAATCTGCGTGACTATATGGGGCGGGGCGCCGTGGTGACGTCATTGTCGTGCTTCTCTTGTTTAATCCCCAATCTCCCATATTATTATCATTTTTTTTTTCTTTTTTTTTTTGCTTTTGGATTTTGTAGGGTCGAGGAACAATACATACGGTGTTCTTTAAGACAATGCCAAATTATTTACGCCCTTCTTAAAAACGTGTTTCAGAAAATTTTTAAAAGCTCGCTTTTTGCTCGCGTGATAACCCCGCTTGCACTCTGGCAGAGCGTCTCACCCGTTAACAATGAACGAATACAATGAAAATGAATTAATTTCTTCTTCGCTCTCATTGGTCCATTCTTCATTCCTAATCTTTTAATAGAATTTTTACGCCGTGACGCGTTTTTGGTAACTAGATTTTTAAGCCGCCTTTTTTTCCCTTAATTCGGAGGTGTCAAAATGTCTTATGGGATAGCTACAAGTTTAGGTCAAAAATCTCAATAAAAGAAATTAGGAAATATTTTTACGAGTTGATCTAAAAATAATATGTTTTTTTAAACCTTAATTACTCGAGCTCTGGTTTATGTAGGGACAAGTATTTGGTATCGTTGGACAAAGGACAACTTTATCTTTTTAAATCATCGTAGCATTTCCTTTTAGCATTTAAATTACAAAAGTATGTTCATTCCAAAGACGTTAGTTTATGGCTTCAAACTAAAGGACTGTAGCGTTTCGAACGTATGTTCATTCCAAAGACGTTAGATTTTGGCTTCAAACTAAAGGACTTTGGTGCAGGACTGGTAACTTTGAATTGTAAACTAACGTCTTTGTTGTTCTCATACCCGATAAATATTGCATCTTAACCTTTAATTAACAAGCAGACGACACTACAGCACCCCTTTGAGTGATAAAATACCTTTTAATAATAAATAAAAGTGTTTAATTATTGTAGTTCTTTCGATTGCAGACTCGAGGGAGATAGTTTATGATAAGGGGATCCAAAACCAACCCTTGCACTTTTGGTTCGTTAGCTGAATATAAGTTTAATTTAAGTTCGTGTCAAAAGTTTAGTTTTGTGTCGCTTGATTTTGTTCTTTTTTTGGTTCGGGGGGGGGGGGGGGTTGATGTTTGCGAGCGTGCTTAGTCTTTTGAAAAAGAGATTTTGAATGACGGATTCTATCCCTTTTATGTGTATCTCATTCTTTGTTTATTTCTTCAAAGAAATAAGTTCCCTAGATGCACCACCAAAGTTTCTTTTAATGCGGAGCCTTTTTCGAAATTAACTTTTTTCTTTTCTTGTTTATTTCTTTTTATTTCTGGTGGGTTTTTGAGTCTTAAAGATTTTTTACTATCAAAAGCAAAGATAAATAAAACAGAAAGTGAAGAGATGTACGCCTCGAACCAACGGGGGGACGCTAGGTACGGGGGAACGTAATTTTAAATAAGGTAGAGCGCTGATTGGTCGAACGTAGAAGTTATAGAGAAACAGATAACCTCCCCCAGTGTCTAGTTTGCACTTTCAAGTAGTTCTATTTGCCTTTGTTAGCCCTAGTACTTTATTTTTGTGTCTTTTGATTTGGAAATATTTTGTAGTTTCAAGGCAAAAGAAATATAACCGCAACACGTCTTTAGTCTTAAAATATTAGACTTAGCTTCGGGTAATTACAATTTTGATGATTATTATACCGTGTTTACTTACACAAGTCTAATTACTCGATAATATATTCCCTCTTTGCGATATATTGGAATAAGTTTAATTTGAATTTAAATTCATTTAAAACAATTTTTTAAATTTTGACCTACTTTAGCCTAGTGAAACTGGACAACAAAGCTTTTTATTTGATGCTGGAGGAAATGAATTTTAATATTTGTCTGCCGGTTTCGGTTTCCGACGAAAGTTTCGGCTTAAATATATTCAAATGCCCTCGAGTGCCCCAAGTGTAGCCATAAAATGATTTGCATTCGACTTACACTTTTGACTTTGGTCGTCGGTTTGTAAAACTACTTGCCTACGCCCCCTTACTCATTTCAGGCGCCTTCGTATTTGGAATGGTTCGTTTACCCTCTTCTTAGGTTGCAATTTACTATAATCAGAAGTAGGATGAGGAGTAGAAGTTTGAAGGATGCGCCAGAAATGAATATACCGACAGTTGCCCCCACCTCCTGTAGCGGTTTCTGAATTTCCCCTCCGTTAAAATGACACGACGCTCCAAGCGGAATATGGTCAAACTAAATATGGGAGAAATAGGTAGGTCCTCCCCGCAGAGGAGGCTGAGATAGAAGTTTTAGGTGGAGGGGAAGAGAAAGGGGGCAGACAAAAATTTTGGAACTAGACCAGTTTTTTCCCTCAGATCTACGCACCACTGCTGAAAATTGTTCTCTCTAGTCTAGGATTATTGCGAATGCTACAGCCATTTACTTCTACTCTTCATCCTACTTCTGGTTATAATTAAAGAATCTTCGTTACGAATACAATTTAAATTTCCCCTAAAACCGTGTTTGACAATTATGAGAGTATGTTTATATAAATAAGAAGAAAGTATTTTATTTCCAACCTCATTAAAACTTCATTTAAACTAATTTGAATAACTACTCGATGTTTATAGCTATCATAAACGTATTATAAATAACATCATAAGTTAATTTTGATTGGGCTAACTGATAATCAACGATAATTTGAATATTTTAACACCTTTAATCAATTTAAAAAAGTAACTCGTTCTTCTTAACCATTCTTTTAAAATAAAAAATATTATTAGAAACTATTTAAGAAAGATTAATGCTATCCCTGATGAACACTAGCTGCGGTTAAGTGTATGACGTCACACGATGCTCGCGTTCATCCTTTAGAAAATAATGGCGTCATGCAGCAAGCAGCCGGTTATTTTTCTTGATAAATTCTTGCTCGGAAATTTTTATCCTTAAACTTAGATCCTATAAATCTAGAGCCAATTGTGTGTTCTTTAAACTTTAAAAAGCGCGTCTCTCATGATTTATATTGGACATTGACTTCGATGTTACGCCCGTCGACATCATGGACTTTATATTCTCTAGGAGACCGGCAAAGATGCAAATTTTTCTTCCGTTATAAAATAACTTCGCGATTGGAGTGTTTCAGGGATGACCCTAAAACACTTGCTTATGGTGACCCTTAGGGCAAAGTTAATATATTTTCGACTTAAAATTCATTTCCCAAAAAACCTTCCCACTGCTGTACTTCGGTCCCACCACAATTTTTGTTACACCCTGTATATTTTTGTACTGACAAAGAAATCGCGCTTGCAGTTTTCCCATCCGCTAAATTGTTTATAATATCCATGACACCAGTGTCTCTTTGCGAGTAGAAGACTCTCCTATCCATACTTGGAACGATTTAACGCCAGTCTCTCTCTCTCTCTCTCTCTCTCTCTCTCTCTCTCTCTCTCTCTCTCTCTCTCTCACTCTCTCTCTCCCCTATCCCTATCCCAATCCCTGTCCTTCTCTTGGACTTCCTCATCCCGTTACCATGGGAACCAACGTATACTCTTAAGCTTATACTGCAGTTTGTTGCTGCTTTTATACCACCGAGAGAGTATTTTATAATAAGGAGAATAATTGAGTACTTAAAATTATTTTTACTTGTGTTAGTGTTAAAAAATATAACGCACCAAGGCTTATTAGTTTGAAAATGTATCCTGCCATTCATTATACTGTAGAATAGGAGCTCTTGACGGTGGTTCAATTCGTGTCGAGTACCCTAATTATTTTAATTAGTGGGGGGGGGGGGGTTTCGTTTTTCCCATCAAACACGTACTGTAACAATAACTTCACCTTTGACTTCACTCTCACAGGGGCTCAGCTTAGCTTTTCGACTACCTACACTATATAAAGCGTGTTCTTCCTCGTGTATTCACTAATCACGTGACATTATTTCAAAAATTTAAAACAAGGCTTAACTAATATTTCAATATTTTTACTGTTAACGCAACGGGTGCTTTTTCTACTACACCTACCTACTACATCTAGTGTTTTTCTTACTATAAACTGACTGTACGGTTTTAGTTCAAACACGGTGCTGCTAGAAAAGTAGTAGTAGCCAAAATATCCTGGGGCATATTATAACCTCCGTACATTTTATGATTTTATCATGGACTTTCTAATCCTAAAACGGGACTAGCAAAGATGGTAGTTTTGCAAACTCGAACATTCGTAAACAAATACAGAACCTAGGCCTAATTTTTTTACATTCCTTGCGTAGCTTTAAACAACAAAGAAACTGAGAATGACCTTGATATTCTAGAATCCCAAATCTTCCCTTTGGTACTTGTACCGTAATTACCTCCCAGTTTTCCTATCCCCTTTACCCTTCATAAGATCCATGGTTTTACCCCTTCTTTACTTAAAACAGTTTAATAATTTCGAGCAATTTTGATAGAAGGTAAATTTTAATGATGAAAGCGATTTTCCTCGTTATGGCCAATATTTTTTAATCAAATTAGGAGCTTAGATGATTAAAGCAAAGTACGAGAGGGGGGGGAAGCTATTTTATCCTGTGTGTGCCCCTCCCCTCTTCCTTCCTCCCAAGGCGAATATACCTGAAACATCTCTTATCGGGTTTTAAACTTAACCGTGCTACGTTAAAGTATAACCCAATGCATTAATCGTTGTCTCGAAAACCCCCAAACGAGATTAATAGTATGAAATATGGATTAAGTAGGGCTGGAAGGGGTGTCCTTCCCCTTTGCTTCCCCTCCCCCGTCCTTCCCGATCTCCTGTTTTCACTAGGCGCCGCCAGAGTTACGAAATAAATTTGTTAAAAGCTAAAAGCATCCAATATAGGTAAGCCTTGGATCATAGCAAAGGCTTAGCTATAGGAAAAAGTTGACTCTAAAGGTATATAGGGTTACGGAAACTGGAAGACGTTTGAGAAATGGGTGCTGAAATAAAGATAAACACACCCTACACGCGACGACCCGTAGAGAACTAGCTGACTTCCGGCGGACATTCCGGACCTAAATATTATATATTATATTTCTTGCTTTAGAATTCAACGCGCGCGTTTTTTTTTTCTTTACTCTTACTTACCAAATGAAAGAAACAAATCCCTTATTGACGTATCGTTTTTTTTGGGATGTTATATCTTTGGTTATGGAAGAGATACGTAAGAATCTTTTGAGTATGTGATAGCCCTATTTCTACTCTATCTAAGGGTACCCAATATTTGGGGTTGTAATAATCAGCGTTCAAGTAATGAAGCAAATTAGTACAAAAATTGTGGCAGTTAACTCCATATCAGTACCTTCATTTTGGAGTGGTATAACTCTGGTTTTATAACAGATACCTGAATATCCTTTGAGTATGTTATGGACACACTTCACCCCTTTCCAATGGTGCTAATTACCTGGGATTGCAACGGCAAGGACTATACTAATTAAGCAAAATAGCATAATATATCCTTATTACACCTCTGCACTTTGCATAATATCTCTTGTTTAGTAAAAAGTGCATAAAACTCTTTTTAAGATGTCATAGCCCTCCCTACTTCTTTTCTGTTGAAAGACATTAAACACTCGCGGCCATAACAATTAGGACTAAGGTAAAAAAAAAATCTTTAACTTCACGGAATAAACTTCTAATATGAAGCATTCTGTATTTAAGGATTTTTACGCCTCTTTTTATTGGCTGTGCTCTTTTGTATTTGCATATCGCGATCGTTGCCAAATTCTAGATCAAGCAAGAGTGAGAGAGAGAGAGAGAGCGAGAGAGCGAGAGAGAGAGAGTGAGAGAGAGAGAGTCCGGCGGAGAAAAATCGTTGAATTTGCATAACAAATTTCTAAAAGAGAAATTAGCTAAGTTAGCGCCATGTTTTCTAGTCATTCCTTCCGTTTTTTTAATGGATGACGTCCAGCCCTTCCCCTCTAGCCACCTTCAGAATCACATAAACCAAAGAGGAAAGTCCTAAAACTACCGCGCACATGTCTCTCCCAAAACGTTTGGCAGGCATTTTTAAGATGGGCCATTTCAACGTGTAAACCGGCCTTTTACGTTTAAGCTGTTAATATGATATAAAAATAGGCGAGGGATGCAGGTAGCGCGAATTTGTTTTTGGAAAAGGCCTATTTTGAATTGCTTCCAAACAAAACAATGAGGTTTTGACATGAACACCAATTTGTTGATCCATCGATGCCCAAAAATGGAAATTATACGGTATACGGTCTGGGAATGAACCTACAAAATACTATTTCTTATTTTATTTATTTATTATTATTAATTCCTTACAATATTGCAAGCTGTTAAAAATCGTTTCATTACAAGCAATACCAGCTGTTCTTTTTTTTAATTTTACATGGATTAGGTTTATTTTGGACTGACAGTGAAATGTCCCTTAAAAAGCGTTACACACCTTTATATCTCCTCAAATATTGCTCCTTGGTAAGGCTAACTGACTTTAGCAGTGAATTGTGAATCACATTATCACTTAATATATATATATTCTTGGTTATACCATTTTTTAATTTTCTAACCTACAAAAAATGTAAGATGTTTCTTTCTGTTGAAAACAGGGGAGTTTAATGTTGACCCTCCCAAAATCTCAGCGCTAAAGCAAGGCGCTTGAATTGGGGGACGTAAATTAGGCTTTCTATTTCAAAGTCACTCGAAATTTCAAAGCTCTGTTTCAAGGCAGGCGCTCGTGCTAAGGAGGGGGAAGCAAATTAGATGTATCATACCCCCTTCTACATGTACAGTAACAGAATCAGTTCGCGAGAAACACTCCTTGTCTCCTTTGCGCATCATGTAGAAGTATGAAATGAAAATTAGGTGTTATTAATTTTTTTAAGGCAGTTTTTGCGGGTGTAAGACGTGGCAATTTTTAGTTAGGTTGAAAAGATAATCTTCGCGGTAATTGAATACACCAATTAAGGTATGAATTAATAATTATTATATTTTAAAGATATTTTTAAGTACATTAACGGAATCTAAGGCTTAAGTCTATAACAAAAAAAGAATTTTTTAGCTTAATTATAATAGATTACAGCTAATTACACCGTATTTAAAATTTTTTAGACCTAATTTCCTTTCATAGATACTAATTTCCAATAGTATAATTTTTTTTAGAAAACATAATTTAGTTTAACTTAATTAGTTTATTAGAATTTTAAAGAATTAGATTAGTTTATTTTGTCATCATCATGAAGATCCATAGTACGTCATCAAGCGCGCTATAAATTACAACTCAACACCCCATCCCCCCAAAAAAGGAGGAATCCGGGAATCTGAACTCCCAGTGGTACATCATGGGGTTTGTTTTTTTTTACACAATCTTTTGGCTGGGTCGGGAAAGAATTCTCTGGATCCTTCCATGGTAGCGCTAATGAAAGAGGTAATGAGTGAAGAAACAAAGAAATCAATTTGCTCTTTTTGCTGCAATGGCACTAGCAGCTCCTTTCCTACCCTGACCCTTTTCCCTTCAATCCAATTGGTTCACTCAGTAGGCGCGCGGTGGCCCGTAATTTACAGGAAACTCAAACCCTATTTTACCCCCTCCCCCCACACACACCAATCCGCACTAAGCCTAACCCCCTCTA